>NC_050575.1:262951114-263263197 GCF_011100635.1 Trichosurus vulpecula | reverse complement strand
ATATTTAATGTTTATCAACTGTCAGGAGTTGAACCTTCAGGAACTGTCAAACTATTGACCTTTTTCTAGGCTATTATCTTTATTACCTTTGCAACATCTGATGATTATACACTGCTAAACACTTGGAGTTTCCATGGCATTTCTCTCTGGCTGATGTCCTTCAGTCTTCTCTACTGGTCTTTCTCCTAAGCTATATGCCTTTGGTACTCCTGAACCCTGTCCTACACTCTCTTCTTTCCTTAACAGAAACCACTGGTGATCTCATTACCTTCCTAAGTTCAGCAAGCAGACCACTACCAGAACTAGACTTTTCCATATCAATCTCTCTCCTGAATTCCAGTCCTGGTTTAGCTTGTTTTGGTTTTCAGTAATACTTCCAAGTTATATTGCCAACAATAATTAAATCAGGTCAAAGAGTATAATTATTTTTGTAATAATATGTAATTTTATTATACAATGCCAGATTGCTCTCTAAAAGGCTTCTACTCTGTTATGATTCAACTTGCAGTACAGTAAGTCAGTGTACTTTTTTCCCACAACCTCACCAGTTTTACCTGGTAAGGCCTTCAAAGGCTAGTTTACCATTTACCAGCATGGGATTCTTTTTTATAGATTGCACTTGATACAAGCTCCTTATGTCCTTTAAATTCTGTGATTCATTTCTTTAAATTACTTTTGCCCATTTGCTGCATATGAAGCAATCCCTTAAAGTTTTAATTTGTGTATCTCTGGTTATTAGTGAGGCTGTGTATTTCAAATTACCAATTTTAATAGTTATATCCTTCCAAAAAGCTTCCATTGCAACATATATGGAATTACTACCAACACTACCAGGACTTCCATTTTGTCACATTTTTAATGTCATTTGCAATATTTTTCCATCTTAGTTCCAAATGCCTTACATGAATTTTCAGTCAAGTACAGAAGTATTTTCCCTGAGAGTTACCTTTTTGTTGAATAAAAGCACTCAATTTTCACTGTGTGATTGAAATACATGCTTTACTCCTTTTTAATGTTTAAGAGTCTCATCCAGCTGAAATTCATTGGAGTTACACAACATATAAAATGTAGCTCTAAATCCCTTTCCTACGTGGTTATTATTTTTCCTAATTACACTTGGTAAATGAATTCTTCAGATTTTTTTAAACTTTCTACAGGCTTATCAAATACTAATCTTTCATGAACAATTTTTTTTTTTTTTGCCAAATTTGGTGTACCTTTAAGTTTACTGATCTAATTTTTCCATTGTTTCCTGAACCAGATAGCTTTGAAAACTGCTTTATATCTTAAAAATCTAGGAGTACAAGAGTACCTTTGACTCTTCAGAGTACTCCTACTTTAGATAGTTGCATACTACTTTTTCATATAAATTTTAATATGATTTTAACTAATTCCATAAAGGTCACTGGCATTTTCGCTTTACCTTAAAATTTAATTTGTAGTATCTTTATCTTATCAGACTCATTCACAAATAGTGGATGTCCCTCCAGTTACTTAATTCTACTTTAATTTTGTAAGAGCTTTAATTTACTCTTCTGAACTATGACTCCCACCACCACTATGGCCAAGAGTGCCTCTATTCTTTAAGTAATTTTTCTGGGACAAGGAATGCTCTCCCTTTTTCTATTACCTTTGATAAGAGCCCTCTCCAGTATATACCACATTTTGAAGTGCACTATTAATTATCCTCTAATGAAAAATTCTCCCATCTCTATGCCTTTGCCTAAGAATGCTCTGCTTCTTTACCTTCACTTCGTTATAATGCTAGCTTCCATTAAGGGTCAGTTCAATTGCTCTTTCTTCCTGATCCATCTTCCTGATCCCCCATTTTGTTGGTGCTTTCTTCAGAAATTACCAACTACAAATCTGTGAAGATGTGAACTCATATTAAAATGTAGGCTCCTTCAGAGAAGGAACCATTTTTATTTTTGTACTCCTAGCTTTTGCCAGTGTTCTATACACAGCACATTTAAAAATGTTTTTAATGAATTGTAAAATGTAACTGGCTTCAAATATTTGTAAAGCAAACTTGTGGTTGCCTGTAAATTTGTTCCTACTTTAGAGGGCAAAACTAAAGTGGAAGTTATAAGGAAGCACATATATCAGGATTGTACAATACGAAATAGGGAACACATCCTTTTCCTTGGTTATATTCAAGGAGAGAATGGATCAGATTGCTGTCATAAAATGGATTTCCAAGAAAAGAGCAGGTAGTTGTACTAAATGATCTCAAATCTAGTCTTAAATCTTTCACAATTGCTGCTTTCACTTAATTGCCTATTTCATTCCTGAAATGCCTTATTTAAAGTTCAATACACATTCTACTAGTTTCTCTAACTCCTTTCTTGATAACCGTAGAACCCATTAACTTCTCACTTTGTACCACTAAAGGAATCTGATTAAAATCCCAACTCTTTAAGTCTTCTAATCTTTTTCAAGTGGTCTCTTCATCTGCAAAATGGTGATGCTTTGGGCAAAATGCTTCTTCGTAAATTTTCAGGTCAGACGTATCATTGGTAATTATTAAAGAAAAGTAGCTAGAGTCATGCTAGGCAAGTACTTCATAAATCCTTAGCTTAATATATACCTATATCGAAGTCCATAAATAAAAGTGTCGTATCAAAAATCAATTTCACATAAATACAACTGCAATTCTTTTAAAATAGCCTATCTTAATTTTTTTCACGAATACTTATCTTAAACCTTCTGAATCATGCTGGCTAGGTTTTAAAATACCAAGTCAAAAACTACCTTCATTTTCCCTCCAGCACCGAATGCCTAATATTTCTCTCAGAAACAACATGAAAATCTACCACAGGTAGCTGTTCCTGTTTTTGTTTGCCTTTTCCCTTTCTCTCCAAGGGCCCAACACGAGCCGCAACAAAAAAAATCCCCACACCCTTCTTCCACTGCGGAGCCACCACCAAAGCTTCCCTTTTAATAAAAGCACGTTGGCTCATCGGTTTATTTTAGGCTGTGGCAACCATCAAAAGGAGGGGAGGAAAGGGCGCTGGTTGCTATGGTAACCAACCCCAAGCCAAAAGCAAGGGAAAAGGGAAAGAAGGCGTGGAAAAGACCAGGAGGCTGAGAGGATGGAGACTGGGGGGAGGGGGAGGTTGGCCGGGGCTTTTCGGCTTTTCCTCCCTGTTTGGTCTAGCCAAAGACCCAACCTGGGGTACCCTCCGCTCAGGTTAAGAAGCCAGGGAATTGGGGAATCTCTCCGGACCACCTTAAAAAAGAAAGGGAGAAACGGGTGGGGGCCTGAGGTGGTGAGCGGGGGGTGGGAAAAAAAACTGGAGCCCGCCCCCCTCCCCGCCGCAGAGCCAGCCTCCGCTTCACTTCCTGACTTTCAAAGCTTGTCTTCCCTCCTGCCTTTCAACATGGCCGGCCCAAGCGCCAGGGAGGCCCGGGGGCCTGGGGCCCCAAGCTTCGTGGCCGTTGCCGTGGCCGTGGCCATGGCCATGGCGCTGACCGGGCCCTCTCAGGCGGCTGCGGCGGCAGCAGGGCAGGAGGAGCAGAGCCGGGTCCGAGCTATGACCTCCTCCAACTGGACCCTGGTGCTGGAGGGGGAGTGGATGCTGAAATTGTAAGTCACCCCCTCCTTGTCTCTTGCCCAGGCTGCCGTTGCCCCCACCCCCAGCCGGTATGGACGAGGGGGTCCCCTAAAATCCCCGGCCCCGGGCTGCAGACTCCCCCCTCCCTCTCTAGGTTGCTAGCCCCCAAACCCGCAATGCGCCCGACTTGCGGCGCCCGCGCTCCAGCTCTGAGAGCTGAGTGGGGGCGCATGCGCCTTTTGAGAGCTCGCGCCGGACGAGCCCCCTACTCCCTCCCCCTCGGGAGGAAGTGTGTAGTTCCCCCTGCTGAGCTCCCTTTTTAGAGGGAAAGAGGAAGGTATTACGTGCACAAAAGAGGAGAATGAGGGTTTCTGGGAAAAGAGGTTGTCTAGGGGCTGGGGGAGAGAGAGGAGTCCTGTGTGCTTTAGAATGGGCTTAGAGGAAGATGAGATTTCTGGAAAAAGGAGAAATGGAGCTTTAGGTTTTGATAAAGCGGGGAGTAAGCCATGAAGTTTGAAAAGGTTTTGATCCTTTTAGATGGCCAAATAAAAGGGTTTGGGGGTCGGGGAGTGCTTTTCTTGGGGGACATGGAAGGAAGGGTCTGTTTGAATAGCCTGTCAAACGTTCTTTCACTTCTCAGAGCAAGGAAGAAGTGGGGAGAGGCACCAAAGTTAGAGTTCGTAGCCCAGCTAAGAGAAGGTCCTCCGGTTGCAGGGGTTTAAGGGCATGACTCCGCAGACTTGCACATTCTCCTGCAAAACCAGCGCAGTAACGTGGAAAGAGCTTTTCTTTTTTTTAATTGGGAGTTAGAGGAGCTGGGTTTGAATCATTTGCTACCATTAAGTCGTGATCTCTCAGGGATTCGTTTTTTATTTTTTGCTTAAAATGGACCAGATTCCTTCTGAGGTCTCTTACAGCACTGAATCAGTATTCTGATCCTTGGATCTGGGACCTGTATCACTCTCCCGGGAAAGGAGTTCAGGAAGGGGAACGCAAAGCTGGAGCAATTGGGAAAGGGGTTCTTTTGTGTGTACTCTCTGTTTAGGTTCCCGTGGTGTAAGGGATAAAATGTTGATTTTGGAGTGAGAAGACCTTAGTTTCTTCATCTGTTAAATTTTTTATCTCATATCTCGTAAGTGTTGTTACAAAAGTGCTTTGCAAACCGTACAGACTCAAAATTAATGTAACCTTTTGTAGCTCCTCTCATTTATAAGACCTTGGGCACGTTGCCTGAGTTTTTTGGACTCCATTTGCTCCTTTCTAAAATGGAGCTAGATTAGTTGATCTATAAAGGCTATTTGAGAGCTTGGGCCTAAATGTGAAAATAGGTTGTACCAAAGACTACCTCAGTCTTTGAAGAACTTCCCTTAAGAAGAGAAAAGAGAAACACACCACAGGGTAACTAATATACGGGTGTAAATATGTCAGATTGAACAATGTTGTCAAATGTTTCTGTTATAGATTCATCTATATGATGATAAGACACTAAGCAATGCATAATAGTGTTTAAGATGAATTTAATTCTAGTGCTTGGCAAATAGTAGGTGCTTAATGCTGACTGTACAGGGTGGAAAAGAGGACCTTGATGAATCTTTGAACATGGAGTTGAAATGATGATAAGTTTTTTTAATCAGAATATTTCCTGAAGATGGGATTTGAAAAGGTTTTTTTTTTTTATTGTTTCTGTCTTGAGGAAGGCAGGTAATGTATGTAATTTGAAGGGAGAGGATGTTCCTAGTTGAGGTAGTAAATGACCTGACAGCACAGAGCTGGATGTCCATAGGTGTATGAAAAGCTTCATGAAACTGCTGGTCTCATTGGCCAAAGGGAACAAAAGCATCATCCAGGAAGCTATGAGAAATAATGCCAGAGGAGGCAGACTAATGAAGGGTTGAGCGTAACATGTCCTGTTCATATTTGATAACTGATTTGAAGATAAAGATGTGCTCTTATTTTTCTGGAAGGTACAGGATTCCACAGTAGCAATCAATCCATCTTCAGCACTATAATAGTTCTGATACCTCCTTTCACTCTGATTGAGTGAAAGCTGTTGAGGTTACCATGCATGCTAATGCCACTTTTTCAATGCTTATCTTTTGGTTATTTAAGAACAAATTTTTAGTCCAATTCCATATGATTTGGTGTTAGCTATACGCTTCTTAAAATACTTTTGAACAGTAATTGTAGATCTTTCTAGTCCTGAAACCAAAGAAAAAGAATTGGAAAATAGGGGTTAAGGCAGGAGTGGGAAACTTGCAGCCCTCTAGGGTGGCATTTGAGGACCTAGAGGGCCACATGGGGCCTCGAGGCCGCAGGTTCCCCACCCTTGACCATTAGGGTGAAATTACCCATAATAAAAAACACTTTATAGCATTTTTAATAATGAAGTAAATGAAGCACCAATAACCTCAGTATTTGGTACTGAAGGACTTTAATGTTTATAGACATTCAAATGTATCCATGTTTTCACTGCTGTGTACTACCCTGATCAGTAAATATTATAGCCCAACTATTTCCTCTTCATATTTAATACTTGTATACATTTTTCCCGTAAATCTTTTGTAAAGGATCTATCCTACTTACTAGACTTAACTTTTTCTATTTTAGCATTTTAGGGATGTGAAAAATACTAATCTGTTATAACCACCCTTTTCTTCCTCTCATATGGTGAGAGCACTATAATTCAGGCTTCCATCACCCTAATAGCCTCCATGATCCTTCTCTTTGCTCATGTCTAACTATGAGGCTCCTCTTAGTAGCTACTTATTGTCTCTGTCTGGCATTTTTTAAAACCCTTTACAATCCATTCAATTCAACAAAATATTTATTAAGTGCCTACTACAGCCAGGTACTATACTGAGGGCTGAAGGTAACAAATAAGAAAAAGACAGTTCCTTCCCCAGAAGAGCTTACAATTTAAAGGGGGAAAACACCTACAGGCCAGGGAAGGGGGGAAGGGATCACTAGGAAGTATCTTAGGGTGTTGAAACTAAGCTCTAGCCTGACTTTCCTGGCCGACTACATCTTTTTCCTATTTACATTCCAACCTGAATGACCTATTTGATATTTCTTCATATAACAGATCTGCTTTTTCTACAAGTTTCCGGCATGCATGGGGCATGGGATGTTTTCTTTCTCTTCAAGGAGGGCAGCGTAGTGTTGTGACTAGTGCGTTGGATTTAGAGTAAGAAAAACCTGAGTTCAAATGTTGCCTCACATTTACTAGTCGTGAAACCATGAACAAGTGACTTAAACTTCCTATGCCTCATTTTCCTCATCTGTAAAATGGTTGGATATGAAGATTTCTAAGGACCCATGATATTCCAGAGCTATATTATAATCCTATCACCTCTGTTGGAGCCCTTACTTATTTTCAAGGCTCAGCTCATGTTACCTTTGAGAATACTGGGGTTAAAGATACAGGTTTTCACATGTAGCAAGTAGTTAGGGATTATCGGAAGCTATTAAGCAACTTTCCAAAGGCATCTGCAATTCTTAAGTGTGTGTAGAGACTACCTTCATAATAATTTTATGGAGAGAAAGTAAGCATATAGTTTGAGAGTTGCTTTTTTTGGCTTATTTTTTTTTGTTAAGAGTAGCAACATGATCTTTCATACTTTTTTGTACTGTGCTGAAGAGACGAAATAACCACATATGTAGCCTTTGTACTCTAGGGGGTGCACACTTACATTCTACAGGAGGAATATGAATTATAAGTAAAAATTACACATTTATTTTGTTTATTTAGGGTATTCCCCAAAGTCTTAGTGCAATTTAATAGCTTCAGACTGTGCTAGGACTTTAGGAACATTCTATTTTCTATGTACATGTTACCTCCCCCAATAGATTTTTGAATTCCTGGAGGACACAACTTTCACTTTTTTCTTTTTATGTTGAGGGCCTAGAATATGTAAGAAATCAAGATTTTACCAAGAACTCTGCAGACAAACTACTGAAGCTAGGAAAAAAGAGTTTTATTTACGGTCTTGCAAGATCTGGGTGTCCAAAAAAGTAGGGCCCCCCCTGCAATGTGAAAATACAATCTTTTATTCCCTATCCGGAATGCATATCCCTCCCCTGGCTCCCCATTGGCTGGGTACTGCAGAATTTACAACCTATTCCAGAATGCCAAAGACCCAACCCCAGGTGAGTCTCTGCCCATTTACATTTCCCATTTCCCCCCATTTTGATGCTGTATTTTATGTTTTAGAGCAGGGCTGTCCAACCTTAGGTTATCTTAGGGCCATATTAAAATAATAATTTGAGGGCCACACCCAGAATAAAAAATACAGTACACTAATAGAAAGTGGGAGAATGTGCATCATCAGTATGACAGGCGATGGTGCTAAGCGTGTAAGCAAACACAACAAAGCAATAGTACAGCAGTATAAAGGTAGGTGCATACTGACTAGTCCCACAGATCGATTGAAAATTCCCTGTGATATGTTTCATCTGTAATACTGCTTAAAAACACCAAAGAAAATTAACATCAATGGGATTACTTATTAGTGATGGAATTAGAAAATCTAATAAGCATTCCATGCAAATTATTTTATTTTTTCCCTTGTGAAAATTAAAATCTACAGGTGGGCCACATAAAATCGCACTGCAGGCCCCATGTGGCCCATATTTTGGACAGCCCTGTTGTAGAGTATTCCAAACTCAGGATGTTGGCATCACTGCATCACTCAGATTTGTGATCTCCATAGCTTGAGAAAGGAATTTTCTCAATTGCTAAGAGAGTTGGCCAAAGTGTAAGTTGGAAATACAATCCAGGATATCCGTAAGAAAAGTTCCAGTATTTAACATGGTGTCTTGGTTTAATGGGCCTCCTCCTTAATGGATTTTACCTGGCCTTGCAGTTTTTTGACCCAGAAAAAAGGTATTCTCAGAGAAAAAAGAAGGGAAGTCTGCTCTGGGGTATGCTTAATCAACACCCCCCCACTGCTTTCTTCTACAATCAATTTATCTCTTGCATTATACATAAGTAACCAATAAGTGAGAGATTTTGTGACATGTATGACTCCTTAGGTTTCATAAATTATGTATTAACATGATTTCTGTGAAAACCAAAGCTTAATACTTACAAATAGTGGCAGATGATGTAGAATAGGCACTGAATAAAGTTTGTGGATTGACTGAAGTAAACACAAAGTTACACTGAGTGATCTCAAGAGGAAGAGAGTACCAACACCTAAGGGGAGTCAGGCAAGGCCTCTTGCTGGAGATGGTGCACAGACCATGTTCTGAAGTAAGGAAGAGGCAGAGTTGAGGGCAAAGAACACTCCAGATATGAGGAACCTATGCAAAGTCATGGAAGTGAGAGACAGAATGTCATAATATGGAGACGAGTTAATGGGCTAATTTGATTGGAGCATAATGCAAAGAGAGAAGCATTAAGACTAGAAAAATAGGTTGGAGCTATATCATAGAGGCCTTTAAATACCAGATTTAGGATTTTATATTTTAACCAAAAGGCCATTAGGGATGCACTTCTGCTTCTTGGGCTAGGAATACCAGGGCCAGACCTGTGCTTTAGGAATATTAAGTTGGAAGTTATGTGGAGGATGAATTGGAAAGGAATGAGACTGAATGTAAGGAGACCAATTATGAAGCCATTGTTATAGTATGGGTAAGAGATAATGAGAACCTAATTTAGAGAGATGGTCATTGGAAGAGATAGAAAGGGATGAATGTGAGAACTTATGTGGAAGTAACACTGACGAGACTTGGCAACTAATTGGATGTAGGAGTGACAGACTGAAAAGTGCAGGTTAACTTACGCCAAGGTTATAAACCTGATTGGCTGAAAAAAATGGCAAGTACCCTATACTGATATAAGGAAGTTAGGAAAAAGGGATTTTTATTTTAATATATTTAGGATATATTGAGTGCAGGAGGCCAATAGGACATCCAGAAAGAGATATCCACTAGGCAGTTAGTGATCTTGGATTCAAGTTCAGCTAGACCTATGGATCTGAGAATCATCTGCATAAAGATGGTTAGTAATAACAATAATAGCATTTTAGTAGAGTGTGAGTTTGCAGAAAGCTTTACATAGAGTATTTTAAATGATCTTCCCAGCAACCCTGGGTGCTCCTATTATCCCCACTTTACAGATGAGAAAATTGAGAAACAGGTTAAGTGATTTGCTAATAAGTATATTAAGCAGATAGGATTTGAACCCAAATCATCCTGATGTCAAGTTGCTGCCAAGTTTTCCTGACTCTCAGCTGTGCTATCTACTATGCCACATAGAGTAAATGAGGTTATCAAGAAGAGACAATGTAGAGATAGAAGAGAAGAGGACCTAGGCCACAGCCTCAAATGACACCTTCATTTAGAAGTAGGAGAAGGGTGGTGATTTAGTAATGGTCCAGAAGGAGTGGCCAGATAGGTATGAAAATCAAACCAGAGCAATGTCATGAAAATCTTCAGGAAAAGTGTCCATCCAGAGTCAAGCAGCTCTTCAGAGTGGTTAAAAGGGTAAAGACTAAGAAAAGGGCAACCAATTTAGCAAATAAGTGATGATTGGTAATATCAGAGAGCTTGATTTCAGTTGATGGATAGGGATCATGGGGTTTAAATCCAGAATGAAAGAGTCCGAATTGAGCTAAAGAAGAAGAAATGAGGCAAAGAGGTATGTACGATAAAGCCAGAAGATAGAACAAACGTTTTAATAGGAATGCTGAAATGCATGATGGAGAAAAAAAATCATTAGATTTCAGGATTGTGGATCTCCATATCAGTAATCTTGTCATTCAGTATGTCAAGAATCAATCAGTGCTTATCAGTAAAGAGGAAAAAACTATATATATATATATATATATATATATATATATATATATATATATATATATATATATACATACATATATACATATACATACATACACATTCTGAAAAAGTTGGGGCTATGTTACAGAATCCCCAGTATGCCGTCATTTTAAATCCTCAGAATTAATTTCAGTATGAAGCTACTGTCAGGGTTCACAGTGATATCACAATGGCAAAACTTATTAGAGCAGAACACATCCTAACTATAGTCACTGATAAAAATAATATAGTGGAAAGGTACACTTTTTTCAAGTTTGAAAAGCATAGTAAGCCAAAAATTCTTATTTTGTAAAAAAAGTACTTTAGATGTCCACTAAAGTCCCAGTTCTTTATCTTATGGTGGTATTGATGTGACCATGGGTTCTCAAAGACAAATCTAGACTTTGGTGGGGCCTATGAAGCCAAAGAGGCTTCAGGTACAGGCTCAACAACAAATTGTATGTGACTTCAGACCTGTATCTGAAATTTAGCTAGTTTCAGAGAGGGTCATCCCTAGAAAGCTGACCACCAAGGTCTGGGAGGATAGTGAGTGAGATCTATGCCCATGTAGGGAATACCTACCCCAGTAGAGTCATAATTCTTTTGAAATATTGAAGCACCTAGCTTTATTATACAGTGAATCACATAACAAATATTCATTGAACCCCAGCTGGCTATCAGCATGGGATTAAGGTGTCATAAGCAAATACAAGTTGCCAAAGTGCCATAGGTACATCACCTACTGTACAGTTCTAGTGAAGACGAGGAACTGGCACACTGGTTGAAACTATTAGGACCTTGGTTTGACCTTTGCTTTTAGAAGTTAAGAATGTGGATTGACAGGAAAAACATAAAATTCACTTTGGCTAAAATAGCAAAACTGTCCAGTATTATGTCCCTGGAGAGATGGGTATTTTAGCAGATTGTATTGTTCAAAGGTACTAATTTATGTCCACCTTCAGACTTGTGTTTTTTTTTTCTGCCTACAAAAGAGGAGATAATTTCTTTTGAATATTCAATATTTTTGAGGTTCATTGACTACTCAGTAGGTTGCAGCTATAGAGGTCACTTCTCACTTAGGAAATTTAGAGGTTTAAAATTTCATTAAGCCAGGTTGAAGCCTCATGCCAGGGACTGACATAAACTTAAACAGTAATTGTTTTCTAGAAGTGAAGCATTCTATCAAGTACCAGTTTTTTTATTCAGTGCTTCCACAATGAAGTCATTGTGGAATTTTATTTTGTATCCTGTGATGAAAGAAAAGGCAAGAAGGGATCATTATTTTCAATTATGGTCAACATCTTTATGTTTCCAGGGGAAATATTCTTTAATGCCAAAAAAAAGCAAACTGAAAATTTGGGACAGTTAACATTAAGATTATGATTTCAATCATGACAGACAAGATAAAATTCTTAATTATATTTGAAACTTGAACAGTTTTTCTTTCAAATGTACTTAAGAGCTATTGCATTTTGATAATTATATGAAAATCTTCTTTTCTGCTCTAACATGCCTTGACTTGATTAGAGATGAGCCTGGTGTTTCTTGGTTAAGTTTGCCTTGGCCTATGTTTCCTCCTTTATGGAAGAAAACTATAGATGACAAAAACAGGTCTGTCAGTGGGCTATAAAACAATATTGCAGCCTGTAGGTTTACATTTTAGGCACATGCAATTGTTTAATAAAATGTGTTTGTGAATAGAAAGAAAAAAAATAATAGCCCCTGCCTCCTCCTTAAATATTCTTTTTCATTAAAAAATGCCAAATGCAATTGGTGATTGTCACCATTAGTTAGTTAATTGGTTCTTGGGAAATTCAGCATAATTAGCAACTCTTGATATAATGTAGGGGTAGTTTCTGAAAAAAACACATCTAATTTTTCTTTCTGTATTTTTCTAGCTAATCGTCAATCAATGCTTTTAACCATCTTATTTGAATTTCCTACAGAGAAATGTTTGTAAAAATTGTTAAAGAGAAAAGTCAGTAGAAAAGCAATATATTCAAAATATATCTATCATTCACTACTGTGTTCTGCAGCTTTTATTTTCTTAGAAGATTCTACACATGTGTTTTCACCGTCATTTCTTTTATTTTGGTACCATATTCCTGTTTCAAATAATTTTTTTTCAATATTTTGGATCCTTTTATATCCTCCTATCCATTCATTTTTTTCTTCCCAGTCCTCCCATTTCAGCTTTTGTAAAACTGTTGCCTTAAGTTACCTTCTAATGTGAAATATTGCCATTGTGTTGTTCTGTCTTTCACCTCAGTGCAAAATGCGTATTCTCAAAAATATTATCAGTGTTTTTGTTGTGGAGCTGTGTGGGCATGCACATGAGTGCGTCATCCTTATTGTTTCCCATCACCTTTCCTCATTCAGTTGTTTAATAACTTTTGACTTTTAGAAACCTGCTTTGATTTTATTTTTATTTTTTAAATCACAAATGATACCAGTGGTTGACAGAAGCCCTAGAAAGACAACTTTGTTTCTTCTGAATCAGAAAAATGTGCAATGGGATACAAAGTTTGTGTACTTTTTTGTTTCTTTCCCAGGGGGAAAAATCAAGTCAGTGCATAAGTAGCTTAATTTCTGCATGCCTCCATTTTCTAAAAAGGAATCAAAATGAACAGGTTATCTATTCAGGTTAAATTATACTAACCACTTTGCAGAACACAAAGATTTTAAAGCATCATCTCTTTTGCCCATAATATTGTTAGTAGCTAATGTGAAAAATCAGATGGTGGAATGAAACCTCTACCTCTTCTCATTATCTTCTTTTTCTTTCATTGCTATTCTTTGACTATTTTTCTGACAATGAACAATATCTTGACAGTACCTGTTTAGTCTCATAGCTTTAAGTAAGTCCTTATAGGAAACTTTCAGTTGCTTACATTTAAGGACTCTGTGTTGATTGATTCACTTTCCTTTTCTTAGGAACCTAAATAGCACAAATAACCTGATTGTAAAGCTATTATTTGCTATTAATAAGTTTAGGTGTTGGTGGACAATAGTCAAACATGGAATACAATGTCCCTTTAACAGATGATAGCCTGGGTGCTTGAGGGGAGTGAGACAAGTTCTCTCTACTCACTTCTAAGTTGATACTGGCGTTGTAGAAGCCTGTCAGTGAGATTCTAAATCTAGCTGAAGAATGAGCTGTAGTTCCAATACTCAAATCACCTGATAAGTGCAAATGGGAAAGTCTAGGGTCTACTCTGTGACCCTGTGCAATCTCAGCAGGTAATTGTTTAGAGAAAGGTGAATGTGCCCCACTCCCAACTAGAAAAGCTGTGGAACCTATTTCCCTTGGCAGTGAAAGTGAAGAGGAGTGTTCAGTCCCCATGTGTATCTAAGAGGAAATATATATCCTAGAATTCATTTAATTCTCTCCTGAATTTTATCTCTTGTGATGAAATTTCTTACAATGAAATGTGTCATTAAAATTCACCCCCTTTGTTGACAGAGGCATGTGTAATCATTCAGTTATTACCTTCAGGAGCATGTCTCAAGAACACCCTTGTGTTTTATAAAGCTGCTCAGCATCACCACTCCCCATCCTTCAGACATTCCATTTCAAAGCTGAATTTTTTTTAGCCCTGCCACCATTTTTATCATGAGTTTTCAGCATTGCCAGTTACAATTCTCTGGTGGCATTTACTGATAACCCTGTCCTATTGTAAAATAACAAATCCTATCTCATAGTTTACATCTCTTTTTGATACAAATGTTCCATCAAAAAGGCCTTGTTTAGAAAAAGGAAGAATTGCCCTGCAGCTTTAGCAGGGCTTGTTTAATGACTGTGGATTTCGTTTTGTTTGGTGAATCATAGAAAAATTGAGCATTTCTCAAAATTGTTGCAGTAAATGATTCTGAATGATATGATCAAACTAAAATCTAAGGGAAAATTGGTTGCCTTAGATATCTTTCATCAGCTTTTTAAAAATGATGAGAGAGAGGAAAGGCAAAAATGTATTCGAAAAGATCAGTCAAGTTCGTACTAAGATAGGACAAGACAAATCTATTATGGAATAGAAGCATTTGATTTGTACTTTCTCGGGGAAATATACTAATCTAGATTTAAGTAATTTATTTCATTTCTTCAAAACTGCTAAAAATAAAATATTTAATGAATCAATGTATAAGTTACATTTCAATCAAAATTTTAAGTATCACCAAGTATATTTTATATGCATGTCATATAGTTTTAGACTGAATGTACAAAAACAGGTTGTAAAGATGATTGTAGAATTTACTTTAGTGATAAAAATTAGGCCATAAAAACTTAGAACCCAACTAACTGGGACCCACAGTAGATTGAACTTGCTTACTCTTCTAGCAGAAATCTCAAAAAGCAAGCTGACATTTTAAATTTAAGTACAAATTCAGCCCAATTTCCTACACCTTTTGACTATCAACATGTACTATATATAAAAATTAATGTTCTTAATAAAGATACTAAAGCTCTTCTAGAGTCTGAAGTGTTCACTAATGTTTATTTTATCTACTAAGAAAAAGAAGTGGAGTACATTTTATAAGCATTTGATTTACCTTTGATTTATATAGGGTTTTAAAGTTCTGTTAATCAAAATATTTTATTTCCTAAGCCTTCTGGTTACCTAAAATTTCACTATGATATAATTTGATCAAAATATTAAATAATTTACTGATTGTCATTAGCCTCTTTGTGATTTTGAAGGTTAATATTGAATTAAGTAATTTGCATAGTCTTTGGAAAATTCTTTTATTTTAAACTTTTGTCAGCAATCACAATGGCATGAGACTTCTGTAAAAACCGGGTTTATTACAAGAGAAATGAACATGCATGTGGAGCCCAAAGGGTTCCCAGTCTGTACAGAAGTATATATTTTTTATAATAGCAGGACAAAGGAAAGTGGGGATACCAGGAAGGGGTATCACATGGGAGGGGAATGGTACAGTAAAAGTGGGGGAAAAAAACAGGACAATTCCCCACAGAGAGCAGCAGGGTGCAGGCAAAAGTGTCATTCTTTTCCCTTGGAAACTGTTAGCTAGACTATGAAGATAGGAGGGTCTGCTTATCTGCAAAGAGCCCCAGCTAGCTGCACAAGCATTGTCCCAACCTGGCACAAGACTGGCTGGTGATTGGCCTGGTGTGCCTTCCAGGAACACATAGGGAGTCCAGCTGGGGGTGCTACAGCAAGTTAGGTCAGCTCAGGGAGAGCTTTGTCCTTGACACACTCAGGGCCTCCTGCATTCCCTGGGTCCAGTATTTCTGGAAAATATGGCAACTCAAAAAGACATATTCAGAGGATCCTTAACAGCCCTTAACATTTTATAGGGTATATTTCAGCAGAGTTTCTGAAGTTTGCTATTTTTATGGCAATAGTTATGCCAAGAATTCAAGAAAAGGTACTAGTATGACAATTATCCTGACTACTGAATGCTGGTTCTTCATGTGAGTTTTGCAAAATAAAATAGGGTATTAGACAAAGACATAAATATGTGCAAAAGATCAAGAGACTATCAGCATAACCTATGAGGAGGTCACAGATTTCTGCCTCCTACATGAGATGTTTTCCAATTCTCCCAGCCACAAATGATGCTTTCCTTTCATTTCTTTCAACTAACTTGTATTTTTTAAATATTTTGTATTCTGAACTTAAACATTAAAAAAGGAGCATTCCATATGCAGTAGAACATAAAAGAGGAGTCTTTATGAAACCATGAATCTTTGTTTCAGACTGCTTTATGGGAAAAAAGTATATAATAAATTCTGCCCTTTGCTTTGAGAACTGCCCCACTCGTCTGTCCTCCTTTCTATGTGAACTTCACTCAGTTCTCTTTTGTGCATTTTTAAAATGTTAAAATGGCCCCCTTTTTGTCATCACTATTGCTAATTCACCCCCCTCCTCTCAATTAACTGAGAAAAGGGAAAAACAAAAACAAGATACAACTTGTAACAAGTAAGCACTGTCAAGGAAACCCACACAGCAGCCGAAAATGTGTCCCTGTACTTGGTATCCATCACTGTTCTACCAGGAAGTGAACTTGGGCAGGGGCCTATTGTGGTCCAATCTGTGAGCCTCAGAATGAACTGGGTTTAAGGTTTTCAGGAAGGAAGAAAGGAAAGAAAGAAGTCTAGCCAGTAAGTCTGACTTAGTGTGAATGTATTGTTTCTCTTTGGAACATGAATCCTGAGGGTCTTACTCTCCCAGCTTGATTTTTTTTTCCTTTTTTCTAATTAAAGGGGCCATCCCTTGACTCACTTCTTAAAGAGGCCTATTCACTGAGAATGGGCATTATCTCACTCTAAGTGAGTCCATGAAAAAGCCTTAGCCTAAAAGGACCAGGGTCTCCCATTGCATCATGGGTCATCTCCAGTCATCCTGATGAAGATTTGTTCACTGGACCCAGATGGCTCTGGAGGAGAAAGTGAGGTTGGTGACCTTGCACAGCCCTTTCTCACTCAAATCAAAGTCAACTGACACACATGTCATCATTTCCCTGATGTCATGGTCCTCTTTGAAAACGAAGGACAAACACAACCATCAGGAAGTGAGTAACATGCTCTATCAGAGACCTTCTGAAGACATGGTTTGTCATGTTGATCAAATTATCCAGCATTTAACAAACTGTTACTATGCACCAGGAGTTGTGCTAAGCAAAGGGAATACAAATACAAGCACAAAGAAGTACTGCCCCTACCCTCAAGGAGCTTACATTCTAAAAAAGGAGGGGGTAATAGAGAAGAGATGAAGGTACCCAGTTGGACACATTGTAGAGAAAGTCTGAGGGAGTCAGGACTTCAGCCTGGAGAGGAATGAAGACATGGCCAGCCCAAGTCTTCTCCTTAGTAGGTTCTGTGAGGAATCAGAGCATAATTTCAGTGTATAAAGTCCAGGGGTAAAAGTCCAAAGGACTGTGTGGGCTTCCAGGATGAAGAGGTTTCTAGGGTGTTGTAGAGAAAGACCCAGAGGAGTTATGAGTGCTGCCTACAGAGGACTGAAGACTCTTTGATCATAGCTATTAAGTCTTTCAAAGTTGTTTTTCTTTACAATATTGTTGTCCTATAAATTGTTCTCCTAGCTCCTCTCATTTCATTCTGTATAAATTCATACCACCCAGGAGTCAGTGAAATTGTCTGTGATCATGGCTTATGGCACAATATATTGCATTATATTCATATGCCATAATTTGCTTAGCCACTTCCCAAATGTCCGAAAATCAATCTAAGACATATGTAGATTCTAGTTCTTTGGTTCTCTTTCTTCCTTTTAGATTCCCACTTTTAGGATCAGGAGATTTGTTTTGCTTGTCGTTATTCCTTCCCTGGCATTATCCTTTCTCTTAATCACCCCCCGCCCCCACCCCCCCTCACCCCGCACCAACCCCACTTATTTCCCTGTTGAGTTTTTCCATGTGCACGTGTGTGTTCAACCTTTATTCATTTTAAACGAGTAAGATTCATCTGATAAGAACTCTTCCCCCATACACACGCATACAGCCATGTGTGTCTATCCATGTTTGTATATCCTCCTACACATTAATTATGAGAATTAGCAAGTTGCTCTAACCCCTTCTTCCTCCTTTCTATACTAGTGTATTCCTCTTTTTATCTTCCTTTCTCTTTTCTCTCAAAACTTGAAAAATGCATCCAATCTAGCCATCTTTCCCCAAGAACTTCCTGCTTCTTATCTAACTCTCAATGTTCTTTGAAGATATCAACCTTGTTTCTTCTCTTCCTATTAGAATGTTAACACTTAAAACTTTTAACACTTAAAACTTACATTTGGTTCCTCCTGCCATTTGCTCAATAAATTTAACCCTTCTAGGTTTCTTGGGTTTGTTTTCAAAGTCCTTACTCAGATCTCGTCCCTTCATAAAAATGTTTGAAAGTTCTCTATTTCACTAAAAGTCCATTTTCCTCCTTGAAAGATTAAGCTTTTCAGGTTAACTTATTCGTGTTTATAAGCTTTTTGGCATATTGTATTCCAGGAACTCCTTGGGTTTTTAGTATATGCTGCCAGTCTTGTGTAATTCAGCTGTAGTGCCTGGTGCTTGAACTGCTATTCTTTGCTTGCAGTATTTTTTCTTTGACATTAGAATGTTGGATTTTGGCTATGACATTTCTGGAATTTTTTATTTTGATCTTTCAGGAGGTGATTCTTTATGCTTTATTTTGCTTTCTGTTTTTAATCGATATGATCAGTTTTCACTTATTGTCTCAAGAAATATAACATAAAGACCTTTTGAAAATCATGGGTTTCAGGGAGTTCAGTGATTTCTAAATTATATCTTCCTGACATGTTTTTCAAGTATGTTGTTGCTGACATTTTCTTCCGTTTATATTAGTTTTTTGACTTCGTTCAATTTTTTTTCTATCTTAAGGAATCTTTGATTTCTTTTTTGGGCTGTTCTGGTTTTGGGGACTTCACTTCTTGGGTAAAGTTTGCTGCTTTTTTCCCTAATTTTCCCTTATTTTCCTCCAAAGCTTTCCTCAAGAGCATTTATTTAAAAGAATTTTTTTTTAACTCTTGACAATGTTTTTTAGGTGGTCATGTAGTCCTTATGAAGAGCCCTTTTTTTTTTCTCCTTGGGTATCTGCTTACATTTGTTAATGGTGTTAAGACTGACAATTTTTGATCCTTATAGGTATGTTCTTTGATTACTCATCTGTCCTGGTTTAATTTGCTGAATTGGAGCTTTGTGTCAGGGCCATGACCTTCCACTTGTTCAGCTTTAGGGTTGGAGTGGTTGACCCTTTTGCCCTGAACCTCACCCATCTTTGAGTTTCAGGGTACTGAACCTTCAGGATCTTCTGGCATATCAGAAGACATTATTGAGGATCTCAGAGCTCCTGGGCCTGTGTTATCCTGGTTTGAGTGTTCTAGTACCACATTGGGTGGCACTATCCTGGTTGGCACTGCTTTGACCAGTGCCTGTTCCTGGCTTTCCACAGACTCTACCCTGAGACTTTCTAGTAGGAGCCCTTCACTCTTGCTGCTTTCAGATACAAGACCTTATAGGTATCCCAGTCCGGCTGAGAGACCCTGGCACTAGCTTTAATGGGGTTTTGGATAGAGGGGTTCTTCACTCCTACTCTGAGCTGCTGGCTGACTTTTGTGAAGTTCCTGGGTAGAACTAATACTGTAGTTTCTCTTTTGAGTTCTTAATCATTATTTATGCAAATTTGATGGTCTCATTGGAGTGGGTATCTGAGAATTAGGCGGCCCTCTCCTGCTCAGATGGCTATCTTGGCCCCAAGTCTCTTAGTCTCTTGTGTGTGTGTGTGTGTGTGTGGTGGGGGGGAGGGGTTGTGGGTTGTGGTTGTTTTCCTGAGAGAGAAAGTAAGCTTTTTTAGGGCAAAAAGGCTCTGTATCCCTGATATGTAAGACAGTGTCTGGCACATAATAGTCCCTTAATAAATACTTGTCGATTGATTGTAGAAAAGTATTGCTATTAGAAAAAAATACTCTTAAAACAAAGAATTTTTAAAAGAAAAAGGAAGAGAAAAAAATCAATAAAACTGATAAATACATTTAAAAAATCAATTGCTATATTAAGTGCTCCACACCTGTGAACCCCCCTCACCTCTGCAAAGGAGTGGGAGGAGTTGTCTTCTCATAGATCATCATTAGGGCCAAGAGTGTTCTTGTAATTTTGCATAATTCGTTATACATTGTTTCAGGGTTGCTGGTCTTTTTTCATTTACATTATTGTAGTCATGCTGTATATTGCTTTCTTGTCTCTGCTTACTTCAGCTAGGTGGCCCAGTGGGTAGAGCACTGGGCTTGGAGTCAGGAAGACCTGGGTTCAAATCCAGCTTTCAGACACTTTCTAGATTTGTTACCCTTGGCAAGTCACTTAATCTCTGTCTGCCTCAGTTTCTCCTATTATAAAATGGGGATAATAATAGTATTTACCTTGCAGGTATCACAAGTGAAATTTTGACAAAGTTAGATTGAGGCATATTTTCTCCAAGCAAGGCAACATTTTATTAACAGGAGTGCTATCTGCCAATAGAATGGGTCTAATGACTGCCTCAATGAGCCAAAAGACCCCAAGATGAAGACAACTCATTTTTATAAGTTTAGAATAAAGAACAGAACAGGGTAGGTAAGGAAATAATACACTTGTTTATAGGATTGGTGATATGGGGTTGAGGACAACGTGATTGGTGTGGAAAACAGTATCAGTGGTTAGAATTTGGGAATGAGGGAATAGCTACAACTCTCTTCTTCCCTCCAGTGACTAAGAAATGTTCATTGCTTGAATCTATCTGCAAGGTCAGAGATAGTGGGACAGACTTCATTAGGATAGTAACCCAGACATCCTTGTTGGATAGCTTGGTAGTATAAAGATACTACACCAGACTCTCTGGTGTTCAGCCGCATTCTCCAAGGAGAGCACATTTTCTTAAGACAAAAATAGAACAGTGATTAGCAAGAGAACTGGATTTCTAAACTTAACTCATAGACCAGCTGAATTTCTGAACTAAGTTCAGAAATAAGGAACCATGACTTAGATGGTTATAGCACAAAAATCAATTAACTGTAAATAGGATCAATAAAAAATGATACAGAATCAATTTAATCTTCTCACAAGGTTGTTGTGAGGATCAGATATTTGTAAAGTGTTTAGCACAGTGTCTGGCACATAGGCACTACATTAATGCTTATCCCCTTTCTGCTTGAAACTACTCTCTCCAAAGTCACTAGCAATCTTTCTGCTTGAAACTACACTCTCCAAAGTCACTAGCAATCTTTTAATTGCCAACTTTGATTGCATTTTCTCCAATATATATTTAATAAATAAGTATAATAAATATAGAAACATACTATTTACATTATATATTCATATTAAAACAATAAATATAAAACAAATAACCCACAAATATATAATTAATAGACTATATTATTAATAAACATGTTTAATAATGTTTAATTTATTATTTGTTTATTTAGCGTCCCTACAGCATCTGACACTACTGACCAGCAGTTTTTTTCTTGATACTTTATTCTCTTCGCTTTCATGATACTGATCTTTCTTTGTTCTCCTCCCTGTCTTAATCCTCCTTCTCAAGTGTGTTTTGCTGGATTATCTGCCATATTTCACTTCATAACTGTAGGTATACTCCAAAGTTAGGCCTTCTCTTTTTTTCCTGTGCTTTCTCTTTGACCTCATCAGCTTCCATGGGTTCAGTTATCATCTTTATGCAGATGATGTCCAAATGTATAAATCCATTCTGCTTTCCCCAAGACTCTCCCACATCACCAACTATTAGACATTTCAAATAAGATGTTTGCATCTTTGCACACATCTTTGCATCACATTAATGAGATTGGTAATCTATTATGTATACGTGTGTGTGTGTGTGTGTGTGTGTGTGTGTATTTCCCCCCCCCCCGGGTCTAGATTTAATATTTCATATTGATTTCATTGGTGAGAAAACTTATTTTGCTGTTAAAATTGGCAGTCCCTCTGCAATTTATAGTCTTTAAGGGGGGCCTTGGAGCTCTGAGAGGATAACTTCTCCCCATTGCTACTTGCAGATCCTCTCTCAACTCCTTTCATTTAAACAACTTCCCTATGAGATTCAAGCTATCCAAACGGACATCTGTAGACTTCCAAGGGTAAATCACCAAGGTCACTTTCCTTCCTTTCTCAACGAATGCATGGTCTAGCTCATAATTTTTCTCTCCTTTCCATTTCTTGCCCTCATATTAGGACTCTCTAACATATGCATTAATATCCCTTCAAATACTCTGACATGACAATTCCTTAATCTAGTCAGTTTCATGACCTCCTCCTCCACATCGCCTCAGCTACACACAGATTACACCTTAGACCTTGCCACCAGTGAAAGCAGTCTACTTTCACGTTCAGGAACTCTTTCATCATTCCATCTTTTGCTGTGCCTTATCACCCGTAACCCTTCTCTTCATCCTCATCTTGGCCTTGGTTCCGTTGATCCCTCAGCGCTTTTCCAGGCCGTCACTCCATTCACTGACTACATTTTTCTTTCTTTTCTATTTAGATTCCTTGGTAAACCAACTTAAGTCTGCACCAACTTCCACCCTTGATTGCATTTGTTTGTAGAGAGGAATGTTGAATCTCTTGTTCCCTTGTGCTTTCATGCTGGATTATTTCTGTTATCTGCCTCTTTTGCTCCTACTGATGTGCTATGGAACAGAGCTGGAGAAAATCACAAACCTGCCGAGTGCTTCCACCACAAATTTAGGTCATATGATCTCAACTAGACTCACTACAGCAGTGTGATCTTATCACTTCCCCATAATTGATAACCTCTTCATGTCAGTTTTTCAAAAAATTTTCTTTTCTCAGGCCTCCTACACACCACTCCCTCCTCTCACGCCCTTACTTTATCTCATTAAACAGAAAAAAATGATACCTTTTCTCTTTCATCTCCCCTTCTAATCTCAGTTATTCTTATATTTTCCTCCAGTCTCAGATAAAGAGGTGGCCCTTCTATTTTTTAAGACAAAACCTCCTTTGATTCCTTTCCTTCCTAGTCTCTCCAGCAAATTGCCTCCACTATAACTTCCACTCTTCTTATCTTCATTGTCTCCCTATCCACTGACTCCATCTTGGCTTCTTAAGAACAGATTCATGTCTCTCCTATCTTTAAAATAACCTCTACTTGATCCTACCCTCTTGCTAGCACTTCCCTTCGGGATTAAACTTTTTTTAAAGAAACTATCAACATCAGTGCCTCTACTTCCTTTCCTTTCATTCTCTTTTAAATCCTTTTCAATCTGGCTTCTGACATCATTTAACTGAAACTACTCTATCCAAAGTTAGCAATGCTTTTTTTTTTCTTTTTTTTTTTGCTTTTTGGCAGGGCAGTTGGGGTTAAGTGACTTGCCCAAGGTCACATAGCTAGTACAAGTGTCAAGTGTCTGAGGCCGGATTTGAACTCAGGTCCTCCTGACTCCAGGGCCGGTGCTCTACTCACTGCGCCACCTAGCTGCCCCGCAATGCTTTCTTAATTGCCAGATTGAATGTCCTTTTCTCAAATCTGATTCTGCTTGACTTTCTGTAGCATGTGACCCCTTGTAAATACACTGTCCTCTCTAGGCTTTGTGACACCACTCTCTTCTGCTTCTCCTATATGTCCAACTCTTCCTTCTTAGTCTCAGTGCCACAGCTTGGCCAGAGTAAGCCCTTAATAAATCCTTGTTGACTGACTTTTTCAGGGAAACAGCCAGTTTGTGTCAGAGATGGGACTTGAACCCAGATCTTTTTTTTCTTCCATTCCTAAGCAGTTGTTATTTCTGAAAATAACTAGTAATAAATTCTTGACTTTCTTTTTCCTTTCCCTTTACATAGGGAGAATGAAAAACCTGTCAAATTAAAATACTTTGAGTTAGCCTGCATGGAGCTAGTTTATGTAGTCATATAATACAAAGTATTTTATTTTGACATTTGCATGGCACTTGTTTACCAGACTGCACAGACCGCAGATTTTAATACTATTTGTAGATAATGACCTGACAGCAGTATTTGACCGTAGATACTGTTACAGATTTTGATCACCTGTCTTTTTGTCTTTCATTTATTGTCGCTAGTCATAATACATTTTCTCCCTTAGTTCTGCTCTCTGCTCTTTACTTTGACTTTCCTTGTAATCCCCTTTATCTTCATTTATTTAACCAATTGTGTTTTTTTCCTCTTATTTCTTGACAGCTCTCAGCATTTTGAAAGTACCTCTAGTTGTGTTTTTTTCTTCCTTCAAGGAATTAGATTCTTTAACACTTTGGGAGCCTTTCTTTTTATACTGTTCACCTAATTTGCTGGGATTATTATGGCAAAATTTGCAGTTTTCTTTGAGGAAATATTGTTCTGACACTATTATCCTTTCATTGTTAACCCTTTTTAACATGGCAAAATATTTAACATACATGTTGTATATCAACACTTAAACAGGTCTCATACCTATGGCAGTGCTTAATAAATTCACAACTTTTTTAAATTGAGGCTTTTCCAATTATCTAAGATACAGTGAGAAACAATTCTATATACATTTCCTTCTGGTGTCAATAAATAACATCAGGACTCTTCCCATTTGGCATAGTAAGTCCACTGAAACAGTCATGTAAAAAGGAAAATGAATTTCCAGATGCTAGAGAGAAGCAGAAAGGTCATTGTTTTAACCAAATTATTTTTCTTTGTTGTGTTTAAGTAGTTAATGACATTGTCCTAGACATTATAAATAAATATTATACTTCAGAAGAAATTAAAGGATATTTTAAAAAGCAACAATTTAGGGGAATGATTTTTTAAAAATTAAGTTGATGTAGTAAAAGGTTAAGGTTTTGCTCTCTGGAAAATTCAATTAAGTGTAATAATATGTCCTTTCCTGATGTTGCCACCTGGATAAAGCTGTTACTCTAATATGATGAGATTATGTTCAGAAATATATTTTGAGGAAGAAGACAACCATCAAGTTAAACTTCTCACCATATGCCAGGGGTTGTCACATTTAGCTACTTTGGAATTATTTGTGACACTCCAGTGTTTATCACTTCGAATTAACAAGAAAATATTGTTTAAAGTTGAGTCTTTGGGGGAAATCTTTAGCTTCCTTCATGGTTTAGCTTATGTGTAACCTATGGGAAGCCACTCAGTTTTCCTAGTTTTTAGTGCAACATTCTTCATCAAGTAACCGTATATATACTTATCTGTTTATGTATTGTGTACTCTGGTAGCAAGTAGACTTCTTAAAGAGAGGGATCATTTTTCCTTTTGACTTTGCACCCCCCAGAATGTGACAGTGCCTTCAACATACTTGTTTCATCAAATATTTGTTAATCTCCTACTGTGTACCCGGCGTAGAGATAGGAACTATGACTACAGTGACAAGAATGAAAGATTCTTTGCTCTCAAGGAGTTTATGTTATAGGAGAAGGCTGGAAGGGAACAATACATCTTCAGATGTGCCAATAAAAATATATACAAAATAAATATAAATACATTTTGGGCAGTGGGAAGTACTAATACCTAAGGGTATGAAAAAAATTCCTTGAAGAAGGTGACATTTCTGCTGAGTAGAAGGGAGCTACAGGTTCCAAGAAACAGAGGTAGGAAGAGCATTGCAAGTGTAGAGAAAGCCTGGGCAAAGGCTCAGAGACTGGAGGTAATGTTGCATGCGGTGAGCATCAGGTATGTTAGCTTGGATGGAAAAGAGTATATGAGAGAAGTAGTTTGACATCAGTCTGAAAAGAAAGGTTGGAGCTGCATAGTGAATAGCTTTAAATGCCAGAGGTCTTATATGTTATCCTAAAGGGGACAGAAAGCCACCCAAGCTTCTTGATTAGAGAAATCATATGATCAAACCTGTGCTTTTGGGGATATAACTCTTATCAGCTCCATAAAGAGATTGAAGAAGAGACTAGAGGTAAGGAATTAAATAAGGAGAATATTGAAATAGTAAAGGGGAGAAGTAATAAGGACCTGAACTATCATAGTCGTCATATGAGTAGAAGGAGTCCCATTTGAGAGATGTTGTAGAGGTCAAGTTGAGAGGCCATGGCAACTGACTGGATATAGGGAGTGTGAGGGAGAAGGAGAATGAATGTG
This sequence comes from Trichosurus vulpecula, assembly GCF_011100635.1. NCBI lineage: Eukaryota > Metazoa > Chordata > Mammalia > Diprotodontia > Phalangeridae > Trichosurus > Trichosurus vulpecula. The sequence continues at coordinate 263,237,248 of NC_050575.1, read as the reverse complement.
AGGTTATGATTCTGGCTAATTGGAAAGACTCCAGTTACCTTGACAGAATTGAGGAATAGGATTATGTTTCTCGGAAGAGGTAATGAGTACAGTTTGGACGTGTTGAGTTTGGTAAGTCTAAATGGGCCATTCTAAATACAATGGCAATCTGCTTCTGAAAGCCCTGGACAACACTAAGATATATTGCTTGCGTACCTTGTCATACAGCCGGTATAACACCTCTTGTCCCATGCGAGAGCCACTCTCCTTGCTGATTTGGCAGGATCTCCAGCTCTGATGGGTTTGACTTCTTGTCATAAGCAGGATTGGAGAGCATTTGCCCCAACTTTCTTTACAGCCCTGGGATGGGAGTTTTGGCAGAAGGCCAGGAAGCAGATTCTCATGTGTATATCCAACCTTTTTTTGTAATTTTTAAAAATTTTAATTTTAAATAAAAAAGAAAAGAAAAGCAAACTTCAATACTAAAGCTAAAATAATACAAAATAAGAAAAGAAAAAGAAAGCATTGCCATGTACACAGCAGAACATGAGAGAGGATTCAAAATATATAGTAATAAATTTCCATTTCAAGAAAGACATTTTTTTTTCTTTGTGAGGCAGTGAGGATTAAGTGACTTACCCAAAGTCACATGGCTACTGAGTGTCAAGGTTCTAAGACCAAGTTTGACTCCAGTCCTCCTCTCTACAGGGCCGGGGCTCTATCTACTGTGCCACCCAGCTGCCCCATTAAGTGTCCTTTTTCAAAAAAAAAATTCCTCAGGATTAGCTTAGTTTTGCTGGGTATGATACTTTCAGTCAGAACCCCAGTTATTTTGCTCTTTGATATACAGTGTTCCAAGACCTACAATCTTCAGTGTCACTGCTGCTAGGTCTCCTGTGATTCTGATTGTGGCACTGTCATATTTAAATTTTTTTTCTTGTTGCTCATAATATTTTCTCTTTTGTAAGTGTTGGTAAGCTTTATCCTTGGTAAGGATTTCTTTCAGATGGTGATGGGTGGATTTTTTCTATTTCTACTTTCTTGTTCTAATGCTTCAGGACAATTTTCTTTAATTATTTCTTGTATTGTTGTATCAAGATTCTTTTTTTTTTAATCTTAGCTTTCAGGTAGTCTGATTGTTCTTATGTTTTTTCTTCTTGATCTTTTCTCCAGATCAGTTGTTTTTCTTATGAGATATTTCAGATTCTCTTCTATCTTTTTTCGTTCTTTATTATATTTTATTTTATTATTTTTTGATCTCTTATAACTTCACTGGCTTCCCCTTGCCCAGTTCCTATTTTCAAAGAGTCATTTTCTTCCTTAAGATTCTGGATCTCCTTTTCTAATTGGTTGACTTTCTTTTCATACTCTTATTTGTCTTGTTTTTATTTTATTTTTTAAAATTTTTCCTCAATCTCTTTCATTTCATTTTTAAAGTCTTTTTTAAGTTTCTTCTATGAATTCTTTTTAAGCAGGTGACCATTTGACATTACTCTTTGGGATAGAAGAGGGTTTCTTTGCTTCACTATTCTCTAAAGATGGACCCCATCTCTATTCCCATAGTAACTCTTTATGGTTGGATTCTTTGTCCTTTGCCTGTTCATTTTTTAAATTTTATTTGTAGCACATTGCTTTTTGTAATCACCTCTAGTCCTGGGGCATGGGGAATGGTGCCTCAGATCCTCCTTCAGTTCTCCCCCCTGGCCGGGAACACAAACCTCGACCTCCAGCCTCCTCTAAGTGCCCACAGCCAGCATTGTCCCTGCCCCACTGGGAGTGTGATGGTTCCCTCTCGCCCCCACTGCATCTCCAAAGCACATCTGGGTCTGGTGTAACTTTTCAGCCGAGGTTCCCTCGATCTTCCCCAGCTCAGATGCCCAACTCCCTTCAGTGTCCCCAGGGAATAAAAGTTCCTGCGGCTGAGGCTGAGGTTGCCCTGAGGTGCTATTTGTGGGGGAAATCTGGAGAGTTTGGAATTTTCTGACCAGTGCCGCCATCTTCCCAGAATCATCTAGTGGTTCTTAAGGGAGGAAATAATGTAGGGGTTGTTTCTGAGTTGTATCTTCCTTTCAATAGAAGCTTCAGTCTCTACCACTTGCAGTTTCATTGAATTCCCCAAGTTTTGTAATCTATCTTGGAGGTTGATGTGAAACTACAGTTTTAGGAGTTGGTATATCCTACCTTTCACTTGATGAGCTGTGACATGTCCCCCATCTTATTATGTATGGGAAGTTGATCTTTTTAATAACTAGCATAAAAATTTACACTTATTTCTGGTACTTTATATTTGTTATTCAAATTTAATACATGAACCATTAAAAAGAAGACAACATAATCATTAATTAGAAGTAGAAAATTCTAATGTCATCTAGACATTCTTGAAATGTTCAATTATTTGAAGGTTAAGTTTTAATTATTCCAAAACACTGAAGAATTTGATACTTCTCACTTTTTAAAGTTTTTGCTGTCATCAAGCTTTCCTGAAAGGCTATCTCAATTCTTTTTCTAAGATGTTCTCTTCTTTGCTATTATATTTTTTATAGCTCACTGTAAAGGAGTAGTTTTCGTCTCTTAATGCACTTTTAAAATATTTGTGGATGGTCATCTTTTTCATTAGCACAATTAAGTTCTATATGGTCCAGATCTTTTGAGATCTATTCTCTCTCCTCTAACATGTCAGCTATCCTTTCCATCTGTTTCTTCTCTTAAGTATGATACATATATGCCATCTATGCCTTTTCTAGGTCACTGACAAAAATGTCAGACAGCATTGGGCCAAGCACAAATCTCTACAATTCTCCACTAAAGGCTTTCTCCCAAGTTGACATCGAATCATTTTTCTCTATTTTTTTTTCTTAAGAACAAACAGTAAGAGAGACTTTGAAAGTCTTCACCAAAATCTACATAAATTTTATCTACAACATCTCTCTTATCTACCGGACTGATAAGTCTGTCAAAAATAGAAATGAAGTCGGTCTGGCAAGCTCTGTTTTTCATGAAGCAATGCCTGGCTCTTTGTAGCCACAACTTTTTTAGATGTTCACATACTATCTCTTTAGTAATATATTATAGAATTTTACCTGAAATCAGTCAAGGTTTTCAGCCTGTTGTTTGAAAATTCCATTCTCCTATCTCCTTAATGTTAGTTCCTTCTCTCTTGGATTATTTCCAGTTTATCCTGTATATATCTTGTTTATCTGGTTTGTACATAGTTGTTTGCATGTTGTCTTTCCCAATGGATTGTAAGCTCCTTATAGTTAAAGACCATTTTTGCCTTTCTTTGAATCTTCTACACTTGGCAGAGTGCCTGACACAAAGTAGACCCTCAGTCAATAAACATTTATTAAGCTCTTACTGTGTGTGAGGCCCTGTGCTAAGTACTAGGAATACAAATTCAAATGGAAATAAAGATAGTCCTTGACCTTCAAGGAATTGACATTCTTATGGAGGAAGTTAAACACAAAAGGAAGCTGAAATCAGAGAAGAGAGTGGGAGGGGGAACAAAAATGCCATTGGGTAGCATGGTAGAGGAAGGTCCAGAATGTGGCTTAGAGAAGAATGAGACATGGCTTAATAAATGCTTGTTTACTTAACCTTTTTTGAAAAGCAAGATATTTATCCTATAATGTTGTGATAGCTCTTCAATTCTCCATGATACTTCACAGATTATTGTTAGTAGTTCAGCCATCATCCCTTTCAGTTTTTTCAAAACTCTAGGATGTATTCCATCAGGGCTGGGTACTTGAATTCATCAAGGGCACCTGGGTGCTCTCTTAGTATCTTCCTAATTACTTTGAGTTTTAAATCCCTGTATTCAATTCTTTTTTTTCCCCCTGTCCTTTCCATCCTAAATATTACTATCTCTGGGAGAAAAAAAAAGAAGCAAAGTAAGGGTTGAATAGTTCTTCCTTCTCTTCACTCATTTTCATCATGCCTTATACCCCTAGATGCACCCTTTCCTTAATTTTATCTTTATTTTTCCCTCATTGTAACTAAAAAGAAGTGATAATAAAAATCTCTACCTTTGCCAACTTTAATTCCTTCAGTGTTTTTGTACTCCAGATAATATTCTTTCTTTTTTTGGAGGGGGGAAGGCAGGGCAATTGGGGTTAAGTGACTTGCCCAAGGTCACCCAGCACTATAGTGTGTCAAGTGTCTGAGGTTGGATTTGAACTCAGGTCATACTGACTCCAGGGCTGGTGCGCTACTCACTGTGTATTTACATTCATCTCTTTAAACAATCCCCCTCCTCGTTCCTCATAATTTTTTCTCTTCTGTATCTTCAGATTTTCATTTTTGAGATTTTTCCCAGTTCTTTTGGACTGACCTTCTCTATAGAACTTTAGTTCTTGGGATCCTTTTAGGAAATCTTTGAAACTAAAAAAAAAAATCCATGCTTCCTATCAGATTTGATAATGACTTTCTTTACTCTGTTCTAAGATGGACACTGCCCCCCCAACAATCAGTTTCTTCTTGTTTGGTCTAGTCTAGACATGTGATTTCATCAGCATAGATAACACCTGGCTTGCACACTCCTTTCACTTATGTGGATGGGCAGCTATATAACTTAGAGTTTTAGAGAATTGTCTGGGAGCATTGAGAGTTAAAGCTACCCCCCTGTACACTACACAATTGTCCACCTTTTGAAAGATGAAATTATCATTAAATCAACTTAAAAAATAATATTAGCTACTCTGATTTGGGCATAGAGTCTTCTCCAGCAGATAACTGTTTAAGTGAAGTTCCCTGTCACTTTATTTTCATGTCTTCTTGCTGGGACTTTGATGTTTCCTCAACTACTCCTCTTTTTCCTCTTATGATCTGTCTAGGGGTTATCTATAGTATACACTAACAGAAATAATGCTGCTTTTTCTTTACGCAAATGTTCTTCACTATGCTTATCTTCTCTGGTTCCTTTATTTCCTGACATACCTCTATCTGTTTAAAATACAGTGCTTAACCCCGCTCCCATCCCCTTCCAACCCTTTGCAATATCCCATTCCTTTGGGATAAGGCATACCCTTTCATGCCATTTTGCAGTCATGGGTCTCATTCCACAAAATCTTAGTGAGGTCAAACTTTCCTCCTTGTGTAACAGTATCTAGTTCTCCCTGCTTGTTATCCAGCCTTTGTGCATTTGTATATCAGCATCCATATCTGAGGTGCATGCTTCTATTCTTAAATTCCTTGTGGCTACTACTCTCTAAGGTGTCTAGCTTGATTATTATACAATAGGTAGTTTTCTCCCTCCTCCCTTTTTACTTTAAAACTTTTTTGATTAGATTTATAAGATTCTAAGCAAGTACATTTTTAAAAACCAGTTCTTGTTAGGGATGTACCATCTTTGACCAGAGTCCTAGCATAGTCCAGAAATCTAAGTCGCATTCTCAGGCAAACCTGTGCTGTGTCCCTTTGATCTACACAGGCCTACACTTGCAGGAACAGTAATTTTGCAACTGAACTAACCTCCCTTAGTTCGGGATAAGTGAGTCAGGGATATGGGCCACCCTGAAAATTGCCAGGTTCTTTTATCTTCTCCTGTGAAGTGACTAAAATAATACCATTTGATTCTTATGGGATCATAAAACCAGGAGGGATGTCAGAGCCTCTCTAGGCCAGGCTCCTTTTTTTTTTTTTTTTTTTTTGGAGCATTTATTTTTTTCCAATTACATGTTAAGGTAGTTTCCATCATTCATTTTTTGTGAGATTTTGAGTTCCAAATTTTTCTCCCTTTCTCTTAACCCCCACTCCACATGAAGGCAAGCAATCTGATATAGGTTATACATGTCTAGTTATGTTAAACATATTTTCACCATAGACTTGCTGTGAAAGAATAAACAGAAGAAAAGGGAAAAGCTACAAAAACAAATGAAAATGGTATGCTTCGATCAGCATTCAGACTTCATAGTTCTTTCTCAGGATGTATATAGCATTTTCTATCATGAGTCTTTTGGAATTATCTTGGATTATTGTATTGCTGAGAAGAGCTAAGTTAGTCATAGTTGATTATCATACAGTGTTGCTGTTACTGTATACAGTATTCTACTGGTTCTGGTTGCTTCACTCAGCATCAGTTCATCTAAGTCTTTCCAGGTTTTTCTGAAATCCACCTGCTCTTCATTTTTTATAGCACAATAGTATTCCATTACATTCATATACCAGAACTTGTTCAGCCATTCCCCAGTTGATGGGCAACCCCTGAATTTCCAGTTCTTCACCATATTTTTGTATGTAGGTCCTTTCCCCTTTTTTATGATCTCTTTGGGATAGAGACCTGCTAGTGATATTTCTGAATCAAAGGGTATGTATAGTTTGATTGCCTTTTGTGCATAGTTCCAAATTGCTCTTAATGTAATCAAATGTAATCAAAATTATCCATTTTGCATTTCATAATGTTTTCTACCTCATGTTTGGTCCATAGATATTCTTCATAGATCTGACAGGTGAACTATTACTTATTCTACAAATTTGCTTATAGTATCACCCTTTATGTCTAAATCATGTACCCATTTTGACTTTATCTTGTTGTACAGTATGAGATGTTGGTCTGTGCCTAGTTTCTGCCATACTATTTTCCAGTTTTACCAACAGTTTTTGTCAGATAGTGAGTTCTTATCTCAGAGGTGGGAGTCTTTGGGTTTATCAAACACTATGTTACCATGGTCGTTTACTACTGTGTCTTATGTAGCTAACCTATTCCACTGATCTGCCACTCTATTTCTTAGCCAGTACCAAATAATTTTGATGATTGCTGCTTTATAATAAAGTTTTAGATCTGGTAGAGCTAGGCCACCTTCCTTTTCATTTTTTTTTTCATTAATTTCCTTTCGGGGTGGGGAACCTGCAGCCTCAAGGCCACATGTGGCCCTCTAGGTCCTCAAGTGCGGTCCTTTGACTGAATCCAAACTTCATAGAACAAATCCCCTTAATAAAACGATTTGTTCTGTAAAACTTGGACTCAGTCAGAAGGCTGCACCCAAGGACCCAGAAGGCCACATATGGCCTTGAGGCTGGAGGTTCCCCACCCCAGTCCTTGATATTCTTAACCTTTTGTTCTTTCAGATGAATTTTGTTATTATTTTTTTCTATCTCTGGTATGGCACTGAATAAGTAAATTAACTTAGGTAGAATTGCCATTTTTATTGTATTAGCTGGGCCTACCCATGAGCAATTGCTATTTTCCAGTTGTTTAAATCTGACTTTATTTCTGTGAAATGTGTTTTGTAGTTGTATTCATATAGTTCTTAGGTTTGTCTTGGCAAGTAGATTCCCAAATATTTTTATGTTGTCTACAGTTATTTTAAATGGAATTACTCTATCTCTTACTGCTGGGCTTCAGGCTCTTCATTTTAAAGAGGAGAAAGGACATCCCTGAGATCACAAAGGTAGTATATTACTATCATTTAGGATTTAAACACAGTTCCTCTGACTATGGAGTCATACCAGATAAATCTGATTACTTATGTACCATGTTTTCACTTTGACAAAGTCTAGGTTCACCAAAGAAAACATGGTAAGGTTCTTCTTTTCCTAAAAACCTTGTCATAAGTACATATTCTATGTGATTATACTGGGGCATAGACTGACAAATCTGTATTCCTATTTTTCTGTCTCTTAAAGGTTTGTTTTTATATTTCCCTTTTGTATGCATTTTTAATAAATATAAATTGCCTTACATGTCTTTATTTTTCTCACAGACACATTTTTATCGTGTATTGATGAAATACTCTTCCCTCTCTAGCTATGCTCCATGGTGTCCAGCCTGCCTGCAGACTGAATCAGAATGGGAGACTTTTGCCAAAAATGGTGAAATACTTGATGTCAGTGTGGGAAAGGTGGATGTCACTCAAGAACCAGGTACTATGGATGATGAACTTAGAATGGCATATTTTTAAAGAGAGAACTCTCAATGAGCAGGCTTTTAAATGTTGGCAAGTTGCCCAAAGTTAACTATTCACTCATTGTAAAATAAGAATATCATCCTGTAATTTAAGAAATAAAACTGTATTTTTATGTAATTTATATTAACTCTAAAAGGTGGATAATTTCAAAGTCTCCAAAAAAAACCTTTATTTTTACCTTTGAATAATTTTTTTACTTATTAATTTTATTTCTAAGTTCTGTTTTGACCTGTTGGGATCTTTTGAAAAAAGGAAGAATAGATATGGACTTCCTGTTGAAACTATAATAAACTAAAGGATCAGATTTTGGAAGATCTTCACTTAAAAATCCTAATCCTTAATTCAGTTGGCAATAAAAGAAGAGTAGTGCAACTTAGGCCTGAAATGTATAATATAGATCTAAGGAAGGATATATTCATTAAAAACCATCCTCAGTGGGCCAACCTCTTTGTCCCTTTTAGAGAGGCCTTTGAATTGTAATTGTTTCTGCTGCTCTGCTTTTTAAAAGGAGGGGAAAATTATAGTTGCTTTGGTATATGTAGTGGGGTAGTTGATTATGTATGATTTGGGTATTTATAGATGGAGATCCATGGTATCATTAAGTATTGATGAGCATCTCAGTTTGGAAGTCATTCTTAATTATACTTTTGCTGAGAAATTTGTACTTAACATGTTTATCATTTTCAGCCCAGTGAAATTAGGTGTCATCAGTTAATGGGCAGCCAGAACATCCTATATGCAACAAAGTACTTGGAAATTCAGCTGGTTTGTTTAAATTTCAGTCATTTGAATGAATATTCTACATGAGTTCACATCATGATAGGACCAATAAATTGAAGAATTCATAATGGAAACCATCATAGCTTTAAAATTTAATTGAATCTACTGTTTCCATCCAGAATTTAGAATTACAGCCAGAATTTTCACAGCGTGCACAGTAAGATGACTTTTGTTAATAAAGTAAATTAACAGGGGCAGTTAGGTGGTGCAGTGAATGGGGCATCTGCCCTGGAGTCAGGAGGACCTCAGTTGAAATTCAGCCTTAGACTCTTGACACTTAACTAGCTGTGTGACATTGGGCAAGTCACTTAACCCCTATTTCCTTGCCTTCCTCCCTCCAAAAAAAAAAAAAAAAACCCAAAACCAAAATAAATAAATAAAGTAAATTAACTGAAGCAACGTTGAAAACATTAAATGTGGAAATGCTTGTATGTTTTCATTCAGTACTACAAGCTTAATATAATTGTGCTAACAGAAAAAGACAATTGACAAATGTTTGAAAAAATTAAATGAAGGAATTGACAAAAACTTACTTTTATAGTATATTACACAAACTAAAAATAGCAAAGAAGCAAATAATTTTAGAATAAAACAAATTGAGTTTGCCCTTCAGAACAGATTGCAGATAGTGACAACTTTCAAAAGTAAGAAGCGTTAAATTCCTCATTGTTTTGAAATATTTTAAAACCTAACCTTGAATTAAGAAGTTAACATTTCAAGAATGTCAGAATATTTGGATGAACTGTTAGAATTTTCTGCTTCTAATTAATGATTCATCGTGTTGTTTTTTAAAATTGGTTCTTATATTACCTTTAAATAGAAATATATTGCTATAAACAAGCCTATGAATTAGGATTAGAATTAACAAATTGCTTTTATAATAAGACAGAGTCTTTCCTGTTTGCTTTCTCATGGCTAGATCAGAAAGAGACTTTAAGCACTTAAGTTATTCCCTGGTTTTTTTTTGTTTTAGGTTAATCACATTGACAGGCTGACTTACTAAGATATTAATAATCATCTTAATAGCTTTTAAAATCTATATTCCAATTTTTAACATTTAGTTATGTGTTTAAAACAGCCATCTGAATGGGCCATGAATGCAGTTGATGGCTTCACTGTGAACACGCTTGAGTTTCAGAGCCCCTGGAGATTAATTAGTGATTGAACTATGCTCCTTGCTTTAGCCCTACTAATTCCTAATTAATTATTGAACTTTACCCCTCTTTTGCCTGAAGGAGAAAATCTATTATCTTGTTCAGACATTTGATTCTGCAGAAAGGCAATACAATTCCCCTAAGACGACTCAGCCTGGAAAATTCTAATACTATACATTGCTATGTTTTTATTTATATCTGTTTGTGTGTAGGATATGTGTAACTGTATACACATAGGTGTATATTGTATATATTTTGTTGTTGCTACTCACTTGTTTCAGTCATGTCCAGCTCTCTGTGATCCAGTTTTTGGCAGAGGTATGTTGCAGTTTCCTTCTCCAGCTCGTTTTACAGATGAGGAAACTAAGACAAATAGGATTAAGTAACTTGCCTAGGGTCACTCAACTAGTAAGTGTCTGAGGCTGGCTTTGAATTCAGGAAGATGAGTCATCCTGACTACAGGTTCAGTGCTCTAATTCACTATGCCACCTAGCTGCGCATGTATCGTAGATATATACATATGCATATTGCACATGTGGACATGTACAAAGGCATTTGTGTATATATGTTGTATATATTGTATATATATGTATGTGTATATGCATATGTATATATAACATCAGAGAAAGGAAGAGCAAATCATGCAGTGAGAGTGAGTAGTTGATGGACAAACCTCATGTTCCACAGCTCTTTTGGTATGCACACAATATCGCAATGTCTAGAGGAAGACCTCTAGCAAAGTAGAAACTTCCCTATATCTGGAGAATTTTCAGAAAGATATGCTATGCAAGAGTTACATGGGATAAGACAGTAGTGACTGGTACCTTTGGCATTAAAGTGCCTGTGTTTGGCCTATGCTGTTTAGCATATTATCAGTGCCTTGGATAAAGGCATAGATTACATTCTTATCAAATGTTTAGATGACATAAGGCTGGGTGAGAGAGCTAACATGCTGGATTATAGTATTGGGGTCCAAGATCTTGATAAGCCAGAAAACTGGTTTAAATCTTAATGAGATGGACTTTAATAGGAACACATTTTAAGTCTTAAATGTAGGTTCAAGAAAACTACCTAAGTACAAGGAGACTAGAAACATAACTAGACAGCAGTTTGTCTGAAAAAAGATCTGGGGATTTTAGTGTACTACAAAAATCAGTGTGAGGCAGCAGTGTGTTATGGTATTCCAAAGAGCTGATTCAACCTCAGGCTACTTTAAGAGATGCCTAGCTTCTAGGAATCAGAAGGTGATTGTTCTATTGTATTTTCTGCTCTGGTTGTGCTATATCTTGGATACAGTGTTTAATTCTGGACAGTACAGGTGAGGACATTAATAAGCTGAAGACCATGCAGAGAAGGGCAGCCGAAATGGTTGCCATCCAGCTCCTGCCGTGTGAGGATTAGTTGAAGGAACTAGGAATCTTTTAGCCTGGAGAAGAGAAGGGTCAAGAAGGATATGATAGCCATCTTCAAGGACTTAAAAGATTTTTTTGTACAAGAAAAATTATACTTATTTTATTTGGTGTCAAAAAGAGGAAAATGGAACACTAAGTAAGAGAGAAAATGGTTCATTATAGAAAGGTTGACAGATCTTTTTCATTCACATTATTCATCTAGTTTCATTCTTAATTACTTTTGGAAATGTTCTGGCTTAATTAGGGCTGTAAGTTTCTGAAAATTTATTTTCCCCACCAGTGTGAGGAGAAACAACTATTTGGCAAGGAAATCAAGTGATTATAGATTGAGGCAATATTTGTATGACATCACTGGGGTTAATTTACCTTGGTTAAGCTTCCTTAAAAATGGTGACATTCTGTGCTGAGGTCCATCTCTTACCTGTTTCCCATTTTCCCACGTTAATAGCTTGTTTAAATAGGTTAGGCTAGAGTTACTTTGACTACGTGCTGTATCTTTCTTTCTTTTTGTCCTTTAATTGGACATGGATTTTAATCTTTGTTCTAACAACTCTGATTATACACAGGCACTTAGTGCAGATATGACTCCTTCATCCTTCACTCATTTGCAGTCCAAGATGTGGTCAGTTTTAAATTTTGTGATGTTATTCATTGTTCACCATGTTCCTAACTCTTTTTTTGAAGAAAGTAAGCATGAGGTTTCTCTATAGGTTTATCAGCCTCTGTTCTCTCTCATTTATTTCTCTTGAACCTTGTTCTCCTACATGGTTTTTGTTATACTCACCATACTCATCTTTTCATTTAAATCCTAGATTATTAATTGATTTAGTTTGAATAGTTTTGCTGAGGGCAACTAGATGGCACAGGTGGATAAAATCTGGCCCCAGACACTTACTAGCCGTCAGTTTCCTCATCTATAAAAGGAGCTGGAGGAAGAAATAGCCAACCATTCTAGTATCTTCACCAAGAAAACCCCCATTGGGGTCACAAAGAGTCAAACATGACTGAAAAGACAAAAGAAATCATTCTTAATTCTTTATAGAATTTAACTACCCGTTTTAGTATAGTATTCATATGTTTGTGTGCATATTATATATATGCTATCTACTATATATAGTATGTAGTATAATATGTAGTATACATATACACCAGTTGTATCAAGCTAAAATAGAAATGGGGACCACTAAGCCATATATAAGGCTTCATATTCATATATGGGCTTCATATTGACTTAGAAAACTATATCTTAACATTATCTATGTTCTAGTATATTTCTATGTATTTTATTAAAATATTTTCCAGTTACATTTTAATCTGGTTCAGGCAGCACTTGGTAGTGTTATAGGCCACATGTTTGACATCTCTGTTATATACTTTAGTATGTGAATAAACATTTATATTTAAATTTAAATATATATTTAAATGCAAAGCTGATTATTCTATATCATGAATACAGATACTATATTATATGAATATAATTTGTGATATAAGAATAAATGTGCACATTGTAATGTATAACATAGTTATAACAGATGGGAATATATTATGGGAATCAATGCATATTTATTTCTACATAATATTATCATCTTTGCATTTAAGTTATATTAAATGTGTGCAATCAGTACATATTTATTAAATGCCTACTACTTGCCAGGCCAAGCTATGTTGTCATTCAGTCGTTCCTAAATGTGGATTAAGTCATGTGGACTCTGCAGCAGATTAGGACAAACAGAGGTTAAGTGACTTGTTCACTGTCACACAGTTTATCTGTATGTCTGAGGCCATATTTGAACTCAGGTGTTCCTGACTCCAGACCAAGCACTCTGTGTGCTGAGCCATCTAGTAGCAGTCTCTTAAGTACATACTGAGCTAGGTATTGGTGATCAAAAGACCACAAATTAAATAATCCTGTCTTTCAGGAAGTTTGCATGACAGAACATGTACACATATGAGTATGACAAAATGATTAGAGAACTATCCTCTGAGCCTAGAAGACCTGGGTTCCACTGTCACCTCTGACATATGCTATCTGGGTCGCCCTAGGCAATTTTTCAATCTCTCAGTGCTCTAGGCAATTTCCTTAAGGTAATAAATTGCAGGGAAAATATTAATCTGCATTAGTACAAGAAGTTTCCTTCCCAACGAGTACCCTAAATAAATGAAATTATGGGTCTGGTTCAATTCCTGTATGTAAATAAATATGGAAGGAAAGGCTTCATATGGAAAGTTGTCCTTAAGCTGCATCTTGAAGGAAGTGAAAGCTTCTGTTAGGTCTAGGTGAGCAGGCGGTGCTTTGCTGGATAGAGGAGGGTCAGGGCAAAGGCACACATGACGATGGAGTGCTGTGTGTGAGAAACAAAGAAGGCTGGTTTGACTGAACAGTAGGATGAGGAAAGGGCACTAAGGTAGAACAAGGGCAGAAAGTAGTGACCAGCTTGAGAAGGAGAAATTTATATTTGATCCTTAAAGGCAAGCCACTGTAGCTCGTGAGTAGGAACGAAATGGTCATACCTGTGCTTGAAGAACATTACTTAGGCAGATTTGTGGAGGTTGGATTGGAGCATGGAGAGACTTGAGGCAGAGAAGCTCCTCAGAAGCACATGGCAGTATAGGAAGTGGGAAGAGGTAAGTGTCTGACGTAGGGGGCTGGTTGTATGAGGAGGCTGAATGGCTCCTACTTGAAAGATGTTATGGGGGTAGAGGCTGCAATATTTGGCAGCTTTTCAGTTACATGAATGAGTGAGGACGGGGAGTCAAAGGTAATGCCAAGTTTACAAACCTGTAGACCAGAAAAAATTCATTGTTTCTTAATTTTGATTACTCATTATCCATTTTTTGAATTGGTTACTGCAAATTTTTAATCCCTAGCTACCTTTCCTCAGCCACTCAGATTATTCCCTTTCTTGTGACATGGAGGCTTTTTTTTCTTCCTTGTTCCTTCCAGTGATTTGGGAATAAGAACTGATTTTTAATATTGGCTAAATAATACAAAACATGCTTAAAGAATCTACAAATGCATCTGTCAGTATCCTCCATAGATGCACCTTGTGCTTTTTTCATAGTGATTTCATAATACTTAAATAATAACTAGCATTTATAATAATAGCTTACATTTATATGTAACCTGCTATATAACCAGGCACTTTGCTAAACATGTTGAAATATTCCTCCCAAAAACCCTGGGAGGTAGGTGCTATTACTATCCCCACTTTACAGATGAGGAAACTGAAGCAAACAGAGGTGAAGTAACTTATTCAGGGTTCCCCAGCTATTAAATATTTGAGGCTGGAATTGAACTCAAATCTTCTTAACTCCAGGCCTAGCACTCTATCTGTTGTACCACCTAACTGCCTCCAGCTATATAAAACCTTTTGATTTGCAAAGCTACACAGGCATGTGTGTATGTATATGTATATGTGCACAATCTAGTTGACCCAGTGAGATGCAGATGATGTTATTATGTTAATTTTTCAGATAAGGAAATTGAGAACCAGGGAGTTTCAGTGATTCATCCAGGGACCCGTGGACATGAACTGTCTGAGCCAGGGTTCAAACTTGGGCCTTCCAGACACAATTAACAATATATCCAGTATACCACTTAGGAACCCCCATTTCATGTGGTTGTGGCCCAAAACTATTTGCCAATTGATTACCAACTCTGGTGATGAGCCTGTCTGAATTCACTGAGCTTTTCCTCACAAAACAGACACACAGTCTGTTACTGAGCCTACATTCCAAGCCTTTTCAACTTAAAATTTCTCAGAGCTGGTCCCTTAATGCCATAGACTTTGAGATTTTAGTGTTACTTCCACATTATTGTGAGGCATCATATCGTATAGTATGATTTTGGTGGAAGAATACATATATTGGAAGTTAAATATGCTGTGTATTCAGTGAGTTTAAAAATGATTTTTTAAAAATGAATGACAATTGAATAAATGAGAATACTGACCTTCCTTTAGTGTGGATGTTATTGAGTTGATGCTAAATGGTCATCATATTAGCTACCATTTTAGACATAAGGGATATTAAGGACAAATGGACTCAATTCAAAGTTTTATAAATAATTAAAATTCAATTCCCAATTTTCAAATTAAATGCCAGGCTTAGGTTGTAGTTTTGATGTTAAAGTTCAAGGAGTTATTTGATGGTTAGGTACTTCTAGGACCTAAAATGAGCAGTGGAAAATTATTAAAATAACAATAGAATTTCTTATATTTAAAAGTTTTCCAGGAGGGTACCTTATGAAAAATTTCTGTTCAGTTAATTGTCTCCATTAATTTGTCTGCTTTATTATAGTTGTCTAGCTATAGCAATGCTTTCATTGCTTTTAAGGAAGGACATTACTTTTTCGTGTAAATGAAGTTTATAAAGGGAGAAACAGACTTTTGATGGTGGTTATGACTGAATTGGGTCTACAATTTAAACATTCCTGTCATAACTTTTCTAATTTAATACAAAAAATCTTTTAAGATATTTTAGAACAGAAAACAGTGGAACTTCAAACTAAAAAAATAAAAGATTTCAAAAGGGAAAACACATTGCAAAAACAGCTGCAATATATAATCTCAGGATAAGAACAAGGTCCAGTGACAACACAACTCAGCCATAAGGGAATGCTTTTACTCCATTGAACTGTAGATCTGGGTACATTTCTTTTATGTAGCAAATACTGTGCATAACAGATGATGTTTCAATTAAGCTTATTTCTTGCAATTAATTTTAATGAGAACAGATGTGAATTTTCTGTTTTATGCATATGAACTTGACTCCCAAGGACGAAGAATACCAGCTGTTCTATAAGGGCAGCGTACATTTCTCACTCATCTCAGAAGTTAGAGGTTAAATCACAATCTTGCCAAAGTCATGGTTGAGCATTTGTGTTTAACAGTTACCTAAGGAAAGAGAGTTTGGTCCTTTACACTGAAATTTTCAGAACATCCTTAAAGTTCTTTCCTAGCAAAATCTTCGGGCAGGCAAGGCTTATGACAACGTGACATGGT
The DNA here is from genome assembly GCF_011100635.1 of Trichosurus vulpecula. NCBI lineage: Eukaryota > Metazoa > Chordata > Mammalia > Diprotodontia > Phalangeridae > Trichosurus > Trichosurus vulpecula. The sequence goes on along the minus strand of NC_050575.1, from coordinate 263,221,019 downwards.
AGAAGGAACACAGAATTGAGGGGTAGGGGTCAGAAGACTGAACATCCACTCCCTATTTTGTCATTAGCTAGCAAATGTCTTGGGTAAGTTGCTTAATCTCTCTGCTTCAATTTCTTTTTCTGCCAATTAAGGATAATAACACATGCCTTCCCTGACTCACCGTGCCATTATGAGGACCAAATGAAACTAGGTATTTTTTAAAAATGTTTTCAAAGAGGTAACAGTACTTCTCAAATGTAAGTTGGTATTGTTATGGTGATTAGGAATTCCTGGCATCAACACAAATAACTCAAGTATGACTTAGAGTCTCAAAGACTTGCCCACAGTTTAGAATGGGTGAGTGATTTCTGTATAATTAAACACCTAATAAGTATTGGAAGAAGAAAGAATAGTGACCACTTGCTGGGTGTTGAAGTTATGAAGAAGGCCAGAGATTGGATATTGGTAAGGGAAATTTGGAAAGACATGGAGAATATGAAAGAGGAGAAAGGAGAAGGACCCAAGGGGGAGGAAGACAAGGTCTGGACCCAAAAGAGCAGATTGACGAATACTCAAGGAGAAGGGTTAAGAAAAAAAAAGAGCTATACCCCTCTGTATGCTTATCTCTTTAATAATGGGGCTGGAATCTGTGACCTCTAAGATCCCTTCCAGCTCTAAATCTATGACCCTATGATACTATGATTCAAGCAAAAAAAAAAAAAAGCCCGAGGAGGAGAATGTTGTTGTTTGCCCTTCATTTTCGAAGAGGACTAATGACATCACAATGTGATGTCTTGATTTCTGCATGAATTAGAATTAAATGAGGCAGAGTCATGCAGAGTCATCAGCCTCACTCTCTCTTCTAGTCATCAAAGTACAGTAGCAAGAGAAGAGTCAAGGCAACTGACAATGGCCTAGGATGCAGTGGATGACCTTGGCGGCATATATGTGTGACCACGGTCTAAGTGCTCCACAGGGCCTGCTTCAGCCACCTTCATGGCTGTTGGAACAAATTGTTATCTACCCATTCCATCGGGAATTCTTCACATTTTTGGGGTAGACATCTCCCTAACTAAATGATGGATTTGTGGCTTGTTGGTTACTCTCAATCTGGTTTAGCCCATCTGCCAAGATGGTTTTATCGGGCTGTGGCCACTGCTCATGCTACAGCTTCTTGGAGCCACAGGTCAGAGTTGGTGAAAAGCGGACACCAAAGGTGGATGAGCAGCCCTCAAAGAGGCTCAGCAAGCCCTCGCACCAGAGGTGTTAGTTCTCCCTTAACACAAAACTAGGGAAAAAAATACCTATGGGGTGTAAAACAATGACAACAAAATAACTGTGGAAAGATCAGTTAAGAGATTTCTTTCAAAAAAAAATATACTGAGAATGAACATAAAAGCAGAACTTAAATAAGAGAAGCAACATTTGGAGAAACAAGCTTGAAACACCATGGGCTAAACCTCTCCTGCCCCCCAGATAAAGGAGCTTATCAGGGAGACAGCATATACATATAGATTATATACAGAAGGTGTATACAAAGCAGACAAGATAACTTTGGATGAGAAAGTACTAGCAGCCAGGAGTAAATGGAAGTGAATCTTTAAGGAAACCAGGGATTCCAAGAGGCAAAGGCAAAAAGGAAGAGCATTCCAGGCATGGGGCCTTTGCAAGAAATGGAGCCTTACGTGTAAGGCACAGCAGGCCAGCATGCCTGGACCAACAAGTGTAAGAAAAAAGTAATGTGTGAGAAAACTAGAAAGGTAGAAAGAAGTCAGGTATGAAGGGCTCTAAATGCCAAACAGAAGAGTTTATATGTGATCCTGAAGGCAAAAGGGAGCAACTGGAGTTTAATAAGTGATAGACCCTCACTTGAGGAAAATCACTTTACAATTTTGTGGGAAATGGATCCATCACAGACTCTAAAGGAGCCCTCTACCTGACGGATTATAAGAGAAACTGAGGAGAAAAAAACTAACCCATTGTTTCATTTAAAAGTGATAATAAATGAAGAGGTTTAATGAAAACAAAGAAGAAAAGCAAAGAAGAGGCAGAAATGAAACCTGGACTGTATCAGGAGTTTGGAGGGTAGAAGAATATGACACAGAGAAAGGGAAGGAGGACCATTGAGCACTTGGGGCTGAGCAACAGATAAGAAGCTTTTCCCAAAGAGTCAGGGATTGGATACTTTTAGAAAGGATCAGCTGCTTGTCAATAATGAACAATAACACAGTTTCAGAGTTTGAAGTCATATCAGTGATCATCTAATCCAATCTCTGTAAAACAAGAAGTTGGCTCTCTAATGTATCTAAGATGTGGTCAGCCAGCTTTCACTTAAGATGTTCAAAAAGATGGAATCCGCCTCTTGTTGAGATGGCTCGTTCCTCTTTTGGACTGTACTATTTGTTAGGAAGTTTGTTGCTGACATTAAGCCTAAGTTGGCCTTTGTGCACCTTCCATTCTCTGTTACTGGTTCTTCCTTCTGGGGCCAAAAAGCACCAAAATCTAGTAGTTTCTCCTTGTGTCACCTCTTCATATATTTCCCTATGTATAAGATGCACTTTAATTTTGTGGCCTGAAATTTGAAAATAAATGTATTACATAGTTATTGAACTCAAAGTTTTATTCATCTGCTCATAGCTTTCAGGCATTTTTTGGGCAAGTCTGGTGTGTGTACGCATGCTTAGTCCATTCCGTTTCATGAACCTGAAGCACCAATTGTGTCCTCCTTTGAAATCAGTAATTTCTTTTTCATCAGCAATTCTTCTTGCCTCATGCTGAACCATCTTTGTGGACACAGGAGTTCCAATTGCCCCTTTGCTCTTCAATCTATGTCTTCAATTCCCTCTCTAAATCAGGCCATTTTGCTTGCCTCTCATGGCCTTCTTCTGCCGTGACGTTTTCAGTAGGGTTTCTTCTTCCCATGGCCAGTCTTGGATCATTTTCTCAGTTGGAGGAGGACCAAACTTACATTTAGCAGCACGATTTCCATTCACTTTTGCAAACTGGATCACTTTTAATTTGAATTCAGCACTGTACAAAAATCTTTTCTGAGCCATTTCTGGGCAGAACATGGCAAAACGTAACCTAATATACCAGTAACAAATGCAAAACGATGAGCGCAAAGACAACAAGTGTGAAAAAGCAGGAAATGCAAGTAAAAAAATCTACAACCACTATGTAAGACGCTCCCAGTTTTTTGACCCCAAATTTTTTGGAAAAAGGTGCATCTTATACGCGGGGAAATATGGTACTTGAGACTAGCCATCCTGTTCCACTTAAGCTTTCTCTATTCTGTGCTAAACATCCCCAGTTCCTTCAACAAATCATGTGATACAGTCTCAGCCCTTTGTGAGACCTCTTCTGGACACTTTCCATATTGTCAATATAAACTCTGGTGCCCAGAATTGCAAAAAATACTCCAAGTAGTAGCAGGGCAAAAAAAAGTTGGGATTATTTCCTCCCTATTCTCAGGAGCTATGCTCTTGTTAAAATAGCCCAATATTGTGTTAGCCTTTGTGGCTGCAACATTGCACTGCTGACTCTCATTAAGCTAACAATCCACTACAACCTCAAAATCATTTTTCAAAACGACTATTTCACAAGTGGTAAAGATTCCACTGTAAGAGTAAGATCAACAAGAAATTAGTACTTGTGGTTGGAGAACCCTTAATTAGGGATAATGAGAAAGTTATTTGTTGATTTAACAATGATAGCAGAGAGGGCTGTGTGCATCCACAATGTGACAGAGACCCCCCCCCAAGATCTTATCAAATATGATAACTACTACCTATTTTTGGTGATTCACGTGGGCACAATGTTACTGTCAGAAGGAACCTGGAAAGCACTACTAAAGAATATCAAGTCTTAGGCAAGAAGACTTTAGGGGCATACATTATGGTTCCATGACTGTTGCCCATTCAATGCAGGGCTTCAGAAAAGTTAATTTGGTAGCCACCACTCTAAAGGAGCTGAGAATTTGGAACCTGATATTCCAGAAAACAAAGGATATAGACTTAAGATGAAGAATAATTTACTCAACAAAACTAAATATAATCCTATGGGTGAAAATTGACCTTTAATGAAACAGAGGACTTCAAAGCATTCTTGATTAACAGACAAGAGCTATGTAGAAACTTTCAAGTTCCAGACCTGGTGTTGAGAAACTTTAAAAAGGCAAACACAAAAGAAAAATCATAAACTACTTACATCACCATTCTGAGGTGAATGATGAGCATAAGTAAGGTGAATTTAGTGTAGTTAAGGTAGATTTTAGTGTGTGCAAAGTGGATTTTTGTTATTATTTCTTAGAGTTCAGTTTCCCAGGATCTTATGGCCATAACAACCTCAGTTTCCCAAGATCCGTGGTCATAACAATCTCTGTTTCCCAAGCTCATGGTTCAAAACATCTCCACCATGCTTGTGCAGCATTATGTAAGGATAAATAATATAAGCATGTGCTGAAACTGTAAACATCCACTACGACTGCGCAGTGAGATATAGGGATGAGATGATGTAAACTTGTGAGGTTATTGCTGGCGATATGCTTTCTTTGTCTGATGCCCTATAAAACAGGTAGTCAGTGGTCAGTGAGTTGGGGAACCTTTATGGTTGAATGCACAAGCTCGGATACTGTGCACCTTGAACAGCCCACATCAAAACTTGGGAGGGGGGAATCTGTGTTTGCTTCAACTGGCCCCCATTGAGGCTTGAGGGGATTTAGGGGAACCCTTTAGGGTTGAATGCACAAGTTGTGCCTGTCTTGATTGGCCCCAACGAAAGTAGGGGTAGTTGCCCCACCTCTCTTCTCACTGGCCCCTGCGAGAAGGGTGATTAGGGAATACTGTAGGAATTTGTAGTGCTTCTGTTATCAGCAATACTGTGTTAGAGAAAACTAGGCTAGAATAAAGCTTATTATTAACCCCTTGGAAGCACTCTTTCCTGTCTGACCATATCAAGAGCGAACCTGTTAGAGGCTGGAGTCCAGTGCCTCCTGTGTATTTTCTGTCTTAACAATGAGACAGTAGTTCCAGTGTCTGTGGAGAAGTCAGTTAGATGGCATTGATAGAGGTGAAAAGCTTTCTCGCAGCTAGTATGTTATTGAAATATTTAAATAATTTGTCTTTGTAGTGGTTGTTGAACTGTTAATATATTACATAGCCAATAGCATTGGTATTTATTTAAGTCTTGCGTTTGGGGAGAAGAGAAGAAGAGAATATGGAAAAACAGGCTTTTCTGATTTATTTGTAGGACTCAAAGCTAATTTATTAATTCATGAAATATATTGTGCATTTCTCTTAATTTATGAAGAAATAACAGAGCATACTTTTTGATTCCCTTAGAATAGAGAACTCATAAGAATGTGAGGCAGTAGTAACAGGAGGGTGGGTTTTGGTGTGGTTGTCAGCTAGTTCAAGAACCTGATAGTTGCAGAAGCTATATAAGTATGATTTTTAAAAAGTTTGAGAGGCATAATTTCTGGGCAATTAATCATTTTATCAGTCGTGATAGGAACAATTAATAAAAGGGGTCAGTGACACTCTCAAATGCCAAAGATGCCCCTCGTAGAATCTCACTCAACATTTATATGCCCTTGGAAGAGTGGATGATTCTGAAGGTGGCCATCAGCTCTCATTGGTTAACAATTAATGAGAGAATGATGTTATAAAATGAGGTGGACCTTTTCTGTTGAGGGTCTGGAGTGTGACTCTGATAACTCACTCTTGGTCAAAGAGACTTATCTGTGCCCATATGTTGTGACAATCTGGCTAGCAGCTGCTGTGGGGGTGAAAACCCAACACAAACCCAACAACAAGAATGCTGCAAGCACAGGTTCTTTGGATCTGCTTTACTAAGGAAAGCAACATTAAGGGGTTCACAATCTTACTTTAATCCAACATACAAATATCATTCACTCAGCTCAGGGGGAAAAGCCAGCACCCTGAACTTCAGAGCAAATACAAACAGAGCAAATAAACACAAATCAACGGATAGATTTCTGTCTGATGAAATCACAATATACAGTTAAAAGAGAAGCATCAGCATTTGGGTTTTCTTCAAAGCCAGGAGTTCATAACAATGGCTTGCCTAAGTCACACACCACTCCTGCCATGGTTCAGAGCTCCAAAAGAGAAAGCCAACCTCTGGGTTTATATGTCTTGTTCAGGGTCAAAGGTGAATCACACATGAGACTCATCCACGTGACCTAAAATCGTCACAAAAATGTGACTTAAACCCACATGGTCTAAAAGCCTCTGATGTCACAAACATATCACTCAAACCCATGTAAACTAGGCTTTCCCTTGAGGCAAGGAGGTCATCAAGGACTCCTAATTTAATCAAGGAAACAAAGGCCAAACTCTTCAAGGGCACTCGGTCGAATAAGTGCTAAGAACCCATCTTGATTCCCAATACGCCATATCACCCATCTGACAAAGGGGGAGAAATCACATTTTCCCAGACTGTCTGAGTGAAACAGTGGGCCAGAATCCATCAATTCACCTAAACTAAAATTTCTTCACCTTTCGAACAGATAAGAGTTTTCCCTTTCAGTGTCAGCCCTGAACTTCAAAGGCTGCCTGAATAACCAGCGGGGGCTGATTTATGAATGAGGAATTAAAAAAGGGAGGGAACATTGGTCCTAATTCAATAATTAGTTATTAATACAAGAGAGAAATAATGATTTCTCTCAGGGGTGTTCATACTAAATGCTATTATAAGAGCAAAAGCAAGTGTAAAGAACTTGATATAAGATCTGAATCAGCTACTGTAATTCAACAAGCTGTGGCACTCATAACATGTAAAGAGAACTAAAGGAAGACCTCCAGATATTGGCGGGGGGGAATCATCTATGGAGGATCTATAACAGATGGACATTTCCTCCTTTCTAGTCCAGTTGGCCTACTAGCTGTTCGTCATAAAACTCTGCCATTCTAAAGGTAGTACCTCAGTGTTCCTCCCTCACTTCTGTTTTTTAGAATCACTAGTTTCCTTGAATTATGGAAGGCTTCATAGAGGAGGTGGTACCTGAGCTGAATCTGGAATGAAGATAAGAATTCTGAGCTAGAGATGATGTGGAATTTCTAAAAAAAAATTTTTTTAAATTTATTTATTTAACATATTTAGTTTTCAGCATTGATTTTCACAAGAGTTTGAATTACAAATTTTCTCCCCATTTCTACCCTCCCCCCCACTCCAAGATGGTGTATATTCTGGTTGCCCTGTTCCCCAGTCAGCCCTCCCCTCTGTCACCCCACTCCCCTCCCATCTCCGTTTCCCTTCCTTTCTTGTAGGGCAAGATAAATTTCTACACCCCATTGCCTGTGTATCTTATTTTCTAGTTGCTTGCAAAAACTTTTTTTTTTGTTTTTGAACATCTGTTTTTAAAACTTTGAGTTCCAAATTCTCTCCCCTCTTCCCTTCCCACCCACCCTCCCTAAGAAGTCAAGCAATTCAGCATAGGCCACATGTGTATCATTATGTATAATTCTTCCACAATACTCATGTTGTGAAAGACTAACTATATTTTGCTCCTTCCCAACCCATCCCCCTTTATTGAATTTTCTCCCTTGACGCTGTCCCCTTTTGAAAGTATTTGTTTTTGACTACCTCTACCCCCATCAGCCCTCCCCTCCATCATCCCCCCCTTTTTTAATCTTCTTCCCTCTTCTTTCCTGTGGGGTAAGATTCCCAATTGGGTATGTATGGTATTCCCTCCTTAGGCCAAATCTGATGAGAGCAAGATTCACTCATTCCTCCCTCACCCGCCCTCTCCCCTCCTCCCACAGAACTGCTTCCTCTTGCCACCTTTATGCGAGATAATCTACCCCATTCTATCTCTCCTTATCTCCCTCTCTCAGTATGTTCCTCTCTCATCCCTTAATTTGATTTTATTTCTTTTAGATATCTTCCCTTCATCTTCAACTCACCCTGTGTCCTCTCTCTCTCTCTTTCTCTCTCTCTCTCTCTCTCTCTCTCTGTCCCCCTCTCTCTCCCTCTCTCTCTCTCTCTATACATATACGTATATATACACACATAGATATATACATACATACACATTCACCCATATATATATATACATAAACATATATGTATGCATATTCCCTTCAGCTACCCTAATACTGAGGTCTCATGAATCATACTTGTCATCTTTCCATGTAGGAATGTCAACAGAACAGTTCACCTTTAGTAAGTCCCTTGCAATTTCTTTTTCTTGTTCTTTTTCTTGATTACCTTTTCATGCTTCTATTGATTCTTGTGTTTGAAAGTCAAATTTTCTATTCAGTTCTGGTCTTTTCACTGAGAAAGCTTGAAAGTCCTCTATTTTATTGAAAGTCCATATTTTGCCTTGGAGCATGATACTCAGTTTTGCTGGGTAGGTGATTCTAGGTTTTAATCCTAGCTCCATTGACCTCCAGAATATTGTATTCCAAGCCCTTCAATCTCTTAATGTAGAGGCTGCCAGATCTTGGGTTATTCTGATTGGGTTTCCACAATACTCAAATTGTTTCTTTCTGGCTGCTTGCAGTATTTTCTCCTTGATCTGGGAGCTCTGGAATTTGGCAACAATATTTCTAGGAGATTTCTTTTTGGGATCTATTTGAGGAGGCGATCGATGGATTCTTTCAATTTCTATTTTGCCCTGTGGCTCTAGAATATCAGGGCAGTTCTCCTTCATAATTTCTTGAAAGATGATATCTAGGCTCTTTTTTTGATCATGGCTTTCAGGTAGTCCAATAATTTTTAAATTATCTCTCCTGGATCTATTTTCCAGGTCAGTGGTTTTTCCAAGGAGATATTTCACATTGTCTTCCATTTTTTTCATTCCTTTGGTTCTGTTTTATAATATCTTGATTTCTCATAAAGTCACTAGCTTCCACTTGCTCCAGTCTCATTTTTAAGGTAGTATTTTCTTCAGTGGTCTTTTGGACCTCCTTTTCCATTTGGCTAATTCTGCCTTTCAAGGCATTCTTATCCTCATTGGCTTTTTCGAGCTCTTTTGACATTTGAGTTAGTCTATTTTTTAAAGTGTTGTTTTCTTCAATATTTTTTTCAGTATTTCTTTGGGTCTCCTTTAGCAAGTCATTGACTTGTTTTTCATGGTTTTTTTGCATCATTCTCATTTCTCTTCCCAATTTTTCCTCTACTTCTCTAACTTGCTTTTCCAACTCCTTTTTGAGCTCTTCCATGGCCTGAGATCAGTTCATGTTTTTCTTGGAGGCTTTTGGTGTAGGCTCTTGCACTTTGTTGACTTCTTCAGGCTGTATGTTTTGGTCTTCTTTGTCACCAAAGAAGGATTCCAAAGTCTGAGACTGAATCTGGGTGTGTTTTCGCTGCCTGGCCATGTTTCCAGCCAACTTACTTGACCCTTGAGTTTTTCGTTGGGGTACGACTGCTTGTAGAGCAAAGAGCACTTTGTTCCAAGCTTGAGGGGATGCGCCGTTGATTTCAGAGCTATTTCTATACAGCCAGCTCTGCCACACCAGCACTCCTTCTTCAGTGTATTTTTCAGTATTTTTTTGGGTCTCCTTTAGCAAGTCATTGACTTGTTTTTCACGGTTTTCTCACATCCTTCTCATTTCTCTTCCCAATTTTTCCTCTACTTCTCTAACTTGCTTTTCCAACTCCTTTTTGAGCTCTTCCGTGGCCTGGGAGCAGTTCATGTTTTTCTTGGAGGCTTTTGGTGTAGGCTCTTGCACTTTGTTAGACTTCTTTAGGCTGTATGTTTTGGTCTTCTTTGTCACCAAAGAAAGAATGCAAAGTCTGAGACTAAATATCGGTGCGTTTTCGCTGTCTGGCCATATTCCCAACCAACCAACTTGACCCTTGAGTTTTTCAGTGGGATATGACTGCTTATAGACTAGAGAGTTCTGTGTTCCGCGTTTGGGGGGGAGTTGCTGGCTCTGCCACACCAGCACTGCTCCTTCCCCAAGAACCCCCAACCCGGACTGGGCTTAGATCTTCAGCAGGCTGTGCACTCCTGCTCTGATCCGCCACTTAATTCCTCCCACAAGGTGGGGCTGGGGCTGGAAGCAACAACAGCTGTAGCTGCCCCACCTCTGCTACCTGGGGGCTGGAAGCCGAACCTGGAACTCCTTCTACTCCCGCAGCTTTTCCCACTAACCTTCTCCTCAGTGGTGTTTGTGGGTTGTGAAGCCCGGTAACTGCCGCAGCTCACTGATTCAGGGCGCTAGGGCCCCCTCCGCCCCGGTCCTGGTCTCTTTGGTCCACGTCGCTCAGGCTGGGCTCTGCTCCACTTTGTTCCCAGCTCCCAGCTCCGTGTGGGATAGACCTTACCTGGAGACCATCCAGGCTGTCCTGGGCTGGAGCCCTGCTTCTCTCTGCTGTTTTGTGGGTTCTGCCATTCTAGAATTGGTTCAGAGCCATTTTTTATAGGTTTTTGGAGGGACTCAGTGGGGAGCTCACGCTAGTCCCTGCTTACCAGCCACCATCTTGGCTCCGCCCCCTGATGTGTAATTTGAATCAAAAGAATTTAGTGACTGATGTATTGTAAGAGGTAAGGGAGGTGCAAGAGTTAAAGATGAGTAGGTTCCTAGGAGTCTGATGGCTGTATTTCACACATCAACCAGTCTTTCTCCCTCCCCCTCCTCCTCCCATTCTTCCTCTCCCTCTTTCTCCCTCCTGCTGTTTTTCCTGGCTGCATTTGTTTCTAAGCTTCTTGTTGTTGAGTTGTTTTTCAGTAATGTCCAAGTCTTTGTGACCCCATTTGGGGTTTTCTTGGCAAAGATACTGGAACGCTTTGCCATTTCCTTCTTCAGCTCATTTTACTAAGGAAGAAACAGATAAACGGGGGTTAAGTGACAGGCCCAGGGTCACACAGCTAATGTCTGAAGCCAAATTTGAACTCAGAAAGACTCATCTTCCTGACGTCCAGCTCCATCACTTTATCCACTGCACCACCTGAGTCCAAGCTTAACCTTGATTTCAATTTTCCTTTTTTGCTTGGTATCTGTCTACATTCTTAAAGGTAAAGTAAATACTATTTGCTATCTATATTTTGTGGATGTTGATGTTAAATAATAACTTCTGTATTTTCCTGTCCTTCTCATCATGTTCTGTACCACAAATCTTTTTTCTTTTAAGTTGTTACTGTTTTGTTTTTTCCCAAAGGGAGGTAAAGTAGGCACATTGTACATGTATATCGTAGCACTTAGGTATTTCTTTTGTGATAAATCAAGCCACTTGGTGCAGTGACTTTGCAAATGACTCTACAAATGCCTCCTTTCTAATTTGCTTTTTAAGCCTCCTTTCTAATTTGCTTTTCAACTCTGCTTTCCTCTTCTTTCTTTATAATTTTTCTGTTCCGGTCTCCCTCTCTTCACTCCCCATTCCTCTCTTTTCTTCCACCCCGCCGCCTCTTTTGTCATCTGCCTTTTAACTCATTAGGAAATAAGGGATGGGAGACTTTCCTTTAAAATTTCTGAGTGGGCTTCTCTATAAATCTTGGAATGACCTAAGTGTATGTATGTGTGTAATCTTTCTGTATAAAAACACGTATTAAGGTCTTTTTTTTAAAAAAGGTAACTAATTATCTCTACTCATGCATGCCTCATATAATTCTTTTTAAAACCCTAAAGCTACAATTTCAGATAGTACCTTTCTCTTTTTAGAGTGGTTAGCACTTTAAATTCTCAAAGAGTATGATGGCTCCCTTGACATCTTGGGGAGCCAAATATTAAAGGGTATAGATAGAATACATTATTAGAACTGATTAGGCAAATACAATGTGCCTGGCATTACCTTTCCCTCCCTCATGATTGACATTTGTCCTGACTTACATTTCCAATATCAGTTCTTAAATGGACTTACTAGTATATAATAACCCAAAGGATTGCTTGAGCTGGTCTTAAGAGCCTTATTGATTTGCTTTAGTATTTACTTAATACCAGTAGTATGCTTCAGCATGATTCTGAGCTCTTACCTGTTAGCAAGCTGATTTTAAATATAAAATCTGGAGTTACTGAGAATGTTACTATTACTTTGAAATTTTGTAGGCCCAGTGCTTTGACTTTCTAAGAATTGTTGACTTGTAATTTTCCCCTTATTTTTAAAAATATATAGAAGAGTAGGCAAACCCCTCCACCTGCACAGTGATCCCATCACATCCTGTCTCCTCCAGCAGATTGCCTCCTCCACTCTGTCACTATTCTTTCATCTCTTCTTATCTGCTAGCTGCTTTCCTACTGCCTTCAAACATGCTCCACCCTCAGAAACCCCAGATTTGATTCTTTTGCCCCACTATCATCCCGTATCTCTTCTGCCTCTTATGACTAAATTTCTTGCATAGGGCCTCTATAATAGGTGCCTCCACTTTCTTCTTCACTCTTCTCACTTCTTAACTTTCCTCTCATTTTCTTGATTCTCTATGGTCAGGTTTCCAACCTCATCATTCAACTGAAGCTGCTGTCTCCAAAGTTACTAGTGATCTCTTAATTGCCAAATCTAATGGCGTTTTCTCAGTCCTCATCCTTCTTTACCTCTGTAGGCTTTTACATTTGTTCACTTTCTTCTCCTTGATATCCGCTTCTCTTTAGGTTTTGGGGATATCTCTCTCTTCTGATTCTTCTTATTCTGCTTATCTGACCACTGCAGGTCACACCTTCTAGCTGTAGGTGTCCCACAGGGCTCAGTTGCAAGGCCTTCTTCTTGTCTTCCTCTATTCTCCTTCACTTGGTGATCTCATCAGTTCTCATGGATTCCATTATCAACTCTACACTGATCAGCCTGTCCAAAACTAAACTCATCATTTTTTCTTCTAAAACCTCCCTCCTTCCATACTTCCTTGTTACTGTCAAGAGCACCACCATCTTTGTGGTCCCCCAGGCTTACAACCTAGCTGTCATCCTCTATTCCTGTCTCTCACTCTCCATATCCAATCTGCTGCCAAGGCTTGTCAATTTTACCTTTATAACATCTCTCAAATGAGCCCTCATCTGTCCCATGATACTGCCACCATCCTGGTGTAGACCCTCATGTACTCTCCTCACTCTTGTACTATTGCAGTAGCCTGGTGGTTGGTCTGCCTGCCACAAGTTTCTTCCTGGTCCAATCCATCCTCCACTCAGCCACCAAAGTGATTTTTCTAAGGTCCAACCGTGTTACCACCCTATCAGTAAACAGCAATGATTCCCTCTAACTTCCAGGATTAAATGTAAAATTCTCTGTCTGACATTCAAAGGCTTTTCATAATCTAACCCCCATCTGCCTTTACGGTCTTTTTTTTTTTTTACATTTAATTTTTTTTCAATTGCACATAAATCTTTTTTAACACTTTCCAGTCTTCTTACACCTTTTCCCCAGCTGCTGCTTTGTGTATTCTTAAGTCCAGGGACACTGGCCTCTTTGCTATTTCTTGCATAAGAGACTCCATCTCCCAACTCTTGGCATTTTAACTGCCTGTGCAGGCTGTGTGCCTAGAGTGTTCTTTCCACCCCGCATGTCTACCTGACAGCTTCCCTGGCTTCCCCCTGCTAGGGCCTCAATGCCCCCCCCCCCACCCATGCATGCTGCTGCTTTCTCTGACTCCTTTTTCTCTCCCCAAGCCGCAACAACCTCCTCCATCCATTCAGCAAGCTCCTCCCACCTCCTCCCAAGCTCAAGTCACTCAGGCTTCCATATGACCCAGTCAGGCCACGTGGTGCTGTTAATGGATGGAGAAGATCTTTCCATTTACATTACTATTACAACCTTTGAAGTTCATTAAATCCATATTTATCACTCAGTTGAAATTCTGGTAGCTGTTACCTACCAATCCCCCAGGACACTCTTCTTTCTTCCTCAGCAAGTTCAGTGGCTGCCTGGCTCGTATTCTCTTTCCCCTCCCCAAGCCCTGCCCTTGTACAAGGGACTTCAGTATACATGCTGATACTCCCTCAAACACCCTACCTTCTCAATCCCTATATTTATTCATTTCCCATGACCTATACTTCAACCGTACCCCATATACTCATAGAGATAACCATACCCTGGATCTTACTGTCACCCACAAATATTCTACTTACATATTCCTAGACTCTGAAATTCCTTAATCTAATCATAATCTTTCATCATTCTATCTTCCCTCTTCTTTATAACCCCTGTTTTCTTCATCTTGACCATCACCTCCAGTTACTTGCCCCCTCAGTTCTTTTTCAGTCCATCACCCTGCACTGGCTTCACTCTCTTCTCTTCCCAATTTTGACCCCATGGTGAACCACACTTCAGCTCTCTACTACCACTTGCCCCCTTAGCCCACTGATCATTCCCTCCTAAGCTCTACCCTTGGATTAATTTCTTCCACCATTCCCTGCTTTCTATCCTATTTACAATCTGCTAAATGAACTGGAGAAAATTATGAAACTCTACTGTTGTGGTCTACTACAGATTTATGTTATTTACTCTTAACTGGCCCTTTATTTATGTGAGACAACGCTTTTATGCCTCCCTAATCGATTCACTCACCACAGCCACTTTTCCAAATCTTTTTATCCCTCCTGAAACCTCCCCTCACTACTCTTTTCCCAACCTCTTATCTGAGAGCATTGTCTCATAATTCAAGAAAAAAAAATTGAGGCCATTTGCAGAGAGCTTCCTCTTTTCCCTTCTTCCTCATCTCATATCATTTACGTGCCTTCTGACACTATCTCTTCAATCACTCATGTCTCACACAACGAGTTGGCTCTTCTTGCCCAGGTAGATCCCTCTGCATACACATGTGATTTCATTCCATGCCACCTTCATCATCAGATTGCCCTCTATCATCTACTCTTTAATTAATATTTAGTCATTCAGTCTCTGCTGGCTATTTATCTGCTAGCTACAAACACGTGTGTCTCTCTTATCCTGAAAACAGCTCTTACTGATTTTAATCTGATTATCCCATCATATTATATCTCTCCTCCCTTTTGTGCCTAAACTCCTTGAGAAAACTATCTCAAATTGATACCCCCACTTCCATTACTCATTTTTGTCTTAACTCTGTGCAGTCTAGCTTCCAGCCTCATCATTCAACTGAAACTACTGTCTCCAAAGTTACTAGTGACCTCTATTCCCAATCTAGTGGCTTGTTCTCAGTCTTCCTCCTTGATCTCTCTGCATGCAGCTGTTGACATTATTAAACACTCTCTTCTCTTCGATACTGCCTTTTCTCTAGTAGGTTTTTGTGACCCTGCTCTCTTCTTGGTACTTATACATATCTGACTGCCCCTCTTTATATTTCCCTTCACCAGATCTACATATATTCTGTGACTGCTAAACATAGATGATGATTGTCTAGAGCAGACATAAAAAAGTCATGGGAAAATGTAGATTAACCTTAAGCTGGTTGTTAAGCATATACCAGCACATCTCTGGATTATAGGATCATAAGATTATGGAACTAGAAAAGATCATTTGGGTCAACTGCTTATTTTACAGATTAAGTAAACCCAGAGAGGATTAATAAACCTGCTCTGCTTGAACCAAGAAGATAGAGCTAGGAACAATGGATAGCAATTTTAGAGAAGTAGATTCGGAGTACATATAAGGAAAAATTTATTAACAATTAGAGATACCCAGCAATTGGCCAGGCTCCTTCCAGGGAGGTAGTGAGTTTCCTCTCATTAGTGGGTGAGCAATGGCCAAATTAACCATTTATCATGGATATGGTACAAGAAATTCTTGGTTATGTGCTCTAGATTGTGTGGTTGCCAAGGTTCCTTCCGATTCATAGTGTCTGTTAAGGCTTTGAATGTGATGATAGGAAATGCTTAAATACTTCAAAGAACTGGATTTCATCAGAGTCTTTCCTTCAGTGACCTAAATGATAGTACCTCTAATCACCTCCAAAATAGTTTTAAAGAGTTGCTATGACCCAAAAATAACCTTGTGCCTAACATGATTATGAGTCCTCAGAAAAGAAACATTCTATTTATCACCATTCTGGAACTAGAAAACCATTCCAACTTGTGCTCCACTTGTATACTCTTTTAGAATCTAGAGTAACTTCCATGCCATCCTGAGTCCATTGAGGGAAGATTCACATATAATCCACATACAACACTATAAGGGCACAGATTATATTATGTTCCTATAACAGATCTAAACAACATGACTTAGTTGATGGAGATCCAGCCTTAGAGCCAGAAAGACCTGGGTTCAAGTTTCACTTCTAATATTTATTGTTTATGTATCTGCACAAGTCTGTACTCCCCAAACTCAGTAAGGCTGTGTAAGTTGCATTGCTTATCTGCATCGGTAAAAGGATCCCTAGGGTCATCAAATCACAATAGAACTATATAGTCTTATAAAAATTGTTAGGAATGCTTATAAATCAAACTAACCATTTATTGAACATGTACTGTGAATCCCATATTCTGTCATGTATTATGAAGGAATGTAAAAGGAGTATATTCTATGGTTTTTGCCCTTAAGGAATTTGCCATCTAATTGAAGAAATGAGATTATATCAGAAGTTAACTTGGAAAGCAATACAATTAATTGATTCAGCATGCAATTTGAATTTTGTAAATATCCACTCACATTGCTACAAGCTAATTCCTGGCTAGGTGAGAAGGCTAGTGCAATGACAAACAAAATGTCATAAGGACCAGGATTACGGTGGTGTTATTAGGAATGGAGTAAAAAGGATACCACTGACTGAAAAATACAACTGACACAATTTAGAGAAAAGATACAGGGAATAAAGAAGAGGGAGCTATCAAAGGTGTCTTGAAGTTTTTATGCCTCATTGAGAGAGAAGCAGTGTTATTAACAAAAGTGTGAAATTTATGAAAGGAAATTAGTGTATGGGACAAGATAAGAAGTTCATTCTACAGTTTGTTCAGGTTAAGATTCTGGTAGACATACAAGAATATAAATGGAAATATAGAAATAATAGATTTTTTGAATTGGAAGGTACTTAAATGAAAGCATTAAGATGAGGCTCAGTTGAGGGAAAAATAAAAGCAATATTATAGTGGGAGTATATGATGCTAACTGCCTGGTCTGAAGGATGAAATAGATGATGGTTTCTGGAAACATCACAAAAGTGGCATTAAGATGTTTTATAGCAGTGATTGAGGATGCCAACTGTCCATCTGAGCATCTGCTTGAGTTCTCTCTGCAAAAGTGGAGAAACTGATAAAATCTTGCCTTGCTTTTGCTGATAATTTTTATTTTTTCAAAAATAAACAAAAAGGATGGAAAAAACCCCATTAATCTGATCTGATCTTGACTAAAAAGGAAGAACTGTTAAAATCTACTAGAAATGAAAGAATCTTTGGAGATGATAGTTGTCATCTTAAAATATGTTGTAAATAATAAATAGAAAGCTGATAGTTGTCTGAAGTATGCCTTGTCTAAAATGTGCTTTAAATTTTGGGTAGAACAGATTTTAAGTTATTCAGAGAGAATGGGTAGTGCCAAACAGTAGTCTAAAATCCAGTAGACCTTAATTTAAGAAGAATGGAATAATCTCTCAAAAGAAATTCAGATGCCACGAACATGAATGGGCTATCCAAAGAGATTAATGTTCAAACTCATGGAACTTATGAATCAATTTTGATATAAGGAAGACAAATTAAAAAATGGAAACAGGAGGAAATGGAAAATGAATACAGAAGATTGGCAGGGTCTTATGTAAATAGTCTCTGGAGTGCTAAAACCTAGAATGACCTTAGGTTAGTGATGAATGCCAAAGACATGAAGAGATATTTTTTAAAGCTATATTAAAGGCTAGCAAAGAAAGGGATAGAACTATTCCTTGGAGTTGAATAGGGTGGTGATAATGGATGGCAGAGACACAGAAGTACTTGGCACTTTGTTTTTATTTCTTTGTCAAGGATAGTGATCTTAGAATTTAGGAAAGTAGAACAAAAATATTTAACAAAGAATTGAAACCTGAGTTGTATAGGGTATGATAAAAGCCAATCAGTTGAGGTCACCAGACCCCAAGTGAAATACATATCATGGGACTGAAAGAATTGGCAAAAGTGATTACTAAGCCAGTGTCAATGACTTTTGTAAGACTGTGGAGAATAAGAGAGGTGCTGCTGGACTGTATATAACCAATGGTTTTTTGATTTTCAAAGAAGAGAAGGGGAGGTCTGCAAACTAGAAGCTATTGACCTGACCATGATTAAGGGGAAAATTCTAGAACACATTATTTGATTTGTGATTTGTGAGTCCTTAAAATACAGAATATCACCATGAGCCAGCATATATTCATCAAAAACAAAAACATCCCAGAGTAACCTAATTTCCTATTTTTTTTTATAAGGGCACTAGATTGGAGAGCAAAAGACTATCATAGATATAGTATACCTGGATTTGACAAAACATTTGCTCATTCCCTTAACAAGAATTTATTAAGGTCTAGGCACTAGCAATACAAATACTAGCAAAATACAAATACTCCCTGACCTCAAGGATTTTACATTCTAATAGAGAAGATAACACATAAAAGGGAGCTGAATAGGAATGGGGAGAGAGGAGGGGAGTTAGCCCACTCTGGGACTTAATTGTCCGGTCAGCTAGTCAGCTATGCATCCTGGAGAGAAATAAAGGCTTGGTTGGCCTGGACCTCTTTCTTAAATTTGAAGTTTTAGGAGGACATAGACAATTAGAAGGTGAGGCTCTAGGGACAGAGGGTACTTATAAAGTGAGAAGTCATTCAGGGTAGAGTGAGTTTATTAGCAGAAGAGGTTTCAGTAGCATGGTTGACAAAGTCCTGTGGAGATGAGTCATAACTGTTGATGTCCTTCTGGACAGATATAGTCTGGATGATGGTAGGTAAATTTGGGTAGATTTCAGAAATTATTGAATGACTAGGCTTGAAAAATGGCAATTAGTGGATCATTATCAGTCTAGGGTGAGATCCCAGTGAAGGGCTATATTCTTGGCACTATATTCATTATTATGATAAGTGAATTGATTAAAGGCCTAGATAGCATATCTATCAAATTTTTGAATGACGCAAAGCTGAGAGGGATAGCTAACATACTGGATAGGGATAATTGAGTCAAGTCTCATACCTTAAAGTCAGCTGCTCAGGTACAGGGATAGGGAGGTATGGCTAAATAACTCATGTGAAAAAGAGTGCTTATTTCAGTGATCCCCAAGCAGAGCATGAATTATGAATGTAAAATGACATCTCCTGCAGTAATCTTAGAAAAGCACTGTGTTCAGAATAGGAGAGGTTATAGTAAACTCCCCATATTGTAATTTGTCTTGGTCCGACCAAATCTGAGAATTGTGTTTATCTTGAGACACCATATAATAGGAAGGATATTGACAAAGTTGAGTGTACCAGAGAAGTACTACCAGGATAATGAGGGAACTCAAAACCACGGACTACAAGGAATGGAGAAGAGAAGACCTTGAGGGAAGAGGAGAGATCTGACAGCTACCTTCAAACATTTGAAGAGCTGCAGTTGCAGTAGAATAGGACTTGTTCTGTTCTCCTTAATGCCAGAGGGCAGAGAGGCAGATTTTAGCTCATCCGAAATTGAAATGAATAGCTTCATTAGGTTATGAGTGCCCCCTCTTATAGGTCTTCTTAGGCTGGGGACTATTTTAATTTTGACTTTGCATCCTCAGAGCCTTTCTTTATAAATCTTCAGTGAATGCATGAATAATGCCTTAGACCTGTTATAAAGGTTCATGTTCAGTTAAAGGTTAGACCACAGGTGGGGAACCTGTGGCCCTCTAGGTCCTCAAGTGCAGCCCTTGGCCTGAATCCAAACTTCACAGAACAAATCCCCTTAATAAAAGGATTTGTTCTATAAAAATTGAACTCAGTCAAAAGGCCACACCCAAGGACCTTGAGGCCACAGGTTCCCCACCCCTGAGTTAGACTATGGTGCATCTGGCTTCCTTTCCAACAATGAAATTCCCCAGTTTTGTATGGTCTGCTCTCACTTCTCTTTTTTCCAAGTCCTAAAGTTTACTTTTAGGAAGTATTTTCAGAATTTAGATGAACTATAACTATATAATTTTTTAAAATCATGTTTTAAAAAACACATAAATATATAATGGTAAATTAAGAATAATAAAGGAGGAAAATGTCGTAAAGTTTGTACTTCTGTAACAGAAAATGTTGTTGAGTATTCCCCCCCCCCAAAGGAACTATTTAAATTATGAGAAGAATTAAAAATTTTACTAATTTTTTTATTTCCATGGCATCCAAACATTATTGCCTATCACTCTGGTGAGGTGACAATTTCCATACATTCAGTTTCTTCATGTTTCTTGTTAGAGGAGGCGCTAATGCTAGCACTCTCTTAATTCAGGTCTGATGCAGGGATAAAATGGAGCACTATCAAGTCACCGAAAATTTATCAAAAAGTGGGTTTACTTTGCCTTAACACAGCAAGACTATGCAACAAGGATATGGTGACATTCAGATTCTTTGGACCCAGAATCCCTCATGTCCATCTGAAAAGGCATCTGGTCATCAGGGCAGGATGTGGTAATGCACGTGGTAACTTGTGTGGCCTTCAGAAATCCACCAAGTTCAAGGGATCTAGATTCTACTTTACTGGGGCTTTTTATGCCTTTACTTGTCTGGGTAGCTGGGTCAGGGAAGCAGGGGAGAACTCCAGGGTGGCTTGGTTTCATTTTAGGGAAACTAATCACTGCCTGAGGAGCAGAAGAAGAGGAGCCTTTGCCTACTGCATGTTGGGCATGGTGTGAAAAAAGCTTTTCTAGGAAAATGCTAGTAAATATTAGTTCTATCACATTCATATTTGAGTGTAATTCTTCTACCTTGACTGTTCCCTTTGATCTTTTCAACTCTGCCACAGATTTCTCCAAAGAACTGAATTGTATCTCCTTAGATTTATATTCATGTATTTGACATTAAGTTCCGTCTTCTCCTACAAGTCACAGTCAAATCTTCTAATAGAATAGGTGTTTTTAATTTTTTTCAATTGCCACAATTGCTAGGACTTGTATTTATCTTATGAAACTTTATAGTCAACATTTGTATCCTTACCTTTAGCCAAGGCATTCATAAAAACTATATTCTAAAGGTAATCTTTTAAGCTGTGTGGAGGTATTTGTAGGGATAGGTTAACATGCCACCTCTTGAGACAAATATTAGTGTTTTAAATAACTGGTATAATAACACATTTTTCTTAATGCAGTTTAGGAAATGAATTGTGAATATACAAAATTGCATACGATGCCTTTATTACAATGCAAAATTACATACCTACTATATATACATATATATATGTATGTGTGTATATATATATATATATATATATATATGTATATACACTTTTAAATCCACTAAAGGTGTTTCAGAATAAAAATTTTCAGTTGAAAAAATACTTTTTTTTTGTATATACATTTTTTCAATTTAATGAATGCTGATTGTCTTTTGCTTCTTTGTGAAGTCAACTACAGATATTTGCCTTGGGCAATAATTCAGCTTTTAAATTAAATGAGAACAGCTGGAATCTCATTGTTAGAAAGTAAAACCTCATTTCAAGATGCAGTTGTCCAGAAGGTCCTCTACTCTGAAGTAAATGGTTTTAAATGTCTTGATTTCAGCTGCAGGCGAGCAGAAGACCTAATTATTAGACAGTAAAGAGGAAAAGATAAGAGGAATTAAAAACCATTTTATGTGTTTACCCTCCTATCTTCTCTAGTCAGTCACTGGAATATCCAATCTATATTCCTAAGCAGAGAAAACTTGTGGGCTGCTCTAGTTGCTTAAGGCAGGTAAGTTACTCCAGTAGCCACAGAGACAGAAAGTGATTCTGTTGGGGAAAAATAAAATAGGTTTGTTATATGTTTGTGAAGTACTGAGAAGGGAGGGGGCATAGTTAATTAAGTCTAGCAAACATATATTGAGAAACTACCATGTGCCAAACACCTATCTCGATTGGAGGGGTATAAAAATTTAGAAAAAAAAAATACTCCTTGGCCTGAAGCAGTTTCTATTCTACTCTTTTTGAGCAGGGATTCAAGTGAATATATTAGAAAGAAAATTTAGGATGGAGTATCAATAATTGGGAGATTAGAAAAGGCATCCATTACAGACTGGCCGACACCTGAGCTGAGCCTTGCAGGTTTCTCAAAGGGAAGGACAAGGAAGGAATGTGATCCAGGCTGGGGACCACTTTGTACAGATGCATCAAGGTGGAGAGATGGAGTATTCAGCAAGTAGAACAGTTGGGCTGCAGTTTAAAATCATGAGGAATTGTTGCATGAAATAAAGTTAGAAAGATAGAGCTTAATTGTGGAAGCCCTTAAATGCCAGTGGAGCCCCTGAAGGTTAGGATAATTATTTAGGCAGGCATGTGAAGGATACATTAGAGACGAGAGAGACTTATGAAAAGAGGGAGGGAGATCAATTAGAAGACTATTGTGTAATACAGGCAAGGGGTGAAGAAGTCTCATAGCTGTGTTAGTGTAGAGGTGTCAGATTCAGAAGTCTGTAGAGCTTTGAAAAAATGTTGCATAGAGTCAACAAGACATTCAGTAACTGACAGGGTAGGTTGGAGGGAACTATGGAAGAGAGGGGGAGAATCGAGGATCACCGAGGTTATGACAGAACAGCCTTTAAGAGATCCTTGGTACCATGAGAGAAAGCAATTTGAAGGTAAATGAGGTATAAGTTAAACTTTTGAGATTAGCCACCTCTCCCAAATTCTATTGTAAGTTCAAAAGTTTTGGCCCACAGTTAATGATACTAGCACCACATACCATTTAATATTGTTCCATGTGCTGCTGAAGGAGTTTGCCACCGATGGAATACAGAGATGCTACTGAGATGTTTCTCTTTTAATGAACTATTCTTGCCAAATGCTAAATTCAGTTATTCATTTATGGATAACTCTTAATTGTTAAGAAGGCTTTCCTTACATCAAGTCAAAATTTGCTTTTTTGTAACTTCCACCTACTGTTCCTAGTTGTACTTTTTGAGGCCAAACAGGTCTGTTAAATTTTCTGTATGGCAGCACACCAAATACTTGAAGACACTTACCACTTTCTGTCCCCCTATCCCTAAGTCTTCTCTAGATTAAATATCCCTAGTTCTTCAACAATTCCCTATATAGCGTGATCTTCAAGGCCCTTCCCTGTACTGGTCTTCCTCCTGTGGATGCACTTGTGCTTATTAATTGATGTCTTTATTAACATGTAATACCTGGAACTGATCATAGTCAGATCAGGGTTGAGTACAGCAGTGCTTTACCTCTTTTATTCTAGGTACACTGTCATTCTTAATGTAACCTAAGATCACCTTATTGTTTTTGGCTGCCATATAGTACTACTGACTTACCTTGATTTCGTGGTCCATTAAAATACGCAGATTTTTTTTTTCAGATGAGCTACTTTCTAGCCATGGCGTCTCTGTGTTGTCTTTTATCATTGATTCTTTAAAACCAGGTATCCGACTTCTCATTTATCCATATGCAGTTTGTCTTATAGAAGCAGCCCTGTATTCCGCCCAGTTAAGATTTTTGGATCCTCTCTCTATCATCAAATAGGTTAGCCTTTCCTCTCATATTTGTGTTATTTGCAAGTTTTGTAAGGCCTTTGCCTTAAGAAGATTCACTCCAGCCCAACCTGTCAACATTGTACAGGTTGCGTGATGTGACTTCATGATCTCCTACTTGAAGACTGCAATAGTTCATTCTCCAATTAGTCTTCCAGCCTTCTTTCTGGCTTCCCAGACAGTGTTTTTCTCCATTTCATTTTTTCCTTTCTATTGCTACCTGATTAATATTACACTGCTTTTACCTTGTCATTCTTCTATTCAAAAACAGTGATAACACTATCGTGTTTATCACATACTTATTGTCTTCTATTGTCCCTGTCTCCCATACCCCAGCACTTGCCTGTTTTTATCTCCACTATTAGATCGTAACTTTATTGAAGTTAGGGATTGTGTTTATACAGCTATATGTATTTTATATAGTAATTTATTATTCATTATAGGCATTGAATAAATCTATGTTGAATGAATAAAGTTAAAATTGCTCTTTCACTCAGTTCATCGCTAGTAACAGTATATTTTGGGGATTTTTAGTGGTATCACTAGAGCAAATATCTTCTTCGTTCAAACTTCCCCATGTTTTTGTATCTCCATTACTTGTGCTCTATGTTTGTTATAAAGGAGATATGATCAGTGATCTAGATTGTGTTATCTCCTTATCTAGTGTGTTTCTTCTTATGTAGGAGATATGGATCAATGGGAGAGTACAGCAGAATAGAGAAAAATAATGATGTTTCCATTGTAGCATTTACAACAGTTTTGTTGAAAAGTGCCCTTGTTTAGTCTCTGTAGAAAGCATAAGGAACATTGGGTTTGGAGACTTACATAATCTATAACATTACCTAAATCACAAAGTTATTGTGAGGTTCAAATGAAATAACATAAAGTATTTTGTAAACCATAAATAGCAGCTATTAGTATAAGAATTTTGAATCAATAGTATCATTTACACAGTATCTGACTAGTCCTGGGATCACTAGTGATCTGCAGTTAAATATGTGCCAAATTACAAACATAAGACATTTTAATAGTAGTGTGTAATAGTAGTAGGAAAAAAAAGTGACGAGTAAATGGCCACATGTCGAATTGAATCATGTGTCTTAGCACTATAATGTTAATGGACATGAAAAGACTGTCATGATTTTGGTGTAGATACAATTTTGAAAAGATGCTTAATTCTTACTGTTCATTTTTAGAGCTGAAAACTAAGTGATTCAGATACCATCCTACTATGTATGACTTTTCATGTTGTTTTTTTTATTTTCCTTAGGTTTGAGTGGCCGATTCTTTGTCACTACACTTCCAACTATTTTCCAGTAAGTTTTTGTATCAAGTGAGGAACAAAATTATTCATTTCCCAGCATAAGTAGAAATCACTCAATAAAATGTCAACCACAAATCCCAGTATGTCTCCTTTAATCACCTTTTGTTGAGCGTTGTGCTGTCCTGCTCTGAATTTTATACAATTTGACAATTTCTTCATTGTTTTATTCCATATGAAGGTTAATCCAAGAGTTCACAGCTTTCTAATCCCCATTTTAGATCACGAACTTAGACTTTTAATATGATTTCTCAGGACTTTATATGAGATATTTGACCAGTGCACCTTACTGCAAAATGATGAGACTCCACTATGTTTCATGTAGTAAATCATAGGCTTATTGGCTGTAGAAGGTCCTCCTAATTTATTTTCCTGCCATCATATTAAATATACTGAAAAGCACAGAGACATTAGTTTCTCCCTGTTTCCTCCTCTTCAGGAAAATAAGAATTCACAAGACTATATTAGCTCATTCTAGTGATCATTGCTGTGGGCAGATTCTGAAGCAGCAATTCATCACTCCATTTAATAATGACGAGTGATGCAGGATTTGTTATGTGGACTTTAAAAACACTTGAAGTTAGTGTAGCTCACAAATCCTTTTATTGTTCATTTTCAGATACATTATTTAGGTGAGAACATAACTGCCTTTTGGTAATAACTCTGAAATGTGTGTCAGGTGGTAAAAAATATAATTTTGGAAATGTGAAAATTGAGGATATAAATACCATCAGTCAGCACAATTAAATATGTGTGTGTGTGTGTGTGTGTGTGTGTGTAAACACCTTGAAATAATTTTAAATAATTGGTAATAGATTTAATTAGATAAAATAATGATTAGCTAACAAAAATTCTAGCATAAGTTTTCCTTATGTCAAAATCTGGGAACTTTCATTTTTGCTACATAAGATCATAGGTAGTTTTAAGTTTATCATTTTGAGTATGATAATTATCTCTTTGAACATTTTTTCTTATTATTTTATAGTTCATAGACATGTCTACTAAATCAAATTCCTTTAGGGTCAGAACTGTCTATGTGTGTACATACACATATAATATACATACATACTTAAGAATGTATATGTGTAAATAGATATACAAATGTGTTAAATCTTTGAATCTCCAACTGTAACCTTAGTGCCTCAGGTATAGTCAGGACTAAATAAAATTTTATTTAATAGAATTGAAATGAAAGCAAAATTCATTTTGGTTTTATGATATCCACTACTTGTACTGTTAATGGATGCTTATTTTCTGTCACACTTGTAGTGCGAAGGATGGAATATTTCGCCGATACCGTGGCCCAGGGATCTCCAAAGACCTTCAGGATTACATCTTACAGAAGAAGTGGAAAGCAGTTGAGCCTGTGGCTGGATGGAAATCCCCATCTTCTATAACGTAAACTATGGCTTGCTTTCGCTGAAAGAGATGATTATAAATTCCCACAAGAGATATATTGGGAACCAAATTAACAACTTTTTAGGCTCCAAAATTCAAAATTTCCTATTTATACAGCACAGGCAGAGCACAGACAGCAAACATGCACCATGCTGGTTCTGAAACCAGTGTACGTATATTGTAGCTACCTTTCAAATTCCTATTTGGCCTCCCTGTGGAGACACTTTGAGGAATAACAAATGTTTATGCATATTTTAGACAGTGACTGTGCTGATTTAATGTAACACGGAATTTATAAATCTTGCAGTAAGTTTGTACTAACAGTACCTCTTTCATATAAAACATGGATTTGTGTGACATTTTCAGTTTCTTTTGCCTTTGAATTATTTAGAAGCTTGAAATCAATTAAAATATGTATCTTTCTTGTTCTATACGTAGTCTTTAAAGGAGTTGATAAGGAGTTTAAGACATCTAATGAGACAGGAAACGGAGTGTTAGACTTGGAATCAGGAAGACCTGAGTTCAAATCCTGCTTTAGATTCTTATTAGCTCTGTGAATCTGGGCAAACTGCTTAGATTTTCCCAGTCTCAGTTTCCTCATATGTAAAATGAGGATGATCATGAGATTCTATATGTAAAGTGTTTTGCAAACTAAATGCCATATAAATTCTTATTCTTCTCACCACGCTCATTTTATTATTACCATCATTATCACACTTATTTCTTTTTCTACTTTTTTTTATTACTTTTACTACTACTGCTGCTACCCCTCCTTCTCTTCCTGATTTCAAGGTACAAGAGGAAAAAATAAAATTAGTAGCATCTTTCAGGGCTACCAGAGGTTCAAGCAGTGATTGTCAATAGCTTCATGCCTCAACCAAGGCCACATAACAATCAGCGAGGTTTGTATGTTTCCTGGCATTAAGAGTGAGAAAAGAGCTTTGTAGTAAATTTTAGCGGTCTTCGCAAAATTATTCTGCTCAAGGCCTCTGATCCCTTAATGTGATGTGGAGGTGACCCTGCCTCTGCAAGGACTTTGTGAGGGAGCACAAACTATGACCGGTCCTCAGAGAACTCAAAAGTCTTAAAAAATGGTCCCATTCTGTCTGTTGTATGTGTATCAGCCCAAGTCTTAAAAGCCTCATCAGCAAAGTGGCCACAGGGTGATGCAGTATTCAATCATAGCAACTCTACCTATTAAGTTCATAACTCATGGATTTAGTGCTAGAAAGGATCTGAAAGGTTATCTAGTTTACCCCATGCATTTTGCACTTGAAGTAATTGAGGCCCAGAGAAATCAAATTACTTGACTAACATTGTAAGGAAAGGAAATGGAGCATTTGGCATTCAAATTCAGATTCTTTGACTCCAAGTCTTCCACCACACTCGTTTGGTGAAAGGAGTATTCAAGCCATAGAGAATATTCAAGTATAAGGAATCACTTTTGGCTGTGACAGGGTATACCAATGCTGAATATTTCCTTACTAAAATTGAAATAAGCCCTGAATAAATTATCCAGTAGATAGCTTTTGATATTTTGTGTACATGTGTACATGATACATTTTAATTTCTTTGAATAGAGCTAATCTATGGCAATTATTGGGGTCACAACAAGTGGGACATGACTGAACAACATGTTAATCATAGTGTAGGAAAGACCAATGTTTATGTTTTTCTTTAGTTATGCTACAAACTTTCTTCTTTGTGGCTAGAGAAAAATTACATAAAGAGTTTTGTAACTCACTTCACTAATGGTATACCATATAAGTAATATCATTTTACACATTTAACAATTTTATTTGCAAAATATTTAGCATCAGTTGTCTCATTTGTTCTTGAGTATACCTGCTTTACTGGTGTTAACACCGTCTGTTCTAACTTTAGCAGTTTGCCTAATGTTAGAAGAGACGGTGTTAACATTAAGGCTCAGACAACAGAAGTGGCTAGACCAAGATTACACAATTAGACTATACTTAGTTTTGTGGGGTCTGGGGAGGAGAAAGCAAAAATCCATTTCAAAACTGAAACTCACTCATGTTTGTTGTTTTTTGTTCTGACCTGTGATCTCATTGGTTTGAGAACTCTCTTGCCTGATACAGCTTGGCAACTCAATCTGTAATGTTTGGACATAGAGAGTTAACTAGGGAGTTCAGAAGTTAAGTGACGTTCCCCTGGTCATGTAACTAGACTAGTTAAAACTAGAGTAGGTCCGTGACAAGCCTTGAATGCAAACCTTCCTGCTTCTCAGGATAGCTTTTTATCTACTTCAACCATCCTTTCTGATATTCATTTCATAGACTCTTTATTTTATGCTAAGAGTTACAAACATGTGATTTACTTTGACTCATGGGCTAATTAAGTTCATTAAATATGGAAGTACTTTATAAAAGGCCTTTGATGTTTGAGCTAACTAAGGCTTTATTTTTCAACTTTATAATATAGTCTTCCTTAAAGAATATCTGCCCAGCACATAGGTGCCACATAAATGCTGATTCCACACCAGTTCTCAGCTAAGTTATAACATTATTTGCAGAAAAAAGTAAAAATAACAATTTAAATTGGAAATTGGCATAAGTTTGAAAATTGAAATACTTTTACATCTCCAAGGCAAGGTTGAGGGATACCTTTTCAAGTTGACATTACCAGCGTAAAGTTGGCAGTGAGGTGGCATAGTGGATAGGGCTCCAGACTCTGGGTTGGGAAGGCTTGAATTTGAGTCTTGCCTTGGACACTTACTAGCCAAGTGGCTCTGGGCAAGTCATTTCATCTCTCTTAGCCTCAATTTCTTCATCTACAAAATGTAACAGCATATACCTCACAGAGTTGTTTTAAGTCCCAAATGAGACAATGTATTTGAAAATGTCATTATTATTGCAGCTTTCACTCAAGCTGTCTCCTTTCTAGCCCTTCCCAATGAGAAAAAAGATAGGTAGTGAGATGATAGGAAGGTAGTTTTTCATGTGACGTATAAAATATCATGAGATACTTCCACTATGTAAGTGAGAGATAGCCTTGTATTAGGACCCAGCAGTAATATTTGTTTGGACCCTGACACACTATACACAGTCACCTTGTTTAGAGGATAGAGGAAAAAGGATATGAGAATCATTTTTTAACTGACTATAGCATTCATAAATTTTTGTGTCTTTTTATCATTTCATATAACTACTAATTTCTTCCCTTTAATTTTAATTTTTAGAATGTCTGGAATGGCTGGGCTTTTCAGCTTATCGGGCTGGATACGGGTGAGTAGCCTTTAATAATTCCATTGCAAGAGTGCTTACTTAACGTTTATTTCAAAGAAAGGGGTGAAAAGTCAATGCGCTAGCAGTGTGAAAATAAACATTTGACAAATGTGTACTTGATTCAAGTTTTCTCTTATCACAATTGATTCCGTGCCCTTGGTAGAAGTTTGTGTCCTTGTATAGTAAAGGCAAAAATTGAGCAGGACCAGTAGGTAGTTTGTCAAAATCACTTTTCTGTAAGGTAGATGATAAGCTGCTAATCAAAGCAAAGGGGTTTTATGTTGTTTTAATTCTGTTTTATTATTCTTCAATTCTAATCCCCCTGCTGATCAGAGTGTCAGGGCCTGGAAGCAATTCAAAATGGATTTTATTGAGTAGTTTCAGAGGTGGTTATCCAGGTTTGGCTATTGATTTACTGTGTAATCTCTACAAAGTGACTTAACTCCTCAGTGTCTTGGTTTCTTCATTATCAAATTAGGGAGATCAAATATAAATGATTTGGCAGGACTGCTGTGTAATTGGGTAAATCTCTGAAAAACACTTCAATGTCTTCTGAAGAAAGATATTTTTATAATAAGAGTCTCAGCATGTAATAGGTTGTTTGACTTTATCTTAATGCAACATTTGGAATATTATCTCAGTTTATGTTTTATTCTGCATCTCATTCCTCATCATTTTCAGACCTTTGTCAGGCATCCATGCGGAAAGTCTATGGAGATTTCTCATCTGTATCAATGGGGATAGTGTTGCTACAAAGTTTTCTGCCTAAATGCTCAGCTTCCTTATAAAATGATAGGGATAATAAGTTAGTCAAATTAGTCTTAGCCCTTATGTATTTTCAAATATCTGTCCTCTTTTCTGTGCATTCTTTATATCCTGTACATATGCATATATGTAATCAAGGAAATATAGTATGCTTTACTCATAGCAAGATTTGCTATCTAACTTGATAAAACCGGACTGCTGTTTTTAATATCTTCTGTAGAACAGGTATTACGGTATTTTCCAGGGCTCATCTGTAAGTTATTTTTTGGACAATAATTCTACTCTAACTACAAATCTCCATCCTTTAGCATTTTGATTTTTAAATATTTAAAAATATATTTTTATCTGTTTATAAATATGAATAATTTATGGATTCTCCTTTCTTCCCTGCCAAGTTAATTCCTTTTTCCCCTTTTTTTCTCATTGTCTTCCTGTATATGTGGTAAATGATTGACAAGGTAGGGTTGTTTATTTTTTCTTATAAGGCAGCTTTTTGATCCTGTTTAATTTAATTTACTTCTTTATGTTGGGAAGTTCTTGGATGACAGATTGAGATTCCATGAAAAACTTCAAACATTAAAAAGAAATGCCATTTTTTAAGAAAAGGTAACAAGGTATAGTATAATCCCAGGAAATTTTCCCTTTACCCCTTCTGACATTGTCTCCTTCTCACCCAAGGGACTCTATTGATTCTCCTGCCTCAACTCTGCTTAGAATGGACCTCTAATGGCGAGGTCAGGACCTCAAGTGGAGGACTTGAACTGCCATCCTCCAGCATCTAGAGCAGAGGGATTCCCTTCCTCTCAAGTATACAGACCCTCAAGAGGAGCTCCCAGTCTGGTGGGAGCATATCACCTTAACTTCAAAAAGGGTGGCTCTTGATCAGATGGAGGTGAATCTTTGCCTCAGAGAGGCCAGAGCATCTCTTTATAGGCTGAGGCCTCTTGAAAGCCCTGAAGGTTCTAGCCTTTAGAGAATCTGCCTGCCTGAGGATGTAGAACTTGGAAAGCTAGACATCTCTGACGCAGTATCACCTATGTGGTGCAGTAGATAGAGCACTGAGCCTGGAGACAGGAAGGATTGACTAGACACTTACTAGCTGTGTGACCCTGGGCAGGTCTTTTAACCTCTCTGGTCCTGTTTCCCCATATGTAAAAGGGGAGTAATAGTAGCACCTACCTCAAAAAGTTGTAAGGATCAAGTGAGATAATATGCATACAGTGCTTTTCAAGTCTTAATGTGCTATATAATTGTTTTTTTTTCCCAAACCTAACCTGAGACACTTACTGGCTGTGTGACCCTCGACAAGTCACTTAACCCTATTTGCTTCAGTTTCTTTGTAAAACGAGCAGGAGATGGAAATGTCAAACCACTACAGTATCTCTGCCAAGAAAATCTGAAATGAGATCATGGAGAGTCAGACATGACTGAAACAATTGAACAACAAATTGTTATTATCATGGTGGTGGTTGTTATTATTGTTATCTTGGTTAGGGTTTTCCTCCAGCCTGAGTTTGCCCCGTTGCTCTGATTATACTTGACTCTGGCCTGCCTGGCCTTGCCTCTTGCCCAGTTGTCATAATCATTCATCTTCACCTTGAACTTTCTGGTATGTCCACTTAGCTGGCCACCTGTTGTGGTCTTATACTGTAGTGATTTTGAACTTCTGGACTGTTGCCCACCCCTCCTTTAAATCATGGTGACATTAGACTCCTTGATACAACCTCTTAATTAGTCCCAAAATGTTGTCAGATTCTATAAGCCACCTTCTCTACCTACTCTTTCTCCAAACCAGTGTTCCTGGCTTGTCTTGCCATAGAACCTAATTATCTGATATGGATTACATCCTGGAAAATTATGAATTTGCATCAGTGTAGGAAAATTCCAGGGTGGGAACTTCTTCCACCAACATCAAGCAACTGCCCATGACTTACCCACTAAATCCTAGGAAGTTACCTGAGGCCCATAGAAGTCATAGTCTCATAGCTAGAAGTAGGAGTAGAGCCCAAGCTTTCCCTAAGCCTGACACTCTCCACTCTGCCGGGATGACTCCATCCATGTATGTACTTATGTTTAATATTAATTTATATATCTATTGCTATAGATAGCCTCCTTGGAGACTGAAGCTTCAGGAAGCTATTTGCCCAGAGTTATTTGTCTTGAATTTTCATTCTGTTCTGCATATGACTTACCATTTTTTCTATTATTCCATCTTCTTTACTAGTAGTCTATGATTCTACAGATAGACATTATCATTTCTTAGATACTTATTAAAAATCTTTATCTTTTCCTGATGGTTAGACAATGTGGAATGTTTTCTCCTAAAGATTTTTTTTTTCAGTTAAAAGATTGAACAGGAGTTGTACAGCAGTTGGAAAACGTCTGCTTTGTTGACTCAGATTAGTATTAGTGAATGTTTTTGAGAATAATTGTATTATGTTTTGGGTATATGTATTGTTTGTAACCCAGTAGGACTGTCTCATTTCACTTAAACAATAGTATTGTCTTTGAATGGGTGCCATCACATATTAAATCTTAGCCATACAGATATATCATATCCATGGAAAAATATATTTTATGGGTACTGGCTTCCCTTTTGACTAAAATGAAGGGAGACTTGCTGCCATAAAACTTTTTCATGGTAAAAATTAAAGCTTTTACTTGTATAGGATGTAGGAAAATAGGTCATCAAAATGTGTGTGTGTGTGTGTGTGTGTGTTTTTAGTGGGTTACCAAACTTCCACTTCTATCTACATTATGGATCAGAGGTGGGGAACCTGCAGCCTCAAGGCCATATGTGGCCCTCTAGGTCCTCAAGGGCTTTGATTGAATCCAAACTTCACAGAACAAATCCCCTTAATAATAAAAATTTCTTCTGTAGAACTTGGACTCTGTCAAAAGGCCACACCCAAGTACCTAGAAAGCCACATGTGGCCTTGAGGCTGCAGGTTTTCCCCATCCCTTTGATAGACCATATTACAATGATGCCACAAGAAACTTCATAATCCATCACTAAACTGGAAGGTTTAGGAGGTCAGAAGGTATAAGTCCACATGACTGGAACTGGAGTGTGGCTTCAGAGTCCCAGAACCTCTAAGCACCATTTTTTGTTCATTGGGTAAAGATTACAGGGGTGGAACATAAGTAGACCTACAATCACACTGGGAATTGTTTTTCCACTGCTGATTTTTATTCTGAGAAAGTCATGAATACTTGGGACTTCCATTCTGTTTTCGATAGAAATAAGGGCAAGAATTCAGTCTGGATTGTCCCCTAAGTCCATAAAGTAGAGCAGAACCCCAGGGTAAGTTTTGAAACCAACTTTCCTCTAGAAATAAAAGGTCCCTTGTAGATTACCTAGCCTAGCCATGTCAGTGTATAGCTGTGGATCCATCAGCACACACTGAGAAATTTTTATTACCATGCTTAAAGTAGAAACTCCTGGAAAAGCTGTGAAGTAGAATTAGATTCCTTTAGACCTGATGAAGTTTGAACCTGCTACGACTGCGGAGTCTGTAAGGATGTAAGGCAGGGCGCTACAATCCCACCTTCTGCTGCCCTGATGCTCTCCCTCTGTTGCTAGTGCCTTCCCTCTAAGATAACATTCTGTCTAGATATCTTGAATTTTCATAGTTGTTTACATGGTGTCTCCCCCATTGGAACAAATTCCTTGAGGGAAGGGACCGTACTTTTATCTTTCTCCCTGTCCCCTACTACTTAGGACAATATCTGACATGTGAGAATCACTAAATAAAAACTTGTTGACTGATTAATTAACTGCTATTGTGGAAGGAGTACTGAACTTAGAATTGGAAGACCTGGGTTTGAATCCCAATTTTATATGCTGGCTGTGTAACCTAAGTCATCTAACCTCTTTGATGTCTCATTTCCATCTCCATAACTAAACTAATTACAAAGGTCCTATGAAGGAAGACACATCTGCATCCAGAGAAAGAACTGATAAATAGAAGAATTCTGGGTATAGAATGATTTTACATACATATATATGTATATACACACACATACTTTTGTCTAATGGTAGCCATCTCTAGGGTGGGGGAGGAGAGGATAAAAAAGGAAAGAAAACAGAGAAAGTTACGCATTAACTTTCTTACATGTTTAAAAGGAATAGCAAGTTGTACATAATAGATTTGCCATTTCATGTGCATTCGCCTTTTTTATTCTGCTGTGTTATGGAATGCTTGTTTTAATTCTTAAATTCAGAAAATAAATACAATAAGAAAAAGAGAAATGCACAGTGTTCATTTGTGCTAAAAATCTTAAAACGAATGGGTACAGGAGAGCCATTTTAATATGATTTTTTTAAACACATTTATTTAAAACCAAAAAGTGACAGCATTTTCAGTAAGGAAACACTAGAAGCTGTCCTACTAATTACAAGGATAAAGCAAAAATAGTATGACTTGACATTATTCAAGAAATACTAGTAATAGAAATAAGTCAAAAGAAACAAAATTAAGGGCATAAACATTGGCAAAGAGATAAAATTATGCCTATGTGCAGACAACATGATGATTTAATTAGAAAATCAGCAAAAACAATACACAAATTAATTGAGGCAGTTGCTCCAGTAAAAGAACAAGTTGTAAAGTAAATACAAGAATATCAACAGTGTTTCTATATAATATTGGTAAAATCCAGGAGGAAGTATTAAAAATGGAAATTCCATTCAACATAATTAAAATGGAAAACATATATTGGAGTTAATTTCCCAAGACACATTCAATATACATTAATACAATTATAAAATGCTTTAAAGAAATAAAGAGCAACATAAATATTTGGAGGAATAGCCATGGTTCAGGGTTGGTCCAAGCCAATATGTTTAAGATAATAATAGTAACTAAAATAATTTACTGATTTAAGTAAATTAAACACCAGTTCAAACTAGAGTTAGATACATTAATAACAAAATTAATTTGGAGAAACAGAACGTCCAGAAATCTCAAAGGACATAATGAAAACAAGTAGAACTAATGGGGGTGGAGAGGAAGGAGAGAAGAAAAGCATTTCTAGACTTGAAATTATGTATTTAAATAGTAATCATCAAAACACCCAGAAATCCAACCAAAAGGTAGAAAAGTATATAAGTAGAACAAACTAGATAATGAAGAAGCAGAAATAAATTACTTATATCTAGGGACTCCCCCAAAAAGAAGTAGTAAAAAGGTACTCAGAGCACAATATGAATCTGGCATAGGACAGCTAATTTATTCTTACAGCACAAGAAAAGCCAAATTAAAAGACTCACAAAGTTTCACAAACAGAACAGGATTCAGTGACTTTCACATATAACTACTGTTAAAATTTGTTGGGAGACTGGTACTTATCTTCAACAGAGCATAAGGCTATTTGCAGAACTACTAATTAAGCACTTACTTTTTCCTTGGCTCTGTACTACACAATTCTACTATTTGTTTTCTGGCAAATCAGCCTGGCTTGGGCCAATCCTTTTGTCTTCCTCTGCAATGCAGAAAGTTGTTCTGTTGTTTCTCAGGAAAAGAAATGCAAAGTTAAAAGGGCCAGTAGGATCCAAGGCTAAAGTTTTTGTTAAGTCCGAGGCTCCTTGTGAGGAGAATAATAAGTAAGAAAGGGCTACTGATCATCCTTCCATACTGTCTCTCTACATGGGAGAGCCAAAGCAAAGAATGCACTACTTGCTGCATAAGGAAGAATCTCAGCCAAGAGAGTGACCTGGAGCTATTTGTCCCATTAGCTGACAAAGCCCCTCTCCTGTTACCCGGCAAGGAGACAATAAAAAAGCACAGCGTGTACCCCATATAATAAAAATTCCTTTTAGCTCTTGGCCACCACATGACTGAAAACAGGCCCAAAAGCACTTGACCTTGCTTCATTGTGGGAGACTGGAAGAGATATGGCCCCACTAAATTATAACGAGTCATTTCCCAATGGTTAAGTTGTTAAAGGTTAGGAACAAACATTTCTCAAAAGTATTGATTAGCAAATATTTGAAACGTTTCTCCAGTTCAGTCTAAGAGAAATGGAAGTCAAAATAACTTTGAGGTTTTACCTCACACATAGCAAATTGGCAAAGACGTTAAAAGATAGCAATAGTCAGCGAATGGAGGGGTAAATGGGAAGACAGATACACTGCTGCTGATGAACTGTGAATTGGTGCAACTAATCTGGGAAGGAATTTAGAATTATGATTTTGTTGAAAAGTGACTAAAATGTCCATTCTCATATATATCAAAATGCTAGTTGTAGCGCTTTCTGTAGTAATGAAAAAAAGTTTGAAAATAAAGTAGATGCCCATTGTTGAGGATTGACTAAACAAATTGCAGTATGTGAGTTTAATGGAATTTTACTCCATTATAAGAAATAATGAATATGAAGAATTAAGAAACATGTAGGAAGACTTATTTGAACTGATGCAAAATAAAGTAAGCAGAACTGATAATACATTGCCCAGTGACTACTGCAATATATAACGGAAACCATTTATTAGGCACCTATTCTATAAAATGAGCAATAGAATGAAACATAAGACTGAAAAAAATGAGAGAGGAAGTAAAGTGCTATACAAATTGTAAACATCATACATGTATATGTCAGCTATTACTAGGCTCCAGGCATTTCTTCTCATTTGTCACTACAGAAAAGTTAAATATCAGTTCTATTTCATTGTAATATTGATTGCCCCGTTTTACATCTATAATTACTCTTTGCAAATTAAATTATAGTTTAACTCATGGAGGCCTTAAGATAAATATAGTAAAATCATGTTGCCTTTGTTTTTAAAGAATATGCAGTATATTAATCTTTTCATGTTCTCCTCCCAAAAGTTTTTGTCAAAGGAATTTTGACAATTTTGGCTTAGCTTTATTAAAGCTAAATATCACTCTCACATAGTAGAGTGATTTGTATGTTTTGTTAGAGATGCCTTCTTGATTTTCTCTGATAAATACCTAAATTATATAAATAAATAGAAAAACTGTATTATTTAATTAATTTAATACAACCTGAAAAAAGGTTAGAAATGGGATTCTTAATGAAATTTATCAATGCCCAGGTAGTAGCTTTAAGACAACTGCAGTTATTGCCAAAAGCAAGAAGAAATTAACAGTAGCAGATGACTGCAAACTAAGACAGTTAAACATATAAGGAAAGGTTGCCATCTTGTGGGCTTTCAGGGTAGTCCAGTTGAATTGGTGTGGAAAGGTCCAAGTATTATCCTGAAATTACGCAATTTAGTCTGTTGCTAAATAACAAAATGAGTGAGACACAGTGCTTCTCTTAAGAAAAACATTTAACTTTTATTGGAATTTTTTAATGAAAACAATATGGAGTCCCCTTAGACTGTGAGCTTCTTGAAAACAGGGACTTCTTTTTGCCTTTTTTCGTATCACCAGTACTTAACATAGTGCCTGGCATTTAATAAATACTAGTATTCCAATTAGCTTCAACTTGTAGAATGAGGTGTGTGTGTGTGTGTGTGTGTGTGTGTGTGTGCGCGCGCGCGCGTGAGCTTTAAAACATCAATACCAAACACCCAGAAATCCAGCTCTTTTAATTAATCTGACACAGTTATAAAAATTTAGCTAAGTGAAAGGAAGAGGATTAAGGGCACATGTAGAGGAGTTGTCATTCGTGAGGAGAAGGGCCTCTTAATAATTGGAGATTGGAGTAAAAGAGGAGAAAATGAGGAATGACTTGGGAGTTTGGAGATGAAGAGATGGGGAAGAGAAGGAGCTCACGGCCAATGACTTAACTTTATTTTCTTAGTCAAGTTTGAGAATAGGTTCTTATAAGAGAGTGTGGAGAGGGTAACTTTGAGGACAGAAAAATTTGGAACACCCTCTGTAGGGAATGGAATAGGGAATTGTTTAGGGAGAAATAAATGCTTCAGTAAAGCCCCCATAGTGAACATGAATTTGCGGTGGATCCAGTCCACTTGGTTGTACAATTTCCTCCAGCCAGCAGCATGGTAATAGCGGTGAAAGATGATGGGAGTATCTGAGGGTTGGGATTTGATAAGGCATGAGAAACATTAAACCAGAGGGACAAGAGATTCAAGAGTAGTGGGCAGTGTGGAGTTGAGCTATTTAACTATAGCATCAATACTGAGGAGGGAGGAAAATAAAAACAGAGAAGGGATTATGGCCTGAGAAAGTACTGAGGATTGGAGGGATTAGTTACAGAAGAAGTGAAAAGTAGCTTCCAGGCATTTCTTCTCATTTGTCACCACAGAAAAGTTAAATATCAGTTCTATTTCATTGTAATATTGATTGCCCCATTTTACATCTATAATTGCTCTTTGCAAATTAAATTATAGTTTAACTATAGTTTAGTTAGAGTGAGGAAACTTCAGGATTCCTTGCCAAGAGACCCTCATTTTCCAATCATAGGAAAGAGTGGGATAGCAGCTGCCCCAGAAGCCTTAATGTTAATACCTAGTGCACTTGGTCAGAAATGGAGGGCTTTGACATTGTTGTGTTGACACACCTCAGAAAGGAGGTAGCCCCAGAGCAGTAAATTCTAGGGGCAAGAAGGGCTCCAAACCTACTTCTTCAGTATTGTTAAAACTCGAGCCCTACCCTTCAAGATCCCGTGATGGAGACGCCAGGGAGAGACTGGTGCTGGGGCTGGATCATTATTAGTAGCTCCCCATCATTAGTTAGCCCCACCTGCCTGGGTGCTTAGGAATAATGAAGTATTATTATAGAGACTTAGGAAAGAGTAGCAGTAGAGTCTAGAACAATAAGTTGATTAGAGAGGAGAAAGGGCCTTTGTGTGGAATTAAGGCTGGAGTAACCATTTTCATTAGTCAAACAATGGCAACTTTACCTTTATTCCTGGCTTAGTGGTCACAAAAAGTTGTGGCTTTCTTAACATTTAATCAGGAATGATGAGCAGTAGACTTCAGGGCAAAAAGGTCTCCAGGGGGAAGAGATCTTAAAACCCAGTCTCTGAGTGGTCCAAGACTGGAGCAACCATTGTATAAATAAGAGACAAAAATTACAAAGGTTAGCTGTCTCCATAAAGGCAGATCCCAGAAGCAGTCACATATTCATGCTCCCTTATGCACATATATTGTCAGTACCAGGTTATGGCTAAAAATTGAACACTCACTTGGTAAGAAGTGATGGAAATTCACAAATAGGGTTCTGTTTATACTTTTGTTTTGAAATGTAGTAAAACAATGTTTTGATTCAGGGTCACAGCAAATAAAATATTGGTTGAGCTGTCTGTCTTTCAATAGATAGGCAAGTAGACGGGCAGAATCTCAGATTATTCTTGTGGCAATTAAAGATAACTGGTAGTTTAAAAAAAGATTAAGATGCATTAAGATTGCATTGGCTATACTAGTATATATATAGTATATATATAGTATATATATAGTACATATATATGTATACATACACATACATATATACATGTATATATATATATACTAGGAACCCATTTTCCTAGGTTTTAAACTCCTTTAGAAAATGTGTATGTCTCCTATGGTTTGCAGGATCAAAAGAACCTTTATGGCTCCCAGTACTAAGCACAACTTAGACAAATGTTTAATGAACAGTTGAATGAACAAGCGTGATATTTATTGACTATGGAAATAGGATTAGTTTCCGAAGCAAGCGACACATGTGTCCATAGAGAAGCAATCACACCCCCCAGTAGTTATTATCTCAGTATCTTTTACTTAGGATCCCTTTATCAAGAGTTGCAAGGGACCTCAAAGGTCATCGAGTCTATCACCTTAATGTTACAAATGTAAAATCTGAGGTCATGAAGATTGTGACTTTTCCCAGGAATCACATGCAGATTTCTTTCTGGTTGAGATCGTGAGATTCCTGTGTGTTTTGTATTCCTATGTGATACCATCAGAATCAGAAAGAATATTTGTGTGGTAATAATAACCACTGAAAGATATTTGTTTTCCTGAATGACTGATAAATTCACATTGGTAGTTAATTGATTAAAAAAGACTGAATCTCCTATCTATATGGTTTCTTTAATAATTACCTGGTGGGACCTGAAGTAACATAATGCCAAGCCTGTGTTTTAGTAAAAACATTGAATTAGTGCAGTTCTTCACATTTCTTTAAACTTTTGTGTAGTTTATGACAACTAAGTAATTGGAAGAAGAAATGAGGAGAGAGAACAATTTATTCTTTAAATAAAAGATTTCAATCTAATTAAAATGGTAGGAAAAGACACACAAATATCTGGGGTTTATAGATGCCCTATGGCTTTGAGCATTTCATCAGGACAAGATGAAACCTAGCACAGGACATCATGAAGGAAATATGGAAGAACTCCAGCATGATGGATAAATGGACCAGTGAATTCCATGAGTGCCAGCAGAGATCAGGCTATTCACTTCAGGCATCTCTTAAGCCTTACTATATTTGAATGTATTTCTTCATTCTAGATCTATAATTTTATAAAGAAAAATATGACTGTTAGGGGGAGCACTTCAGGTGCTGAAACGTTGGATGTTTGATTATAATTCACATAATAAAGTTAGTTCATAGTTCTGAGTGACTACAGGACAGAAATAATCATACCCTTTCTTATTCTCAATGGGAATTAACTTAGTCTTTTTTTCTTTCTATTTCAGCAACTTCACAACTATTTCACAGGGACTCTTGGAATTCCAGTTTGGGGTTCATATTTCATCTTTGTTGTAGCCACACTAATGATTGGCCTCATCCTTGGTCTGGTAAGAGACTATTTTTTTCCTCATTTTCACACTATTAACTAGGGGTTCTTAATTGGGAGTCCACGGGCTCTTTTGGGGGACCTGTATAAATTTCATGAGGCCTTTGAACTTGGATGGGAAAAAAATAACATGACTATTTTCACTAACATATCTGAAATTTAGTATTTCTTTTAATTACTATAAAAAGTCACTCTTGAGAAGTCCATAGACTTCATCAGACTATCATAGATGTTAATACACACTCAGAAAGGTTAAGAACCCCTTCTTTAAAGCAAATAGTTCATTTTGTGCGTTGTTGAAAGTAGAATATAAAACAAATAAATATGCAATTTTTCTTTTATAGGTTTTTTTACATGACTTAGGATTTCTTGTTAAATTAATTTTCTTATAAGATACCACTCCATCTTAACTGTTACTGGTAATGCAGGGTAATTAAACTACCATGCCATCAAAAACTCATATTATCTATTTGTTTCAACTATCTCCTTCACTCTATCTTTAACATTCTCCAAAATAAGTTGTCTAGATTTTGTTTTTTGTTTTTTTTTTTCTGGCTCTCTCTCTCCACTGATGAAATTGCATATTGTCCAAGAAATGTCCCAAAAGGCAACAGTGAGAAAAGGAAAAGGAAGGGGACTGCTTAGCACTCAAACTGTAAGAACGGTTCATTGACAAATGAGTCAGCTATATATACAAATATCACTTATCAGGTTAGCACTGTGCTAATGAGAACAAAGTCATGGATTTGGCACATAGATTCATAGTCGTAGATCATAGGATCTTAAGCTAGAAAGGCATCCAATTCAACTCATACCCTACAGAGCATCCCTGCAAGAACATACCTGATAAGAGGTCATCAGGCTTTGCTATGATAATTATAACATAGGGTATGCATTATATTCTGTAATAGAGCATATAATGATAATTAAATCAGCTATCATAATTTTTCTTATTTTTTCTCAAGGCAGGCTGTTTCACTTTTGGGTAGTTGTAAATGTTAGAAAGTTTTCCCTGACATCAAACCTAAATTTTTACCTTTTGACATATACCCATTGCTCCTGGTACTGCTTCATTTCAGTGTGGGCCGTTAAGTATTACTCAATTTTATGACCAAAGATTATGCTCTTTACCCTGGTCATTTGTCTCATAAATTTATATAGTTGTTCAAAAGGGGAGCAATTCTAAAATTTCTCCTATTTGTAAAAGCAAGCAACTCTTCATTTTCCACATGCTGTTCTACTTGATTTAGACTCCAGCAA
This sequence comes from Trichosurus vulpecula, assembly GCF_011100635.1. Taxonomy (NCBI): domain Eukaryota; kingdom Metazoa; phylum Chordata; class Mammalia; order Diprotodontia; family Phalangeridae; genus Trichosurus; species Trichosurus vulpecula. The sequence continues at coordinate 263,178,859 of NC_050575.1, read as the reverse complement.
CAATAACACTCTCCCTTCCACCCCCATAGTTTGAGGACCCTGGTGGTTCTCCTCACACTTGCTCCTCTTCCCCTTTTCAGAGTCCTTTTGCATATTGACTTCCCCCCATTAGATTGTAAGCTTCTTGAGAGCAGGGACTGTCTTTCTTTTTCTATTTGTGTCCCCAGTACTTAGGACTCTGCCTGGCACATGATAGGCACTTAATAAATGTTCATTGACTATTGACAAGCAGCAGCAGCAGTTAATAGCATATGTCCTGTTGATGATGGGTCAGTAGCATCCTCTTTATATATGAAAGGCAATGTTAGAACTGCCTGTGAAATTTTTCCACCTGTATATGTTTTAGGGAGAGATTTAAATAGCAAACATGCTATTATAATTGCTTATGAATACAGTAAAAAAAAATCCTATTTGTCAGTTACAGGTGCATTAGCTAATTTCATCTTGAGAATAGTGAGTCATTTAAACACCCCCTTCTCCTTACTTAGACAACTGCAGGTTGTCTATTGTGTCTTAAACTCCTATTAAGCTCTGTGGAATTTCACTAACTACAATTAAGTTGTATGCTAATTGCAGTTTCTGAGTACAATGTATTAAAAATACTTGATGACTTAGTGATGGAGAAAAAACAAAAATCTTTCCCACCATCACAGAATTTTCAGCATTAGAAGTGGTCTGAGAACCATCTAGTCTAGTCCATGTCTGTGCTATATGTGTATTTGAATGCTTGTACCCTGACTCCTCTTCCCCTTGACATTAAATAATTTTATTTTTACATTTAACACTTTTTGTTGCTGGTGATCATTTAGAATGTCCAGCTGCTTTTGTATGTGTATGTGTTTTAAACAAAAACCTTTAAAGTGTACCCTTAAAACAAATCTAGCGGCCCAGCGTTTAATCCAAAACAGCACATAATTCAAGGGAACTGGGATATTTTAAGATACACATACCCTTTTAAGGCATCCTATTATTCAACTTTGAAAGTTATTTTTATTTTCACAGTTAGATTTTTTTCCTATTTTTCTATAAGGTACTCCTTTATTAGTTCTGTGACAGATACTGGATTATTTTTTTGTTGCTAATTAGCATATGCCTAGTGTTAAGGCTTAAAGGAAACTAGCTAGTTTACCTAAAAGAAATAAAATGTACTCTGCTTCTCCTTTTTTGTTTTATTTATTTTTGGCAAGTTTTCATAGGGATTGGCTCTATTAGTGCAAGACCATGACTGGATTTGCTGGAATAGTGTTTCTGTGCTTATTAACTTGGGGAATTAGATTAACTCAAGTGTCCTAAAGATGAGGACATTACTAAGTGTAGGTGAAGCCAGTTTACCTGATGAAATAATGAGAATTATCCTCTCATTATGAACTCTGTTTCTGAAGGAATTTAATGAATGTTTATTTACTCACTAAAGTAGACCTTTTCTGAAAACTCATTCTTTAAAATTTAGGTAAGCCCTCCCCCAGGTATTTTCTATATAGCCCTCACTACCAAATGCAGACTCCTTGGAGGCAGAGACTGTTTTGCTTTTGTCTTTGTATCTCCAGCAGTTACCACAGTGCCTGGCAATAGTAAGCACTTAATAAATGTTTGCTGTTTTTTTAAAAATAAAACTGTAGTAAAAGAATGTTCTTTAGATGTGGCCATTCTCTTCCTCACCATCATCCCAAGCATTTATATAGCACTTTAAGTTTTGCAAAGTGCTTTATAAATATTATTTCATTTTATCCTTACAGAAGCCTTGGGAAGTAGATACTTTTATTATCCCTAGTTTACAGATAAGAAAACTCAGGCATTGGGACCTTAAACAACTTGCTCATTACCACCGGGATAAGGGATATCTGAGGCTAGATTTGAACTTAGGGCTTCTCTGACTCCAAGTCCATTGTTCTTTCCACTGCACCACCCAGCTGCCTTAAGAAAGAACAGAGACAACTTGTTTGTTGTCCAGAGGTAAAAGTGATATAGGACATGATATGCTTTAGAGAGAGTTTTAAAGGGAAGAAAATGTGATCCTCTTGTTTAATCAGTAATCAAAAACAATTGCAAAGAAACAATAAACATTTACTAAGCTCTTAACTATGTGGAGGACATTGTGGTGGGTATTATGGGAGATAAATAGTTTAGATAAGACAGACAGCTTCCTCTTGCAGTTTACCAGGCAGAGAGGAAAGTAAAGTATTTCAGGCTAAGAGAAAGAACATAAGGCATGTTGGGGGATGGCGTGGGGGAAAATGGTTGTTCTGTTTGCCTGGAACATAGAGACTCTGAAAGGATATGATAAGTGATAAGGTAAAGCAGTGCCAAATTATGTAGGGCCTTGAAGGCCAAAGATTTTATTTTTTTTTACTTTACTCAGTAGGCACTGGGGAACCACAAAATAATATTGTTCTGGCTACATTGTGATGGATGGATTGGAGGGGAAGGAGAAAATCACCCTAAATTTGCAAATAGGAAGGAATGGGAAACAAGCATTTACTACTATATGCCAGGCACTATATTAAGTGCTTGCAAATATTTACACTCATTTAATTCTCACAACATCCCTGGGATTATTATACTATTATTATGTTGTTATTATCCCCATTATGCAGCTAGCAAATACCTGAGGCTCAATTTGAAATCAGATTTTCCTAACCCTAGGCCAAGAGCTCTATCTATCATGCACCTGCTTGCCAGTGATGTGAGTTCAGGTGAATGGTGGTTTTATGGATGATAATAGTAATATCAGGAGAAGCAGTTCTGGGGTGGGGAGAGGATGATAAACCTAGTTCAGGATATTTTGAGTTTAAAATTCCAGTGGGACATCCAAGAGAAGAAGTTCTGAAAACATTTGTAAATGTAGGTCGAGAGCTTCAAAGAGAACTTGGAAATGACTATATAGATTTGGGGAGTAATCTGCATGGATATAGTAGTGAAAACCATAGAGTACCTACTATGAAGTGAGAGCACATAGGTTCAGATACTGTCTCTGCCACTTACCTCTGTGTTTTAGGGCAAATCATTTAGAGTCTTTAGCACTCTGGTTCCTCATCTGTAAAATGAGGGGGTTGGACTCACAGGCCTCTAAGGTCCCTTTCAGCAGTAAATCTATGATTCTGTAATCAATGGGAATGAATGTGATTGTCAAGGGAGCCTATAGGGAAAAAAGGGATTATAGGTAAAGTCAACTCAGTGTCATTAATTTCTCCTGAAACAATAAGCAAATTCTCAAGCTCAGAGGAGGCAGTCAGGTGGTGCCATGAACAGAGTACTAGAACTGAACTCAGGAAGACCTGAGTTCAAATATGGTCTCAAACATTTATTGACTGTGACCCTGGGCAAGTCTCTTAACCTCTCTATGCCTCAGTTTCCGCATGTGCAAAATGGGATAGTAGCATGTGCTTCTGAAGTTATGTGGATAAAATGAAATAGTTGTAATACATTTTGCAAACCTTAAAGAGCTGTAAAAATGGTATCTCTTGTTATCATCATCATCAAATAGGAGAAGAGGAGTCAGCTGCTATAAGTTACCTAGCCGTGAGAATCTGCAGGATGGGAATAGTGAGATTTCAAAGGGCAAAAATGGTGGCTAGTGAAACATATAGTGGGTATCTTGGCAAGTGAAGCCAGAGTGGAGCAGGTAGACTGGGGATGACAGCGAGGGCCCCAGCTTCACAAGAAAGTCAGTTGAAAAGTTTACAGTGTGAATGAATGAATAAGAAATTATGATATGACAGTGGAATTCCTTGTCCTAAAGGTAGTAGAATTTTTTTAAGAGGTGACTTCTAACTGACCACGTTGTTGCTGTCATTCAGTCATTTTCAGTTGAGTCTGACTCTTCATGATCCCATTTGGGGTTTTCTTGGCAAAGACTCTGGAGGGGTTTGCATTTCCTTCTCTGGCTCATTTTACAGATGAGTAAACTGAGGCAAACTGGGTTAATCAACTAGCCTAGGGTCACACAGCTAGTTAATATATGAGGCTAGATTTGAACTCAGGTCTCCCTGACCTCAGGCCCCATCCACTGTGCCCCTTGTGACCCTGTTGGTGTGTAGGGCAGAGACAAGTTGATGGACTTGAGGAGGTGGAGTAGCAATTTAGAGTTGAAGATCTTTCCTACCCATTAATAGGCCATGTGACCTGTTTACGTCACAGGAAGTCTAAGTCACATGTAGTGGGAGGAGCTTCCTGACAAGAAAAGGAAGTTATATCACAGGAAATGCTGAGAGAGAGAGCAGTTATGGCTGCTAATGGCCACCCTCGTGATAGTTAGAACTGAACAGGCTGTGACTTAGCTGTACTGTGAGTTTGTTTTGGGGAAGACCCCAGCAGGCAGTTGGAGAGGTTTTGGGATGGCAAGGCTCCAGGTTGTGATATTGTGTGTGGAATGTTTTGGGTTCCTTGCTGTTATGATGAAGTGCACTGACTGGCTGTGGGAGCTGAGCATTTGGTTATGGGATATGGTTCTCTGGTGTCTGAATAAGTGATTTACGTCTTTTATCTTCTTTATGGAGAGTCTTGTATACTTTGCAATACAGAAGTACATAGGCATTTTGACAGTTATCATCTACATTGTTATTACTGCCTTACTGTTACAGAAGGTTGAAGAGTTTCAAGAGAATACAACCTCTGATTATTCTTTCTTGCTCTCTGTTGTGATTTTGAAATATAATGATATACAAATAGTACAGTGCATATTATGTGCTGTGCTTCAATGCCTGTGAGGTGTAATGCATATATACGCTTTGCCTTTCTCCAGCTGCGATTGTGCCTTCAGCAAGCATTGGTTGCTTCTGTCTTGTCAGCTGTTCGGTTATAAAACAATTTTAGAGCTGTGAACCACCTTGGTTTTAGTGATCATTTTCATTCCCAATATGTCAGTTATTCCATAATGACATTTTTATTAGCTTCAGGCATTATTATTATAGAGGGACCTGAAATCCTCTGGTTTCATAAAATTATAACACCAGGAAGGGCCTCAAGGATCAGCGTAACACCTGCTGTCTTTACTCAGATAAAAAAACTGAGGCCCAGAGAAATAAAAGAATTTGTCTGATGTCACACAGTTGTATCTTCAGGTATACTTTATTCTTTAATTGATTTGTAGTCATTCAGAAATTAAATAAGTTAAACAAACACATATTAAGTTTCTGCCTATTGTGTGCAGCATCAGAAGTAGCATGGCATAAGGAAGGAAGAGCAGCTTTGGAGTCAGTAACACCTGGGGGCTACATCTTGCATCAGAAACATATTAGTGGTTTTGCCATGAACAGATCACTTACCCTGCTAATCCTGTTGACATTCTGGTGAATCTTCTGGACTCCTTCTCAGAAGGTTTTTAAATGCATGAATAAAATACATAGAATTACAAAGGAAATGAATTATAATGAAACATGGGTTATAAATTATAGTATAAGTTTGCCTCTCTGGATCAGTGAAGATAACTTTCACAATGGAAGTGGAAATTGACCCTAATCTATTGGCTTTTCACTTATCCCTCTAGTTACCTTTACATAACCCTACTCTTCATATGCATTCTGTCCTCCAATCCCTTGACCCCTCAATTCTCTCCCCAGCCATCTTACTTGCACTAGCCACTCTCTTCTCTTCTCCTCACCTTGACCCAATGAACCAATTTAATGCTACACTATCCTTTCCTGAATCTCTAGGCCCCTTATTATTATAACTGTTGAACAAAGGTGTAGAAAATCATGCAACCATTCTGAATGGGTCCACTATAGATTACGCTACTAACCTCAACTGAGCCCTCACTAGTACTATATTTCCATTATCAGCTCAGTGTCCCATTCTTCACAGCAGGTCTTCCAAATCATACAATCCCTTCTTAGAACTCCCATGGCTTCCTGTCCCCCCACTTTCTCAGCAGAGAACCTTATCTCATATTTTTCAGAAAAATTGAGGCTGTTGCCATTTGCTATGAACTCTTTCTCCCCCATTCTTTATGCTCTATTACCTAGGTACCTCTGCCACTCTCCTCCCTCACCCCTGTTTCACATGATGAAGTGGCCTTTCTTCTTACCAAGAGTAACCCCCCTGCTTGTTCATACAATCCCATTCCATCCTGTCTCCTCCAACAGGTTCCCCACTCTTTCACTTATTTTCAGTCTTTCCCTAGCTCATTTCCTACTACCTACAAACATGGTCATGTTTCCCTAACCCTGAAAAACTCTCTCTTGATCTCATCCTCCATACCTCCTAACTGTTATCCTATATCTCTTCTACCTTTTTGTAGCTAAACTTCTCAAAAAGGTCATCTGCAATCTGTGCATCCTCTTTTCTCTCCTCACTCTCTTTTTAACCCCTTACAGTCTGACTTCCAGCCTTATCATTCCATCAAAACTGCTATTTCTAAAGTTACTAATGATCTTTTAGTTGCCAAGTCCATTGCCCTTTCCTCAATCCTCATTCAGCTTTATGTCTTTGCAACTTTTGACATTGTTGGATCGCTCTCTCCTCTTTAATACACTCTTTTCTGTAGGTTTTCAAGACACCACTCTCTCCTGGTTTTCCTCCTACCTGTCTGACCCCTCCTCAGTGGCCTTTGTTGGATTTTCCTCCAGATCACAGCCTCTAATTTTAGGTGTCCCTCAGGTTCTGTCCTGGGTCTTCTCCCCAGTCTATACTATTTCATTTAGTGATCTCATCAGCCTCTTAGTATTTGATGATATGCAGTTGATTCTCAAATCTACCTTTCCTATCCCAATCTCTCTATTGACCTTCAGTCATAATCTATAATTGCCTTTCAGACAGCTAAATGTCCAGTACACTTCTTAAATTTCCAAAATGGAACTTGCTATCTTTCACCCAAACCCTCCCTCTCTTCTTCCTTCTCTGTTTTCATGTAATCATTTATAATGTGCAGTTCGTCTTTTGAAAATTGTTCATATTAGGGGGGCGGAGCCAAGATGGCAGCTGCAAAGCAGGGACTTCTGTGAGCTCCCTGCCAGGTCCCCCCAAAAACCATATAAAAATGGCTCTGAACAAATTCTAGAACTGCAGAACCCACAAAATAGCAGAGGGAAGCAGGGATCCAGCCCAGGACAGCCTGGATGATCGCTGGATAAGGTCTATCGTGCACAGAGCGGAGGGGAGCGGAGCCCAGCATGGGTGGCAGCAGGATCAACCAGACCAGGAGCTGGGCAGAACAGGCCCTAGCGCCCTGAATCAGAGAGCTGTGGCAGTTACCAGACTTCTCAACCCACAAACACCAAAGACAACAGAGCAGGTTAGTGGGAAAAGCTGCTGGGACAGAGTGAAAAGAGTCCTGGTTAAGCCACCGCCCTGGGGACAGCAGAGGTGGTGCAGCTACAGGACTATAGCTGTAGTTGCTTCCAGCCCCAGGCCCACCTGGAGGAATTAAGTGGCAGATCAGAGCAGGAGTGCAGAGCATGCTTAAGATTTGTGTCAGGTCCAGGTTGGCGGTTCTTGGGGAAGGAGGAGTGCTAGTGTGGCAGAGCTGGCTGTATAGAAATAGCTCTGAAATCAACGGCGGGTGCCCTCAAGCTTGGAACAAAGTACTCTTTACAAGCAGTCATACCCCTCTGAAAAACTCAAGGGTCAAGTAAGTTGGCTGGGAACATGGCCAGGCAGTGAAAACAGACTCAGATTCAGTCGCATACTCTGGAATCTTTCTTTGGTGACAAAGAAGACCAAAACATACAGCCTGAAGAAGTCAACAAAGTCAAAGAGCCTACATCAAAAGCCTCCAAGAAATACATGAACTTGTCTCAGGCCATGGAAGAGCTCAAAAAGGATTTGGAAAAGCAAGTTAGAGAAGTAGAGGAAAAGTTGGGAAGAGAAATGAGAAGGATGCAAGAAAACTATGAAAAACAAGTCAATGACTTGCTAAGGGAGATCCAAAGAAATACTGAAAAAAATATTGAAGAAAACACCTTAAAAAATAGACTAACTCAAATGGCAGAAGAGTTCCAAAAAGCCAATGAGGAGAAGAATGCCTTGAAAGGCAGAATTAGCCAAATGGAAAAGGAGGTCCAAAAGACCACTGAAGAAAATACTACCTTAAAAATGAGATTGGAGCAAGTGGAAGCTAGTGACTTTATGAGAAATCAAGATATTATAAAACACCCCATATCAGAAAAAGAAATTGAGCAGGCCATCAACGAACTCCCTAGGAAAAAATCTCCAGGGCCAGATGGTTTTACATGTGAATTCTATCAAACATTTAAAGAACAACTAATTCCATTACTTTGTAGACTATTTGGGAAAATAGGTGAAGAAGGAGTCCTACCAAATTCTTTTTATGACACAAATATGGTACTAATACCCAAACCAGGTAGAGTTAAAACAGAGAAAGAAAATTATAGACCAATTTCTCTAATGAATATTGATGCAAAAATTTTAAATAAAATATTAGCAAAAAGATTGCAGCAACTCATTACGAGAATAATACACCATGACCAGGTAGGATTTATTCCAGGAATGCAAGGCTGGTTCAATATTAGGAAAACTATTAGCATAATTGACCATATCAACAATAAAACTAGCAGAAACCATATGATCATCTCAATAGACGCAGAAAAAGCCTTTGACAAAGTACAACACCCATTCCTATTAAAAACACTAGAAAGCATAGGAATAAGGGGAACCTTCCTCAAAATTATAAATAGCATCTACCTAAAACCATCAACAAGCATTATTTGTAATGGGGATAAACTAGATGTATTCCCAATAAGATCAGGGGTGAAACAAGGATGTCCATTATCACCCCTATTATTCAATTTGGTTCTAGAAACATTAGCTGTAGCAATAAGAGAAGAAAAAGAAATTGAAGGAATTAGAATAGGAAAAGAAGAAACTAAATTATCACTGTTTGCAGATGATATGATGATTTATCTAGAGAATCCTAGAGAATCAAGTAAAAAACTACTTGAAATAATAAACAACTTTAGCAAAGTTGCAGGATATAAAATAAAACCACATAAATCCTCAGCATTCCTATACATTACTGACAAAGCCCAACAGCAAGAGATAGAAAGAGAAATTCCATTCAAAGTTACTGAAGGCACTATAAAATATTTGGGAGTCTCTTTGCCAAGACAAACCCAGGGCCTATATGAACATAACTATGAAACACTTTTCACGCGAATAAAATCAGATCTAAATAAATGGAGAAATATCACTTGCTCATGGTTAGGCCGAGCTAATATAATAAAAATGACAATTCTACCTAAATTAATCTATCTATTCAGTGCCATACCAATCGAACTACCAAAAAATTTTTTTACCGAGCTGGACAAAATAATAACAAAATTCATTTGGAAAAACAAGAGGTCTAGAGTATCTAGGATATTAATGAAAAGACATGCTAGATATGGTGGTTTAGCCACACCAGATATTAAACTGTACTACACAGCAGCAGTCATCAAAACTGCCTGGTACTGGTTAAGAAACAGGGGTGTGGATCAGTGGAATAGGATAGGTACACAAGATGGAGAAGTCAACAACTACAGCAATCTACTCTTTGACAAACCCAAAGAAGCCAGTTTCTGGGCTAATAATTCACTATTTCACAAAAACTGTTGGGAAAATTGGAAAATGGTAGGGAAAAAACTGGGCATAGACCAATATCTTACACCATATACCAAAATAAAGTCAAAATGGGTTCATGATTTAGGCGTAAAAGTTGATACTCTAAATAATCTGGGAAAGCAAGGAATAGTTTACTTATCAGATTTGTGGAAAAGTAAAGAATTCATGACCCAACAAGAGATAGAGAGCATTACAAAATGCAAAATGGATAATTTTGATTATGTCAAATTGAAATGTTTTTGTACAAAAAAAGCCAATGCAACAAGAATTAGGAGGGAAGCAGAAAATTGGGAGAAAATCTTTGCAACTAGTATCTCTGATAAAGGCCTCATCTCTAAAATATACAGGGAGCTAAGCCAAATATATAGGAATACAAGCCATTCCCCAATTGAGAAATGGTCAAAGGATATGAACAGGCAGTTTTCAGAGGAAGAAATTAAAGCTATCTACAGGCATATGAAAAAATGCTCTGGATCGCTGCTGATTAGAGAAATGCAAATCAAAACAACTCTTAGATACCACATCTCTCCTGTCAGATTGGCTAAAATAACAAATCAGGAGAATGATAAATGCTGGAAAGGATGTGGGGAAATTGGAACATTGTTGCATTGCTGGTGGAGTTGTGAGCTGATCCAGCCATTTTGGAGGGCGGTGTGGAACTATGCCCAAAGGGCTATAGAAATGTTCATACCCTTTGACCCAGTAATACCACTTCTAGGGTTGTATCCCAAAGAAATCATGCAAGCGGGAAAAGGACCCATATGTACAAGAATATTTATAGCAGCTCTCTTTGTGGTAGCCAAGAATTGGAAAGCAAAGGGATGCCCATCAATCGGGGAATGGCTGAACAAGCTGTGGTATATGAAGGTGATAGAATACTATTGTGCCATAAGAAATGGGGATGATGCAGACTTCATAACAACCTGGAAAAACCTACATGACATAATGCTGAGTGAGCGGAGCAGAGCCAGGAGAACGTTGTGCACAGCCACAGATATGTGGATTCCGTGAGGACCAACCCTGACATACTGCGCTTCTTTCAGCAACCTAAAGGGGCAAGGACAACTCCAGGGGACTCACGATGGAGAATGCTATCTTCATTCAGAGAAAGAACTGCGAAGTTTGAATATAGACTGAGGCACACTACATGCTCGCCTTTTCTGCTTCTCTTTTGTTTTTGTTTTTGGGTTTTTTTTTTGTTTGTTTTGTTTTTTTTTTTTTGGTTCTGTTTCTTCTTTCACATGATTCATTCCATTGGTCAAAATTCTTCTCCACGACTTGACTAGAGCATAAATTAATTCAATGCGAAGTTATACATGACAGTTATATGAGACTTCATGCCATCTTGGGAAGGGAGGGGGGAGGGAGGGGAGAAAAACTGGAACTCAAAACTATGTAGAACCGGGTGTGGTAAACTAAAAATAAATAAAACACCTTTAAAAAAAAAAACTAGATAAAAAAAAAAATCAGATGTTCAAAAACAAAAAAAGTTTTTGTATGCAACTAAAAAATAAGATACACAGGCAATGGGGCGTAGAAATTTATCTTGCCCTACAAGAAAGGAAGGGAAAAGGGGATGAGAGGGGAGGGGTGTGATAGAGGGGAGGGCTGACTGGGGAACAGGGCAACCAGAATATAAACCATCTTGGAGTGGGGGGGAGGGTAGAAATGGGGAGAAAATTTGTAATTCAAAATGTTGTGAAAATCGATGCTGAAAACCAAATATGTTAAATAAATAAATTGCATTTAAAAAAATTAATGTTAAATATTTTATCTGTAATTTGGAATATTTAACAAAATAAATAAAAAATGTATTAACAAAAAAAAAAGATATTATAAAACAGAACCAAAGGAATGAAAAAATGGAAGACAATGTGAAATATCTCATTGGAAAAACCACTGACCTGGAAAATAGATCCAGGAGAGATAATTTAAAAATTACTGGACTACCTGAAAGCCATGATCAAAAAAAGAGCCTAGATATCATCTTTCAAGAAATTATCAAGGAGAATTGCCCTGATATTCTGGAGCCACAGGGAAAAATAGAAATTGAAAGAATCCATCGATTGCCTCCTCAAATAGATCCCAAAAAGAAAACTTCTAGGAATATTGTTGCCAAATTCCAGAGCTCCCAGGTCAAGGAGAAAATACTATAAGCAGCCAGAAAGAAACAATTTGAGTATTGTGGAAAAACAATTAGGATAATACAGGATCTAGCAGCTTCCCCATTAAGGGACCGAAGGGCTTGGAATATGATATTCCGGAGGTCAGTGGAGCTAGGATTAAAACCAAGAATCACCTACCCAGCAAAACTGAGTATCGTGCTCCAAGGCAAAATATGGACTTTCAATAAAATAGAGGACTTTCAAGCTTTCTCAGTGAAAAGATCAGAACTCAATAGAAAATTTGACTTTCAAACACAAGAATTAAGAGAAGCATGAAAAGGTAAACAAGAAAGAGAAATCATAAGGGACTTACTAAAGTTGAACTGTTTTGTTTACATTCCTACATGGAAAGATGATGTGTATGATTCATGAAACCTCAGTATCATAGTAGCTGAAAGGAATATGCGTACATAATATGTGTATGTGTGTATATACATATGTGTGTGTCTATGTATGTATATATGTCGGTGTATACGTATGTGTGTGTGTATATATATATATATATATATATATATATATATATATATATATATACACATAGAGGGTACAGGGTGAGTTGAATATGAAGGGATGATATCTAAAAAATTAAAATCAAATTAAGGGATGAGAGGAATATATTGAGAGAGGGAGAAAGGGAGAGATAGAATGGGGTAAATTATCTTGCATAAAAGTAGCAAGAAAAAGTGGTTCTGTAGGAAGGGAAGAGGGGGCAGGTGAGGAGGAATGAGTAAATCTTGCTCTCATTGGATTTGACCTGAGGAGGGAATACCATACACACTCAGTTGGGTATCTTACCCCACAGGAAAGAAGGAGGAAGAAGATAAAAGAGGGGGGACAATAGAAGGGAGGGCAGACAGGGGGAGGAGGTAATCAAAAGCAAACACTTTCAAAAAAGGATAGGGTCAAGGGAGAAAATTCAGTAAAGGGGGATAGGTTAGGAAGGAGCAAAACATAGTTAATCTTTCACAACATGAGTATTGTGGAAGGGTTTTACATAATGATATGCATGTGGCCTATGTTGCATTGCTTGCCTTCTTAGGGAGGGTGGGCGGGGAAGGAAGAGGGGAGAGAATTTGGAACTCAAAGTTTTAAAAACAGACTTTCAAAAACAAACAAAAAAAATTTTTGCATGCAACTAGGAAATAAGATACACAGGCAATGGGGCACAGAAATTTATCTTGCCCTACAAGACAAGAAGGGAAAGGGGGATGGGAGGGGAGTGGGGTAACAAAAGGGAGGGCTGACTGGGGAACAGGGCAACCAGAATATACGCCACCTTGGAGTGGGTGGGAGGGTAGAAATGGGGAGAAAATTTGTAATTCAAACTCTTGTGAAAATTAATGCTGAAAACTAAATATATTAAATAAATTAAATAAAAGAAAAGGGAAAAAAAAGAAAAGAAAATTGTTCATATTCATTTACCACTTATCAGTTAGCTCTCAGTGTTACATATTTGTGTCAGTTCCTTAAACGATGTTTTGCATATTTGATGCAAATATTTTCTTTTTCTAAAATTTCTCTTTTAGTTCTGTCTTAATTTTTTTTATTCATACAAGAACTTTAACATTTAATTTTGTATAGTCAAAGTTGTCTGTTTCATCTTTTATATTGTTTTCTATTCCATGTCAGATTAAGCCACAGTTATAAAAGCTACCTGATCCTTGTTTTGTCTGTTTTTAAAATTTGTATCTTATGGCACAACTGTTTACGGGTCATGGATCCATTTTGTACTTATTATATTATATATATTATACGTACACACACATATATAGTGTTGGTCTTAAACTAATTTCAGTCACACAGCTTCGCAGGCTTTCTAGTAGTTCTTGTCAAAAAGGGGTATCTTTCCATTAACTTATCTTATTAGGTTTATTAGTGCTAGACGATTGCTTTCTGTTTTTAGGGCTCCTGTTTCTTGCTTCTGTGGTATTTTACTCAGTAACAAATAGTTTTGATGCCCACTGCTTTTTAGTACAGTTTGAAGTCTAGTAATCTTCTGCCCTAGGTATTCATAATTTCTGCCTCATTATTTCCTTTAAGATTCTATATCTTTTGTTCTTCCAAATGAATGTTATTATTTCATCTGGCTCTTAAAAAGTATCCACTTGTTAATTTGATTAATATGGCACTAAAATCTGTAAATTAATTTAGGTTATATTAAAGTCAAAAATTTTTCATGTGAGATCGCCAGGCAAAGGGTAAAATGTTTCAGATTTATTTTGCTTGTTATAGCCTGGCAAACATATCAGTCCTTCACTTCACTTTGCATATTTAGACAATATCTAACATCAGATTGTATTTTTCTTGACACGACATAAATCCATCTAGTGAGTCACAAGATTAATAACATTTTAATATTTTTGTTCTCATCCTTTGGTGAGTAAATCTAAACCATGAAAAGATGGAGAACAATAACTACATATGAAATTTACACAATTTTGTTCATCAGTACTTTAGATGTCCATTTTGATTGTTATTTTACCTTTGATAATTTTATTCTTATATGTATGCTTTACGCCCTCATTTAAAACCACTTAATGACATCAGAGTCAAACATCTGTGACACTGCCATCTGTTAGAACTAAATGGAACTGACACTCCAGTGTTTTGGGATGTCCCTAGATAATCATAGGAACATTGCTTCCAAAGGGGAAAAACACGCTTCAGAAACATTTGTTAATCCTCCTCAATCCAAGAAAATATTTCTAAAGTGTCTTCTTGTGCTTGGCAGGTTAAATAGATACAGATCATAGCAGTTTAAGACTTTAATATCAAAAATTAATAGCATAAAACATCTACATAGGTTAATAAAAAAATCTCCTTCCTTTCTTCTCTTTGTTTTGCATCATTCTGTAATGCTAATGCATAGTTGATACTCAGTAATTGTTTGGTTATTGGCTGATATTACTGGAAACATTAATACAGAGAACCAAATTATGAATAGATTAGAAAAAGGAATGCCCTTCTATACCACATTGCCTTGTATAGCTTTTCAATGCAAGGCACGAGGGTTAGTACTGTGGAAGATAGACATGAGTGTACTTCAAGGTAAACTGAGGGAAAGCATGCTAAATGGAGAGTGGGGGGAGACATCAATGAAGGCTTCCTAGAGAAGGTGGCATCTGATTCAAACCTCAAAGGAAGTCACTGATTGTTTTTTAAAGGTCAGAGGATAAAGAAATTACTTTCAATTTTGAGATGAGGGCTAGAGCAGCGACGGAAAGGCAATCACAGAAACCTTCATGGAAGAAGAGTCCTTTTTATCTGAGCCTTTTAAAAGATAGAAATTGGGAGAAGGGCATAATATGGGAGTACCATGAATAAAGGCACAGTTGTAGGAAAATACAGGAAAGCATATTCGTAGTATACTGAGTATAAGGTATATGGAGGGAATATGGGGAATGTAAATTGGAATCATTGTAGAGGCTCTTAGATACCAAAGTAAGGACTTGGAACTTTATTTGGCAAATAATAGAGATTTTTTATAATAATATATAATATAATAAATAATAATAATATAATATATTATTACATAATATTATATAATATGATATGATGATTGCAGATTTTTGAGAAAGTAGAATGATAGTATCAGAACTGTGAAAAGATTTACATAGACAAAATGAAAATATTTTCATCAGAAAAAATACTGATGCTAACATATTTAAACTTTCCAGTCAACTGTTCATCAGTTGCTATTGAGCCATTCTGTTTTCTGTGACTAATTGATTTCCTGGGAATACTCTCTGTTTGGAAAAGGCAAGTATATTTTTGTGTTTTCCCTCTTTAGCAATACTGTGAGAAGAATTCTGAAATTATTATGTAGATGGAAGAAATAACAGGCATTTCAATGATAGAGAACATTGACATTCAATGCAGAGCTTATGAAAGAACAGGTCCTTATATCAGGAGAGGGGCGTGTGTGTGTGTTTGTGTGTGTGTGTATGTGTGTGTGTGTGTCTGTGTGTGTAAATATAGAGATACCTATATCTATATATTTATCTACAGAGAGAGCATAGTTTAGGGGAAAGAACCAAGACAACTTGAATTCCAGCATTGGCCCAGGTACTAGCTGCCTTTGTGTGACCCTGGACAATTCCTCTAACTTTTGTGGACTTAACTTTTCCATAAAATGAGGAGACTGTATAACATGATTTGTATTCAGTCAGTCAGAAATCTTTCATTAAGCCCTGACATGTGCTAAACACTACACTGGAGATAAAAAAAATGAAACATTCCTTGACCTTGAAGACCTTATATTCTGTAAAGGAAACAGCCTATACACATATAAATAAATGCAAGATATATACAGAGTAAATAAAAGGTGAATGTGGAGGAGGTAACATTAGAAGTTGAGGTGATCAGGAAAGGACTCTTAGGAGGTTGTGATTAAGCCAAGCTTTGAAAGAAACTTAGAGATTCTTAAAAATATGAATTATAGGATAGATCCTCTCCGATTCTAAAATTCAAGACTGGCCCTCTACCCAGTATACCCTGGTGCCTCCTATTCTGTAATAAAGAGTCAGTCTAATACAATAGAAAGAATCTTGGATTTGGAGTCAGAAGACCTGAGTTCAAATCCCTGCTCTGCTACTTACTACATTTGTGTTCTTAGATAAGTCACTAAAGATCTCTGTCCTCTGATTTTCTCATCTTTAAAAGTTGTAGTTGGACTAGATGACCTCTGGAATTCCTTTCAGATATAATGTGTGATCCTACAATAATCTCAATTCCTTATATCATTAATTCCCCTTCACTATCTTTTCCCTCCCTAAAAACGACAATGGACTGCCCCCCGCCCCAGATTTACATATAGATTGAATGGACTTTATTGCTTTCAGTTTTGTTGATCTCTTCTCTGATTTTCTTTTCTTTTTTTATTTAATTTTTTTTGTTGTTGCTACATTTTGAGTTCCTACCTGTCTTCCTCTCTCCCTCCCCACCCTGTACTAGTGAAGGCCACCATTTGATACAGATTTATAAATATATATAAAACCATACTATGTCTAGATTTCTATGCCCTATTCACTATATATCTTATTTCCCACTTGTGTGCAAAACAACTTTATTTTTGAGCATCTGCTTTTAAAACTTGGAGTTTCAAATTTTCTCCCCTCTTCCCTTCCCACTCACCCTCCATAAGAAGGCAAGCAGTTCAACATAGGCCACATATGTATCATTATGCAAAACACTTCCATAACAGTCATGTTGTGAAAGACTAACTATTTCCCTCCATCTTATCTTGTCTCCCTTTATTCAGTTTTCTCCCTTGCCCCTGTCCCTTTTCAAAAGTGTTTGCTTTTGATTACCTCCTCCCCCATCTGCCCTCCCTTTTTTATCTCCTTCCCCCTACTTTCCTGTGGGGTAAGATACCCAATTCAGTGTGTATGTTAGTCCTTCCCCAAGTCAAATACGATGAGAGCAAGATTCACTCATTCCCCCTCACCTGGTCCCTCTTCCCTTCTAACAGAACTGCTTTTTCTTGACACTTTTATGGGAGATAATTTACCCCATTCTATCTCTCCCTTTCTCACACTCTCAATATATTCCTCTCCCACCCCTTAATTTTATTTTATTCATTTTACCAAAACAATTCAACTTTAGTAAGTCCCTTATGATTTCTCTTTCTTTTTTACCTTTTCATGCTTCTCTTGATTCTTGTGTTTGAAAGTCAAACTTTCTATTTAGCTCCGGTCTTTTCACTGAGAAAGCTTGAAAGTCCTCTGTTTTATTGAAAATCCATGTTTTTCCTTGGAGCATTATACTCAGTTTGCTGGGTGGGTGATTCTTGGTTTTAATCCTAGCTCCTTTGACCTTCGGAATATCACATTCCAAGCCCTTCAGTCCCTTAATGTAGAAGCTGCTAGATCATGTGTTATCCTGATTGTGTTTCCACGACACTCAAATTGTTTCTTTCTGTCTGCTTGCGGTATTTTCTCCTTGATCTGGGAACTCTGGAATTTGGCGACAATATTCCTAGGAGTTTCCTTTTTGGGATCTTTTTCAAGAGGCGATCGATGGATTCTTTCAATTTCTATTTTACCCTCTAGTTCTAGAATATCAGGGCAGTTTTCCTTAATAATTTCTTGAAAGATGATATCTAGGCTCTTTTTTTGATCTTGGCTTTCAGGTAGTCCAATAATTTTTAAATTATTTCTCCAGGGTCTATTTTCCAAGTCAGTGGTTTTTCCAATGAGATATTTCACATTGTCTTCCATTTCACTTCATTGTTCCAATGCCCATGAAGGGGACTATAGAGCACTTAGAACTTGGTTCGACATCAGTGATGCCAGCATCATCCATTGCATCCCAAGCTGTCACCACTCATCTTGACTTTTGTCTTGCCACTGGACTCTGATGACTGGAAGAGAGTGTGAGGCTGATGACTTCACATAACTATGCCTCACTTAAATCCAATTTATGTGCAAGTCAGTAACATCACCCATCCCATTTTACCATTTTTACCCCCATCAAAGTCCTGTGGCAACAGTCAAGTGACAAAGCAGCACGTGCAGATACTCTGGAAACAGTAGTCAGAGCCCTGCACACAGGCGTCCAAGTCCGTAGGATATCTTCTCAGTGCACTAAAGCAGCAGTGGGATTTGGTAGCCCCCTAGGTGTCTGAGCAGCCTTTTTCAAGTACCAAACTGCTCACTGTCTGGCATGAAGAAGGGGCTAGAAAAGGTACTCCAAAAATTGTCTGCTTTACCCAACCTTGGCCTGTTTACCGCAGCAGGCAGGGATCCCAACCTGTGATCAAAATGCAAAAAAAATATACTTAAACTTTTGCAAAGGTGATTCTATTCACCATCAGTACAGAATGTGTGCACACTTATGGACAACATGATATTCAGTAGACTTGAAAGACAAACAGTTTTTGTTGTGAGAGAACTCAGAAGGTATCACATCCAAAGAGTAGCCCTGAGTGAAACAAGGTGGGCAAATGAAGGCCAGCTTACCAAAATTGGATCTGGATACACATTTTTCTGGAATGGCCTCAGTGATGGGGACTGCTGTGAAGCTGGCATAAGTTTTTCAATCAAAATTAATCTAGTCAACAAGCCTGTATGCCTACCAACAGGAATGAATGGCACATTCATGAGAACACAATTGCTACTTACAGGAAGGCTCCATACCACCATCTTCATTGCATATTTCCCACTATGACAAACCCTGATGAGGTCAAAGAAAAGTTTTATGAAGACCTGGAAACCCTCATCATCAGTGTGCTGAAAGAGGACAAGCTTGCAATTCTGGGTGACTTTCGTGCAAGAGTAGGCATCAACTACAAGACATGGCAAGGAGTCCTTTGGAGGAATGGAATTGGAAAGAGCAAGAGCAGTGGTCACTTACTACTGAAGACTTGTGCATCTCTTGATCACATGATCAGTAACATTTTCCATTTACCTAAATGCAATAAAACATCTTGGATGCACCTTCACAGTGAACATTGGCATTTAATAGACTATGTCATTGTAAGGAAAAGACAGATAGGATGTGAAAATAATGAAGGTCATTTGTGGCACAGAGTTCTGGACTGATAATAGACATCCTCTCTAAGCTAAACATTTGTATTCAACAGGTGAGGTGACCCCCAAGGCAGGACAACTACCAGAAGATGTAATGTCAACAGATAAGAGTGCTTCTCCATGTGTGAACAGTTTGTTGCTAATGGTAAATTATTTAACTTGAAGAAGCTACAAGCCAACACTGAAGTGGAGGGGAGAATTGGTGTGTGATTTTTTTGGATGATTGTGCACTCATTGTAGTCACTGATGCTGAGATGTAACAGAGTATGGCTTGATTCTCTGCCTCCTGTACAAATTTTGTCCTCACAGTTAACACCAAGAGATTCTCACCAGCCGGCACAGCACCTTTATATGTGGAACCATTGATTACAGCAAACAGAGAAATTTTGAAAGTTATAGGTAAGTTCACTTACTTTGGCAGTGTACTTTCCAGGGATGTACACATAGATGATGAGGTTGATGCTTGCATTGCTAGAGCTAGCTCTGCATTTGAGAGGCTCCAAAGGAAAATGTGGGAGAGAAGAGGTATTAGGCTGCCCGTCAAACTGAAGTTCTTTTGAACTGTTGAGCTGACCTCGTTGTATGCTTGTGAAATCTGAACAGTATACCAGTCCACACCAGGAACCTCGGTCACTTCCATTTGAATTGTCTTAGGAAGATTCTGAAGATCACCTGGCAAGATAAGGTACCAGACACTGAGTCCTTTTTCAAGCTTAACTGCCAAACATTCAAACTCTATTGCAGAGTGTGACTGATGAGCTGGCAATGTTATGCCAAGCATATGTTTGTCTAAAAGACTGTTTTATGGAGAACTTAACAGAAGGCAAGCTCTCATATGGAGGTCAGAAGAAGGCATACAAGGACATTCTCAAGGTCTCTCTGAAGAACTTTGGAATCAGTTATGAGGTATGGGAGATACTGGCATAGGACCACCCAGCATGGCATGTCCTCATCAAAGAAGGCACTGAGTTTTATGAGCAAATCAGAATTGTAGCTCAAAAGGAACATGAGATGCAAAAATTTAGAGACACCTCCACTGCAAATTTCATGTGAACTATTTGTGCCTGACCTTTGGGTAAACCTTCCAAGCTCATGTTGATCTGATCTGATACAGTCAGACACAATGTACCTTGACCTCAATGTACTGATATAGTTTTGGTCCTTTTCGAGCATGAAGGACAACAATCAGCAATTAATTTTAGTCTTTTCTTCAACATCCTCTTCTTGAATATAATTTTGTTTTTGTTAAGTAGATATACATTATTTTTTCCATTTTTCAAAAGTGAATGGTGAATATTATGTTTATGATTGTTCACTGAGAAGTAGATATACTCTCTTCTGTTTGCACTCATTAGTCTCCAGAGATCTAGAATAGGTAATTTTGCGAAACTTCTATTCAGATCTTTTTTTCTTGCTTATCTTTTTGTTAGATTTGTCTCAGTTTGAAAGATCTAGGTTGGGGTTCCTCCACTATTAAAATTTCACTATTTCTCTCTATAATTCGATTAGCTTTTTCTCTAAGTTTCTCGTGATAAGTTGCTGCAATCTTTTTGCTAATATTTTATTTAAAATTTTTGCATCAATATTCATTAAGGAAATTGGTCTATAATTTTCTTTCTCTGTTTTGACTTTACCTGGTTTGGGTATTAGTACTGTATTTGTGTCATAAAACGAATTTGGTAGGAGTCCTTCTTCACCTATTTTCCCAAATAGTCTACAAAGTATAGGAATTAGTTGTTCTTTAAATGTTTGATAGAATTCACATGTAAAACTATCTGGCCCTGGAGATTTTTTCCTAGGGAGTTCATTGATGGCATGCTCAATTTCCTTTTCTGAGATGGGGTTATTTAGAAATTTTAATTCCTTTTTTGTTAACCTGGGCAGTTTATGTTTTTGTAGATATTCATCCATATCTCTAAGGTTGTCAAATTTATGGGCATACAATTGGGCAAAATAATTCCTAATTATTGTTTTGATTTCCTCTTCATTAGAGGTGAACTCACCCTTTTCATTTTTGATACTGGTAATTTAATTTTCTTCTTTGTTTTTTTTCAATCAAAATGACCAAAGGTTTATCAATTTTATTGTTTTTTTCAAAAAAAACCAGCTCTTGGTTTTATTTATTAATTCAATAGTTTTCTTGGTTTCAATTTTATTAATCTCTCCTTTGATTTTCCGTATTTCTAATTTGGTATTTAATTGGGGATTTTCAATTTGCTCTTTTTCTAGCTTTTTCAGCTGTATGCCCAGATCATTGATCTCCTTTTTCCTTATTTTATTCATGTAAGCATTTAGGGATATAAAACTCCCCCTAAGAACTGCTTTTGCTGCATCCCATAAGTTTTGGTATGTTGTTTCAATATTGTCATTCTCTTGAATGAAGTTACTAATTGTTTCTCTGATTTGTTCTTTGGCCCACTCATTCTTTAGAATTAGATTGTTTAGCTTCCAATTAATTTTTAGCTTATTTTTCCATGGTTCTTTGTTACAAATAATTCTTATTGCATCATGATCTGAAAAGTGTGCTTTGACTACTTCTGCCTTTCTGCACTGGATTGTGAGGTTTTTATGCCCTAGTACATGGTCAATTTTTGAGTATGTGCCATGTACCGCTGAGAAGAAAGTATATTCCTTCTTATCCCCATTCAGTTTTCTCCAGAGGTCTATCATATCTGCCTTTTCTAAAATTCTGTTTACCTCCTTAACTTCTTTCTTATTTATTTTGAGCTTAGATTTATCAAGTTCAGAAAGGGGGAGGTTGAGGTCTCCCAATATTATAGTTTTGCTGTCTATTTCTTCCTGTAACTCCCTTAACCTCTCCTCTAAAAATTTGTATGCCATACCATTTGGTACATATATGTTAAACAATGATATTGCTTCATTGTTTATGGTGCCTTTTAGCAGGATGTAATGTCCTTCCTTATCTCTTTTAATTAAATGTGTCTTTACTTTTGCTTTGTCTGAGATTAGGATTGCTACACCTGCTTTTTTACTTTAGCTGAGGAGCAATATATTTTACTCCAGCCTTTTACCTTTACCCTGTGTGTATCCTCCTGTTTCAAATGTGTTTCTTGTAAACAGCATATTGTAGGATTATGGGTTTTAATCCATTCTATTATCTGCTTCCGTTTTATGGGGGAGTTCATCCCATTTACATTCACAGTTATGATTTCTATCTGTGTCTTTTTTTCCATCCTGTTTCCCCCTGTTTATGCTTTTATTTCTCCCTTTCCCCTTCCCCTCCTCAACAAAGTTTTGCTTTTGTCCGCTGCCTTCCTCAGTTTATCCTCCCTCTTTATTCTCCTCCCTTATCTTATCATTTACCACTTGCTACTTCTCCCCTCTCTTCTGACCACCACCCTCCTTTTTTTCCCCCCTTCCCCTCCTACTTCCTGTAGGACAAGTTAGATTTCTATACTTATCAGGGTATGTTATTCCCTTCTTGAACCAGATTAGATGCCAGTGAAGCTCAAATACTGCTCTTCTTCCTCTCTTCTTTCCCTCTACTATGTTTTTGTGCCTCTTCATTGGGTGTAATTTACCCTTTTCTACTACCTCCTTACCTCTTCTCTCATAGTTCTCCTTTTACATCTCTCACTTATGCTTTCATCCTTATATCAATTATTTTATACAGGCATTCACAATCTATGTGTATCCCTTTCAATCATCATAATAGCTGTACCATTCTCAAGACTGACATATATATGTCTATATATAAAACATACATAAGATGATATAATCCTATACAAAGATGCAAGTAATTTCCCCTTATTGATTAATAAGATATGTGGGGTTTTTTCCCCCTGGTTACCTTTTTATGTCTCTCTTGAGTTTTGTATTTGGAGATCAAATTTTCCATTGAGTTCTGGCCTTTTCATCAGGAAGGTCTGGAATTCCCTTATTTCATTGAATGTCCATCACCTTGCCTGAAAAGTTATGCTTAGTTTTGCTGGGTAGTTGATCCTTGGTTGTAGTCCCAGCTCCTTTGCCCTTTGGAATATCATATTCCAATTTCTCCTGTCTTTTAATGTGGAAGCTGAGAGATTCTGCGTGATCCTGACTGTAGTTCCACCATATTTGAATTGTTTGCTTTTGGCTGCTTGCAGTATTTTCTCCTTGACTTTGTAGTTCTGAAATTTGGCTATCATATTTTTTGGTGTTTTCAGTTTGGGATCTCTTTCAGGGGGTGATCCGTGAATTCTTTCAATGACTATTTTGCCCTCTGGTTCTAGGACCTCTGGGCAGTTATCTTTGATAATTTCTTCGAAGATACTGTCAATGCTCTTTTTTTCATCATGGATTTCCCGTAGACCAATAATTCTTAAATTGTCTCTCCTGGATCTGTTTTCCAGGTCAGTTGTTTTCCCAATCAGATATTTCACATTTTTTTTTCTATTTTTTCATTCTGTACATTTTGTTTTACTACTTCTTGGTGCCTCATAGATTCATTAGCTTCCACTTGCTCAACCCTAATTTTTAATGAGTTAGTGTTTTCATTTTGCTTTTGAGTCTCCTTTTCCAATTGGTTGATTTTGCCTCTCAGGGTGTCATTTTCTCTATATAGATTCTGAATCTCCGTAGCCATTTTGCCAATCTTATTCTTTAGGGACTTGATTTCATCAGTGGATTTTTTTCCATATTTTCTTTTAGCTCCCTAATTTGGTTTTTAAAATCCTCCTTTAGCTCTTCCAGCAATGCTTTTTGGGCTGGAGACCAGTTCACATTACCTTTTGAGGTATCAGATGTATCTATAGTGTCATTGCTATCGTCTTCCAAATTGGTATTTTGATCCTGCCTGTCTCCATAAAAAGAATCAATGGTCCTCGGTTTTTTTGTGTTCTTCTTCATGTTGGTTTGCCTTTTCCTGGCTTTACAACAAATATCTGCCTTTGGGGCTCAGGGCTCTCTGTCCCAGCTTTCTAATTCTGGGCATTGTGAGTCTAGAATTATACCCTTCAGTTTCCTGAGGTGTGGGGGAAGGGTCTGGTTCCCTGATGTCTCTTTCCTTAGGGGTGCTCTCCAGCACTGTTGCTCTTCAGCAATGGTCTCAGCTGTTTGTTGTTTGAGCTGATGTCTGGCACTTCCGCTGGGGGAGCAAGATTACGTCTGGGCTCCTGGTGTTGACCCCTGCCGGCTCTGCCCCTCTGGGACTAATGAACTACTATTTGACCACTGAAGCCCCACTTTTTTCTCCTCTGTTCCAGCATTCTTTTTTTTCCCGAGGAATTCTCTGGGTGGGGAGGGGAGGGATTAGAGCTGTTTACCTGGCCATTATGTCTCCCGGAAGTTCAAGAAGCTGCATTTCATAGCTTTGGGCTGCAAGGCTAAGGAGCTGGCTTTTCATGGCTGGTGGCATTGTGCTGCCTCTCCTCACTTCCATAGACTGCCGTCCTGTGTTGGGAGGCCTGGGGATCTCCGCGGCTTTCGGGTGCCCAGCTTTCTCCCAGCCTGTCTCCCACGTGGGTTTCCCGGCCGCCACTTTCGCTTTGGTCTGGAGCAGCTCCACACGCCGTGCACTCTCCAAGCCTACACATTCGTGCCTGCAGCCTTTCAGACTTTCCCGGCTCAGAAATTTGCCCCACTCAGACTGCTTGTGGCTTCCAACTCCCCTCAATACTGTTAAAGGTCCTTTTCCCCCTCCTTCTCCCTGCCCTCCAAACAAGGGATTATATTTTATTTTGCTGGATAAGTTATGCTTTATCTGTTTCCTGTGGGAATTTGATTCTTTGATAGTCTGATCCTCTCTCTCACCATGGCCTGGGTGGAGCTTCCTAGGTGCCAGTCTGGCTGATTACCTCCTGCTGTAGTTCTGGGCTGCATGTTTGCTATGCCTCCCATCTACCCTGGCTTGCCTCCACTCAGAACCACTGCAGGTTTCTGGCAGTCATCTGGTGTAATCTTGGACTGCATAGAGGAATTCATGGCTGTTTCTCTTTTTTTTTTTTTGGTTGTTTATCATTTTACTTCCTGACATATTTATACTGCTTTATTGAGATATTTGTAGAGAATGTGGACTCCTCACCATCTTAAAAGGCCATCTTCATCAGAAATACCAGTAATCCTATTTCTTCGATCCTAACAAAGAAGAGAAAACCTTATCTCTCCTGCTAACACAGTTTCACTTTTATACTGGTTTATTTGCAGGTTAAGGGGAAAATTTTTTTTTATGAAATTGATCATTTTTATAGTCACAAATATGCTTTTTAAATGCCATCTTACTTTAAAAGTTTTGCACTGTTGACTCCTTCATTTTATTTTGACATTTTCGTGGATCTTTGATCTCAGTGATGTGGGTACTCCTTCCAAGAGAAGCAGCTGGGATGAATAGTGGATAGATCACTGGACCTGGGATCAGGAAGACTTAAGTTCAAATTCATCTTCAGACACATTTGTTAGCCTTGTGATTCTGGACAAATCAATTTACATCCCTCTGCCTCAGTTTCCCATTCGTAAAATGGAGATAATTATAACGCTAGTATCCCAGAGCTGTCGTGAGAATAAAATAAGGATATTGGCAAAGCACTTTGTAAATATCCTTAAAGTGCTATATAAATGCTTGCCATTAGCATTAGCATTCATCTTTATAACTCCTATTTATATCCTCCCATAAATCCTCCAAATGAGTCTGGTCAGGGTGGCAGGTTGTTTTCTTCCACCTCTCTTGACATTATTGTGTGGATACCAGTGGAATATGTGGGGTCTTCCCATGACCTTTTCCTCAGATGATATCCTTTATGCTGCTTCTCCTGCACAATATTTCATTGGTTGTATGTTCCAAGCTACTCAAACACCATCTACTTCTCTTTTGCCTCTTAGGTAATCCACAACTTTAATTCTTCAGATATTGAGGTTTTGTATTACTTTTGCTCATAAAGCACCACTCTGTTTAAAAGATGGCATTTTACTTCAGTGTGAAGCACAAGATCTTCACAAATGCAGCATGGTTTCTCTCATGCAACCGAACCTTTTCTTCTCAAATTCAACTCTGGGCCAAGTCTAATGTTTTCTATAGTGTGCTTTCGTGAATTACGTCTTGATGAACTAGCTTTCTAGGCTGTGTTTCTTACTGGATATCATCATTTGCACAATAGACATTCTCCATCTACTGAGAGAGAGGGAGAAAAGAGTGTGTGTGTGTGTGTGTGTGTGTGTGTGTGTGTGCGCGCGCATGCATGCACTTATGTAAAAAGTTAGGCCAGATTCTTTTGAGTGTCTATGGATTGATTCTTTTCAAAAGTTTCTGCAGTATTACAAGGGTTGAGGAAATCAGGTCAATATCATCCTCAAATGGGAACATTTGGAGGATTTTATTATCTTTAGGGAATCCCTTTCCCATTTGGATTCTGTGCTTGACATTCTTCATTTCAGTGGCAAACACCTTTAGAGAACATATGTCTCCTGTTTAATGCCTGTTTGATGTTAATAATTAAAGAATAATGGAACAAAGTTATTTCTGTGGTTACATCTTTAAATGAATCGTGTGTGATTTGAACATAGGCATATGAGATATACTCCTTTGCTCGTTAGCCTTGGTGCTGGTGAAGAGTCCAAATTCTTTACAAATATTCCAAAGTATTAATAACCTTTTGTGTTTAATGGACCCCTTTGCCAATATACTAAAGCCTATGGGTTCCTCAGAATAATTTTTTAAAATTTATAAAATATATAGGACTATAAAGGAACTAATTATATTAAAATATAATTCTCAAAATATTTTTGAAAACAAGTTCACACACTCCATATTCAAAACTCTTGCCTTAAGATAACACTTTGCTATGTTGAATCAGATTTTTTTAACCATATGATCATCAAACGATAAACACCATGGAAACATTTATTTTCTTCACTTTTTAGTCAGCTGGGGGAGCATAAAAATGTAGTCTGCTGTAGACCATCATTTGGGCTTCTTGTCCTCTTCTCTTACCTTCTCCAAAGATGCTATCTGTATACCTAGGTTATTCTCATAAAGTTTTTCTAGAGGTAGGGAAGTAGGCATATGAATTATACTTGTTGATCTTTATCTCATTCACCTTTTTTCTGTAATAATAAGATTTGTGTTTTTTCCCCAAGCATTTTCGTATCCTGTCTCCCAGAAATCTTGAAAATTAATCCTTAATTGTCCTACAGATTTTGCCTACTGGCACAGACTCATTCCATACTTGGACTAACCTACCACCCTTCCCATTTGTGTTTTCTTTAGGGCTATAATTGACCCCCTCATCAAAAAGTGTGATATTAGAGTCCAAATAGCTCCACTGTCATTTATCAGGGTGGAGGGGGAATCTTTATAGCTTCTCAGTTTTTCATCTGCTTTTTTGTTGTGTCTCCCAGTTTTACCCATAAATGCACTCAAGATCAAGTCTCTCTGAGCTTTCTGTAAATTTTTTTGTCATTCCACTACTTCTCACTGTTTTATAAAGTTAAAACTTTGAGTCTTCCACCATTGTACAAAAGAGTTTATATTCCAAAGTAGTGCTGCCATGTGTCTCCATTTGGCCAAGAGTTGAAAAGTCTGCTGTTTGCAGCAGTTTCTTAATCATTATTTTCTCATTCGAATAGTCAGTTTACATTTCATAATTCTTCCATAGAAAAATGATGATAACCTGTGACTTTTTTTCCTGTTTCATATTTCTTGTTGTCCAAATGTCATTTGAATAGGTCATTTTGAAAGTGCATAGATTGCATTCTATAGCCTCTCATTTTTATTCTTGTTTGTTATTGATTTTGATCTCCTGTTTATCAATGGTCTGATTACACACAGCTGATTCAGGAAATACTTCCAGATCAGTAACCGGGCATTTCTTATTTTTATATAATCAATTTTGCTTTTGGTGACATTATTGAAGGCTCACCACATTCAACCCACTTACATTCAGGATAGGTGGACTGGATGCTTTTGTATAACGTGTAAACCTTTGACCTCTTTTTTCTTTTTCTTGAACCATATTTTCCAACACATTTTTCGCCATCCTTCCACATTTTTCACATCCTTTGTGTTGAAGTCACTGAGTACTAACATACATGTTTTAGAATTTCTGGCCCTGCTTATTCTCTGAAACACATGATACTAGGCTATAATGGTCTTTGTGGATGTTTCTTCTAAATGTTTATCATGAGCATTGCGGTGCAAGATGATCAAGTATCCTAACATGATAAAACCAACTCTGCTAATTATGACCTTACTTTTGTATTTGTATTTCCCGAACTTACATGGAGTTGGGCACTTAGTAGAGACTTGATAAATCTTTGTTCATTGAGTCTTGTTCTAATCACAGGAAGAATGTTGACTGATCTAATTCAGTCCTTCCTGAAGAATGTCAGATCTTTGGATGTTGGGCAAATATCTCACATTTAGAATTTAGAATAGTTAATGCTTATGCGCAGTAAAAGTTGTGTGATCCTTAAGACCTTCTGCCCTCTTTACCGTCACTCTGCTAACATCACTGCAAAAGTAGAGGGGGACGAGAGTGCAGGTCTGAGGACTAGTTTGTATTTTTGTTTTTTGTTTTGTTTCACCATTTGCCGTGGCCAAAGAATTTATCGTGTTGTGATATGCTTTGAGATACTTCAAAAGACTAGCTTTTGTAAAGAAGAAATGATCAGTGACTGGGACTTTATTTGAAACTAATCTAGTATGGTACAGTCTTCCAGTGTTCATGCTCCACTGACATAGCCTTCAAGAATCCAGGATCATCACAATTCCCTTTATTTTACAGATAAAGACCCACAGAAAGTTAGGGGGTGTGCCAAGACCCCACTTTCAGTGTCATAGTCCTAGCTTTGGGCCCCTGCCCTAAAGCTACTATCTAGTTTCTTATGAACAAAGGACTAAAAAGAAATGGTATTACTGTTTGAATTGTGGTAATGATGAAATGACAAAAGAATACACAGAACCCCAAGTAACAAAACAGAGTTAAAAAAAACTGGAACCAAGAATTACAAGTTTATTTGCAATGTTATTATCATAGAGAGAAGATATAATTTATTAAGGCTATTCAGTTTGCAGCATTACCTATCTTTCCCCATTTGTTTCAAATTATGTTTTAATTCTTAATTACAGGATTTCTGAAAAAAGTTTCAGGGGGAAATTCTGATGGTTATGAATTTGGAGAATTGAAATTCTTGGATCATTGCAGTTGGGGAATTCAGGAATACTTCTCAGAGGAAGGGACATTGAATTGGGCTCTAAAAGATAAGTAACAAACTCAGGGATGGAGAGATAATTACCAACATAGAGGACCACATGATAAAAGGAACAGAGGCAGGAAAGTGAGTGAAGGGGGCAAGATAAGAGATAACAAGCATTCCAGTTTGAATGGTGCATAGAATATGTGGAGAGATGAAGTATTAGATGAGGATAAAAAGGTAACAGCGAGGATGATAATGGTAGGTACCATTTATTTAGCTCTTTAAGTTTAGCCAGGCATTTTATAAATATTGATTAATTTGATCGCCACAACAAACCCTGGAGGGCAGGTGCTATTATTATGCCAATTTTACAGGTTAGGAAACTGAAGCAGAAAGATTTAGAAACTTGTGTAGGGTCACCCAGCTAGTAAATGTCTGAGGCCAGATTTGGACTTAGGTCTTCCTCGCTCCAGGCTCAGTACTCTATTTATTGCACCACCAGCTCAATCAGCTAAGTAGAGTGGTACCAAATGGAAGTTCTTGATTATCAGATAAAGAAGTTTAGATTTTTTCTGGTGGGCAATAGGGAACCATGGAGATTAGATATATTTACCTAACTATAACACAAGGTCAGATGTGCTAAATGCAAAGGAAAAATCCAAACCAAATGCTAGAAGATGTTTGAGGAGGGATAGGTCATTTCACAGTAAAGGAGATTAGGAAAGTTTTCCAGCAAGAGACTGCAATTGAATTGGGCCTTGAAGAAAGAGTTCAACAGCTAAAGATGTGGAGGAGTCTGTTCTAAAAATTCGTAATGACTGGAGTAAAGGCATAAATGAAAAAGAGTGCAGGACAAGAAAGGGGGATGGGAGCAATTCGGCTAGGAAACAGAACAAGTGAATGTTGCATGTGAAATATGCCTGAAATGCTAGGTTGGAATCAGGTTATGGAGAGCCTTCCATGCTAGGATAAGAAATTCATACTTTATTTTATAGATGAGGAGGGAGCCACTGAATAGATTTAAGCAGGAAAATTAATGATCTAAGCAGTGGCTTAGAAAGATTACCACAGCAGTCATGCATAGAGTGTATTTATTGGAGAAGGTAGAAATTGGAGTCTGGGAAGCTGAGGGGCTGTTAAAATATTTAAATATTCTTTTACCATTGCTCACTGTTGATCATTTATTTAGAAATAAATACCTGTATTTTGGGAGCAATATATAATTTGAGTAATTTGGGTATTAATACTATTTTATAACTTGAATCACATCCTTTCTATTCCTTCCTGCAGATACTGGTTTTACTTGCAGACTGCTTTTGTCCACCTAAACCAAGAGATGGAACAGATCAGTCTGGTAAGCATTATGAGCTAATGTATACCATGTCTTTGGAATGATGTGGTGCCCATTTATATCATTATGAAGTTTCTTCTGTTTGGTTTCTTAAATGTAATTGAGCCTTTCACCATTAAGCAATCTGTTTACTTGTATACTGGGTATATTTCTTTTTTTTCCTTTTTTTAAAAATTTATTTAATATATTTAGTTTTCAGCATTGATTTTCACAAAAGCTTGAATTACAAATTTTTCCCCCATTTCTACCCTCCCCCCACTCCAAGATGGCGTATATTCTGGTTGCCCCATTCCCCAGTCAGCCCTCCAACCTGTCACCCTACTCCCCTCCCATCCCCCTTTCCCTTCTTCTCTTGTAGGGCAAGATAAATTTCTGTGCCCCATTGCCTGTGTATCTTATGTCCTAGTTGCATGCAAAAACTTTTTTTGTAGTTGTTGTTTCTGAACGTCTGTTTTTAAAACTTTGAGTTCCAAATTCTCTCCCCTCTTCCCTCCCCACCCACCCTCCCTAAGAAGGCAAGCAATTCAACATAGGCCACATGCGTATCATTCTGTAAAACCCTTCCACAATACTCAAGTTGTGAAAGATTAACTATATCTTGCTCCTTCCTAACCTATCCCCCTTTATTGAATTTTCTCCCTTGACCCTGTCCCTTTTCGAAAATGTTTGTTTTTGATTACCTCCTTCCCCTGTCTGCCCTCCCTTCTATCGTCCCCCCTTTTTATCTTCTTCCTCCTCCTTTCCTGTGGGGTAAGATACCCAATTGCGTATGTATGGTATTCCCTCCTCAGGTCAAATCCAATGAGAGCAAGATTTACTCATTCCCCCTCACCTGCCCCCTCTTCTCTTCCTACAGAACCACTTTTTCTTGCCACTTTTATGCGAGATAATTTACCCCATTCTATCTCTCCCTTTCTCGCTTTCTCAATATATTCCTCTCTTATCCCTTAAATTGACTTTTTTAGATATCATCCCTTCATATTCAACTCACCCTGTGCCCTTTGTGTGTGTGTATATATATATATATATATAGACATATATATGTATATATACCTACATATATACACACATAGACACACATATGTATATATATATATGTTTACACACACACACACACACACATACACATATATATATGCATATTCCTTTCAGCTACTATGATATTGAGGTCTCATGACTCATACACATCATCTTTCTATGTAGGAATGTAAACAAAACAGTTCAACTTTAGTAAGTCCCTTATGATTTCTCTTTCTTGTTTACCTTTTCATGCTTCTCTTGATTCTTGTGTTGGAAGTCAAATTTTCTATTCAGCTCTGGTCTTTTCACTGAGAAAATCTTGAAAGTCCTCTATTTTATTGAAAATCCATATTTTGCCTTGGAGCATGGTACTCAGTTTTGCTGGGTAGGTGATTCTTGGCTTTAATCCTAGCTCCATTGACCTCCGGAATATCATATCCTAAGCCCTTCGGTCCCTTAATGTGGAAGCTGCCGGATCCTGTGTTATCCTGATTGTTTTTCCACAATATTCAAATTGTTTCTTTCTGGCTGCTTGCAGTATTTTCTCCTTGACCTGGGAGCTCTGGAATTTGGCAACAATGTTCCTAGGAGTTTTCTTTTTGGGTTCTATTTGAGGAGGTGATCTGTGAATTCTTTCAATTTCTATTTTACCCTCTGGCTCTAGAATATCAGGGCAATTCTCCTTGATAATTTCTTGAAAGATGATATCTAGGCTCTTTTTTGATCATGGCTTTCAGGTAGTCCAATAATTTTTAAATTATCTCTCCTGGATCTATTTTCCAGGTCAGTGGTTTTTCCAATGACATATTTCACGTTGTCTTCCATTTTTTTCATTCTTTTGGTTCTGTTTTATAGTATCTTGATTTCTCATAGTCACTAGCTTCTACTTGCTCCAATCTCATTTTTAAGGTAGTATTTTCTTCAGTGGTCTTTTGGACCTCCTTTTCCATTTGGCTAATTCTGCCTTTCAAGGCATTCTTCTCCTCATTGGCTTTTGGGAGCTCTTTTGACATTTGAGTTAGTCTATTTTTTAAAGTGTTGTTTTCTTCAATATTTTTTTCAGTATTTTTTTGGATCTCCCTTAGCAAGTCATTGGCTTGTTTTTCATAGTTTTCTTGCATCCTTCTCATTTCTCTTCCCAATTTTTCCTCTACTTCTCTAACTTGCTTTTCCAACTCCTTTTTGAGCTCTTCCATGGCCTGAGACCAGTTCATGTTTTTCTTGGAGGCTTTTGGTGTAGGCTCTTGCACTTTGTTGACTTCTTTAGGCTGTATGTTTTGGTCTTCTTTTTCACCAAAGAAGGATTCCAAAGTCTGAGACTGAATCTGGGTGTGTTTTCACTGCCTGGCCATGATCCCAGACAACTTACTTGACCCTTGAGTTTTTCGTTGGGGTGTGGCTGCTTGTGGAGCAAAGAGTACTTTGTTCCAAGCTTGAGGGGATGCGCCATTGATTACAGAGCTATTTCTATACAGCCAGCTCTGCCACACCAGCACTCCTCCTTCCCCAAGAACCACCAGTCCGCACCTGATGCAAATCTTCAGCAGGCTCTGCACTCCTGCTCTGATCCGCCACTTAATTCCTCCCACCACGTGGACCTAGGGCCGGAAGTAACTGCAGCTGTAGTTCTGTAGCTACATCTCCCCTGCTACCCCTGGGGCAGTGGCCGAACCTCGAACTCTGTCCCCGGCAGTTTTTCCCACTAACCTTCTCTGTTGTCTTTGGTGTTTGTGGGTTGAGAGGTCTGGCAACTGCCACAGCTCACTGATTCAGGGTTCTAGGGCCTGTCCTGCCTGGCTCCTGGTCTGGTTGGTCCTGCTGCCTCCCACACTGAGCTCTGCTCCCCTCTGCTCCGTGCATGATAGATCTCATTCATCGACCATCCAGGCTGTCCTGGGCTGGGTCCCTGCTTCCCTCTGCTATTTTGTGTGTTCTGCAGTTCTCGAATTTGTTCTGAGCCATTTTTATAGGTTTTTGGAGGGACGTGGTAGGGAG
This sequence comes from Trichosurus vulpecula, assembly GCF_011100635.1. NCBI lineage: Eukaryota > Metazoa > Chordata > Mammalia > Diprotodontia > Phalangeridae > Trichosurus > Trichosurus vulpecula. Next base: position 263,145,119 of record NC_050575.1, on the reverse strand, counting down.
CTCACGTAAGTCCCTGATTTCCAGCCGCCATCTTCTGGGTATATTTTCTCCTGATTTTAGATTTAACAATATTGGAAGACATTTTCTCTATAGCTCCCCAAATTTTAAAAGCTATTCCATTCTAGATGATTTTCCATTATTCTTATCATAATGGTAAGCATAAGTTGATGAACAAATTTTATGTTTTGTTTGCATATTCCTGTTTTTGTGAGGACAGAGAAGAAAACCTTTCAATTAGAATGGAACTGACTTCTGAAAAATTTCAGAAACTAGAAGGAAAAATGTATATTAATCTCTTTTTTCTAGACCTGTGGTTATATTCATGTCAGAAACTAGCAGTTGTAAAACCTCCATCTATTGGTGCTGATTAGAAACTTTTTGTAATTGATATTCTTTCCCAGCACCCAAAAGGATTAAATTACTTGCTCATGGTTCATATGAGTTATATGTTCCAAGGCAGGACTTAAACCCAGGTCTTCCTAATTCTGATGCTGTCTAAATCATATTCTTAACACTTCAGATAAAGCTTGATATATACGTCTAAGAACATCTACATTTGATTTTGTTTCTTTGATAATTATGACTACCCAAAAACTTTCAGTGCTCCCTTGCTGCTGGCTGAATAAAAAATTTAAACTCCTTAGCCTAGCTTTGAAGGCCCTCCAGAGTCTAGTTGCAAACTACCTTTCCAGTTTTATGTCAAACTTTTCCGCTTCTACTCTGTATTCCAGCCAAAGTTGAATGCTTTCCATCCCTTGTTTTCATTCTATGCTTTCCTATTTCTCCATCTCACACTATTCTCTAAACCTGGAATAGACCTTCTTCCTGTCTAATGTCCATTGATTGAAATCTCTCCCTTCCTTCAAGTCCCAGCTGATGTGCCAACTCTTCCATGGAGCCATCTGTGATTCTTCTTTCATCTCCTTCCTTTACCCCACTCCCATCATGATTTCTTATGTCTAATGTCACTGCCTAGATCTTTCCTTTAAACTTCTCACTCTCCTTTTTATCTTAATTTTCCTATCTCCTCAAGCCTCTAACTCTTCTCCCACCTCTCCCATGGCTCAGCAGAAAACTTCTCCCCTATCTTTCCTAAAAATATTAAAAACATCCTTTTTGGATCTCCATCCAGTCCTCCACACTCTAAAATATCTCTATCTTCACTCATCCTCTCCTTGTGCTCCAGTGTCCGAAGAGGAGGAGGATCTTTTTGCCAAGGCTGACACCCTCCCTTGTACTCTCATCTACTCTAGTCTCCTTTAGAAGCTTGCCTACTTTAGAATTCCCTCTATCCCTCTGATCTTCATTCTCCCTTCATTCACTGGTTCCTCCCCCATTGTCTATAAATGTGCTCAAGTTTATCCTATCCATTAAAACAAAAAAAATCCTTTGATTTGCTATATCATTAAGGCAGAATTCATGACTTCAAAGATAACCATGAATATGCCTGAATGGTCCAGAATCAAAGGATATGAGGAATTCTCTAAGTAGAAGGCAGAGGAGCTAAAGCATTTATTGAAACTCAAAAGTAGCAGACCCACAATTCTCCAATTCAACATCCTGGCAAGAACCTTCCAAAACCAGTATGCCCATCTCACAGTAGTGACCAGGAGGCCACAGAAAAACATTATGGCAGCAAGCCAAGCCATACTGATGCTCCCCCCCACAATGCCAGGGCCCTCCAGCAAGAAGACCACCCACTAGCCTCAAGCCCCTGCTCAGCACTCTCCAGTCTCCACAAGGGTCAGTCCTGCTTTTTTGTAGCGCCTGCCACCATCGCTGCTGCTTCCACTGCAATTTTCAAGCTGTGTTCCAGCTAGCTGACTGCTTCCTCTCTCCTTCAGCTCTTAACTGCTCTCACCAACTGCCTCACCAACTGCCTCTTAGCTCTGCTCCAACTGTTCAGCAAGCTCCTCCCACCACAGGCTTCCATTGGCTCCAGTCCTAGCCACTCCCCCCAGGACCCTAAGAGCCCCACCCCCAAAGCCCACTCAAATGGGCGGGGAAGATCTTCCCATTCACTGATTGCCTTTTACACTTGCCCATCCCTGGAGCCATCATCCTATATCCCCCTTCCTGCTAAGTGCCTAATAAGAGTATACCTTATCACCACTCACTTATTCCTAATGCTCTTTAACATTTGCGTTCCAGCTTGGAACCCATGATTCTATTGGAACTGGTTTTTCAATAATTAACCAATGACCTTTTAATTGATAAATCCAAAGGCTTTTTTCTCAATCTTCATCATTCTTAACCTTTGGGCATCATTCAGAAACATTGCCCAGCCCTCCTCCTGTATGCTTTCTCCTCCTTTAGCTTCTTTGACACTGCTTGAGATCCTGGTCCTCCTTCTGCCTATCTGACCATTCCTGTACTAGTGCATCCTTCTTTTGCCTTCTAGGTATGGGTGTTAATCAAGACAAATATCCTGGGACCCCTTATCTTCTCTCATTACACTCTTTTCCTTAGTAGCTTTGTTTGTTCTCATGGGTTTAGTTATCACCTCCATATAGGTAATATTAATAGCTAACATTATGGTGCATAGTCTGCTATGTCCTAGGCACTGTACAAAGCACTTTACAAATAATATCTCATTTGAGTCTCAACAACAATCCTGGTGGGAGATGGGTGCTATTATCCTCATTTTATAGAGGAGAAAAAAGAGGGAAACAGAAGTTAAGTGACTTGCCCAGGTCATACAGCTAATAAGTATCTGAGGTCAGAGTTGAACTCAGGTCCTCCAGATTCCAAGTTCAGTAGTCTATCCATTGTCCTACCTAGTTATCCCATATGATACCTATATCCTGCCTGATCCTCCATTCATCTATCTAGCTATCTAGTCATCTATTTATTTATTTATTTATTTGTACTTATTTATTTATTTACTGTTCCCATTTATTTATTTTGTTCTGAACTTAAGAAATAAAACAAGTATTTCCATACCATAGTAGGATAGAAAGAAAAGATGATTGCACATGAAACTACAGATCTCTTGTGTTCAACTTGCTCTTCCTTTTAAATATATATTAAAATTATCATCTATCTGTTTTTCTTTTTATTCTTCTCTCACTCCTCCCCTCACCCTATAAATGGCTATCATTAGACATAAATATGTGTATATATGTGTAAAATCATTCTATACATACTTCTATTGATCAGTTCTTTCTCTAAATGCAGACAGAAGTCCAGTCACTTATCCCTAATTGACTGCCAGAAATCTTCACCTACTTGTCTTGCCAGCACCTCAAACTAATATACTCAAAATTCTACTCAATAACTTCTCCTGCCTCCCACTCTCAATTTCCCTGTCTTTTAGAAACATAACCATTATCCTAGTCACCCAAGCTTGAAGCTTGAAAGTCATCTTTGACTCTTCAGTCACCTACTATGTCTCATACATTGCCTCAGGCTGTTGAAAACATCTCACACTTTCTGCCATCTTCGCTGCTACCTAACATAACTTTGAACAAGTCACTTAAGGTTTCTGGTCGTCAGTTTCTGTATCTGTAAAGTGAAGGGGTTGGAATTAGATGACTTTTGAGATGCTTTCCATCTTTAAGTCTATGGTTCTGTGTTGGCTCTTAATTATTTTCATTAAGGCAGAATAAGAGTGTCCTGTAGAATTTAAATTATGTTAGGAATAGAATAGAAATATGACTTTTGTAATATTTAAGATTAGAATAGGAGTGAGTAATGTCATAAGAAAATATAACAAGTCTTTGATAGCAGTTAGAAGTCTCTGAAATAAATAAAAATCAGGAAAGATTAGAGACAAGGACAAACAAAACACCTGATTAATATATAAACTGGAATATATTGTAGAATTGTTGAAATCTGCTTTTTTTAAAGTATTGAACAGTTTTGATTGGTTGCTGACTGGATGCTGATTTGGTATTCAGTGCAAGCTATTTTTATTTCTATTTTTCTTTACAGAGTTGATTGAAAAGGAGAAGGAAGCTCTTATAGTTGAAGATCTAGGAATTTCAGAAGGAAAGAAAGACCTTTCAGATGAAGAGGAAGAGAAAGATGACCTTTCAGAGGCAGAAGAAGACAAAGAAGACCTTTCAGAACGAGAAGAGGAAAGAACCAATTCAAACGATGAGACCTCTGAAGAGGACTCTGCAGTGGATGAAGGATCAGCAACTGAAGATGCAGGGAACGTCCCAGACCAACAGTTGACTGATACGGAGGCTGAAAGCTCAGTGAGGCAGCGCAAAAGTCATGTTGCTGATGGGGAGCAGTAATTTTTTGTGAAGGTATTTCCAGCAAACTGGACCAAAGAAATGTATCAATTGCCCTTCTGGTCTACAGTGGAAGCCAAATTCTTAATCTGTCTTGCATGAGCCAGCTTCTCTCTTAAAAGCTTATACATAACAAACATTTAGTCCTAAAAGACAGTAACCATCATGTAGTAATGAGAATCTTTTAGGCATGACAATCAAAATCAAAAATATGACCTATTATTCTGCTTGGAGATTTGTGATATGAAAGTCTGTGGGGTTAGGAAATTCTGGTTTAATAGGTGGCCATCACTTCTTTTTAATATCCTCTAGAAATATTGCTCTAAGCCACGTGAGATGAAAGCATACTTGACTTCACACATCAGCAATAACAAAATGTGCCCTAAGAATTGTAGCAGAAGTCTCACTTCCTTATTTGGTCTTGAGTATTTTTGTCGAACCGTATGGAAAACAACAGGCAATGCAGTCAGTCAATAGGTATTCATTGAGATGGAAACTGAGAGGCCCCTGAATGTTATCCTAGTAAAGGAACTGTGGGTATGGCGGTTTAACTCTCATCACTGCTCACTGAAGCTCCTTCATTATGCTCCATTTTCTACTTCTTATTTTTCCTTCTCAATGTTTCTTTTGAAAATATACTGAGTGCACTGTGACAACAGGGACGGGCCAAAGACTGGGCTTGCTACATGCCACACCAGCTATGCAGAGGAGCAGCATCCAAGTTAATGTGACATCAGCCCAGCTTATTATGACTTCAGGGGGCTTAGATCATCAGAAACCACAGGCAATGAAATATTGACGAGCAAACGCTGAAAATGACTTGTAACCTTCAGAGATTCAGAAGGAAGTGGTCATTTAGCAGGAGGAGAACTTTTTTTTTTTTTTTGGCCCGAAAGCCAATCTTCCTGCCCACCCCCTTTCAAATATTTCATTGAGAAGTCTTCTTTTTGAAGCCAGTAAATCCTCTTAGTCCTGCCAATACAAGCAAGTCGTGTGCAGAGAACTGCAGTATGATTCTAGAGCAGCTCCCTGGCTCCATCTGAGCTACTTTAGTAATCATAACAACTAAAAAGCCACTTATGGTTTCCTTTTTAGTAAACTGACCGACTGGTGAAAGAATGAGTGAAAATCTAGAGCAGGAAATGAGAGAAATGGGTTTCTTCTCTTCCCACCTACCCCCCAACTCTCTTTAATCCTACAAAGAAATGCATCTTTGTAAATTTCTCAATACTTGACTTATTAAAACTGCCCAGGGGTTTAGTTTCTTTAAAAAAGAAGTCTTTTTACTTGATTTATTTTTTAGAAATAGAAAAAATCAGAACCAAGTTGTACATAGATTCTCAAAGTAGGACCTATCCCCACCCCCAAACCCCTTTTTTTTAGATGCACTAGAGTGCATAAGGAAAGGAGCAGAATTTTATAAAATCCATTAATTATTTTGTCATCTTTAAAAATGAATTAGATACACATTTGGCTATTCAGATTGCACTCATTAGGTGAGCTGAGAACAAAGAAATTAGTGTGGGATTGTGAGAATCTCTGCCCTCTTATGGTTGAATGAAGTATTACAGGACTTGCACAAAACTAGTTTTTATTGTTAAAAAATAAATAAAATCTGAAGCTGGGATTAGTTTACATCTTTTAAAGTTAGTCAGGTTTTGTTGTTGTTTGTAATCTCCCCTTCCTCCCTACCTGGGGGACAGAGTATGGGGTGGCAGAGGGGGAAGTGGGGGTAGAAGAAAGATAATGATTAAAAAGAAAGGATTTATTCGAAGAATTTGTAGGGTTTATTTTAAGCTCCTACAGCCCCATGGTTTTTAGGGTGTTTATTTTATGGTTTTGCTGTTGCAGGGTAGATATAGAAACAAACTCTTTCAAGGGAATAGGAAACACATTTTAGTGGCTTCCATACATTTTAAAGAGGAATTAAGGCAGTTAAATGTTATATATCCATGTTTATGTGTGACTAAACATTTGTATCCTAGGTAGTGAGCATTTGCTGAGGGTCAGAGTACATGGATCACAGGTTTACTTCTTTTATGGAATTTTCATATATTCCTTCTACTTATTTCAATGGCCCAGAAAGTATCATGTACCCAGCAGGCACTTGATTCATCTTACGTGATTTTGATCATCAGTTGCATCTATTTAATATTAATGTTGTACTAGGTACTTGATATATCCCAGAAAAGAGACTTGATCCTTACTCCCCAATGATTTAAAATCTAGGGAAAGGTAAAATTTGGTACTTTAGCCCTTTTGTTCTTGAGAGCTATATAGTCTTAGGAGCTTTCAGAAATCTCAAAGCTGTTGGACCTTCACTCCATCCATCTCCTGTTTTTTTTTTTTTTTTTCTGGCAGAACTACTATTCATCTCTCCTTAAAGGAGATAACATTTTCCCAGTTACTGTGTCTACCCAATACCAATAGCCTTTCTAATTAATTAAAATAAATTTGGCCCATAGAAAGAGCCCTAGATTTGGGATTGAATTCTGGATTTTCTACAAGCTACCCCAGTGCCCTTTAGCAAATTACGTCATCTATATGGGCCATATAGTCCTCATTTATAAAATGAAAGAGTGGATGGAGTAGATAATATCCAGAGTAAATTATCCAGGACCGTTTTCACTCTATATCTGTAATCCTATAGTTTCTAAAGTACTTGTGTTGTGATTGTTGTTTAGTCATTTTAGTTGTGTCTGACTCTTTGTGATGATATAAAATGCATTTTGATATGATAGCTAAGTGATAGAGTAATTGTGTTTTTGGAGTGGGGGAATATAGTCCTTTAAAGTGGTGACTGGATAAAACAAATAGTTCTTTGGAGATCCCCAAGTCATCTTTCTACTGTATTATTTCAGATTTTCATAGTTTAAACCTGGGTTTATGGATAAACCACTCCTCCCCTTGTATCTCTATTTGAAAGTGAAATAGGACTTCCCCTACCCTCACCTCAAGCTTTAAAGAAAGATCGGAGGGTGAGCATCATTCTAGCATGGAAGTCTTGCAGTGCAATCTTTGCTTATTTCCAGTTCATTTGATCACCATTTACTTATAGGTCACCTAAATTATGTAAAGAAATGAAAAATAAATGTTATATTATGTTGAAATTGTAGTTTCAAAAGGGTTGGTTGACTTTCAAAGAACAATTCTGAATTATTTGCTAGCAAAGAAACCTTGTTGATTTTTATAGTATTTCTGTGTGTGTTCTGTGAAATTGCTTATGCTCCAGCCCACCACTTAATTGCACGGGGTGGGGGTGGGGTTGTTTTGTGTTAAATATCTGACATTTTATGAGTCAGTCTTTGAGTAGTAAACAAACTGTTTTAAGTGATGGGGGAAGGGATTACTGAAAGGGGTAGGAGATAGTAAAGACTGGGCAAGATAAGTTAAATACATGATTTGTTTGTTGGATGGATGATTATGTCATAAGAAGACAAATCAGGGTAGAGAGGGAAAAGACGTAGTAGGTTGGTGCTTTGTTCTAAAATGGATATTTTGTTTCTCTTGGGTGTCTTTCATCTCAATACAATATTGAAGTGTTATTTCTATCAGTATTATAGATGAATAGTTTATCCAATCTGCCGCATTGCCAAGGTTTTCAAAAATATTTGCCTCTATCTTCTGTGCCAACAGTAAAATTATTTTATTGTTACATTCTGTTTACCTCATTCATGTGTGTTGATTCACTTGAGAAAACCACAACTTATTTTGAAAAGTTGAAATGTAGAATTAACTTATTTAATATAGTATTATTACATGATTCATTGGGAATTAGCAATAGGAGATCTTTGGGAAAAGCACATCTCTGTTAACATCATTAAGCTAATTACCAGCATGTGAAATATATAAACTATAAACTTTTCTCCTAATTGGCTTACTTACTATAAAGTTTGAAGTAGAAGGTAACTAATGTATGTGAATCATGCAGCTTTGACATTTTTGTATTGGCTATAAATGTTGAATGATATTTATGTTACATAGCTTTTTTTCATTGAAATGCAATCTTTTTATACTAAAGTTCAGCAGACATGCTATTGCATATTTGTATTGCAATACCTTATAAATTTAGTATTTAAACTCTTTGTGGCTACTTTTGATTCTTTAATATAGTGATATTTAATGTTTGGTTTTCCTCATGGTGTTTTGTGTAAATCTTATGAATTTATGATATCACTCTTTTTTACAGTTTCAAATGAGGGTAAAAAGCTAAAATAAGAAAGCAAGGCACAATTTGAACATCAATACATCAAAACTTAATAGTTATCTCAAAGACTGTACTCAAAATATATTACTTTTGCATGAAAGATTCCACATGACATTCACCCTTTTGGAAACGAACGATAGCATACTGGCTTAGTTAAAATTGACTTTTACCATTCAGTGATAACTGATTACTCTCCCCCACCCTACCCACTTTCCTTCCTTGTCCTTTATTTCCCTCCCTCTCTCTGCTATTTCTGCCTCTCTCCCTGTCTTCTCCCTTTCCTATGTCTTTCTCCTCACCCTCTCTTCCTTGTAATTTTTACAAGGTTGGCTTTTTTTCCTTCTACCCTCTCCCTCTCCCTGCCTCCCTATTCTCTCTCTTCTCCTCTCTTTCCCCTCCCCCATCTTTTCTGCTGTGGCTCTGGATGGTCTGAGCCTGACCAAAGATATACCTAAAATTCTAGCAAACCTCAGCGATACAGAATGTCGCCTCATTGCTCAAGACTTCTGACTAGCCTAAACCCAGCCTGTTGTCCTAACTTTGGAGATTAACTAAGATTGAGACAAAGAATGGTGATACTTCCTCTGACAAAGGAGTTAATGCAGACATCTGGAACAATTCCAGGCTTTTTAGCCTGCTATAGGTACCTTAGTCAAGGTCTAATCCTGACTGAATCTTAAGAGCATGGGAATAGGAGCCAATGAGCTAGAGACAGACAACTGCCCTTCACACTTTCTTACGTTCTGATGGTAAAGCACCTCACCACTCTAGTCAGCGTAGCATGCAGAAAACATAAAGGGAAGGTAAACATCCCTGGCAAACAACATGATGATGCAAAGATGCATGTAAGTATTTGGTTCCTTGCTTTGTCTGAAAAACTAGGTTGGAGAGAACAAAAGTGAAAATCACCAAATAGACATGCAACTTAGCGTTTTATTGATGTGGAAAGATGGAAACAGTATAGATTGGAAATTAGCTAGGACACCAAGCTGTGAGAGGAGATCTAAATGTTTTGTTCAGCTTTCATTGATTCACTGTCTGGCTTTGGGAAAGACATTGATTCTCTATAAGCCTTGCCTTCCCCATCTATAAAATGTGGATGCTCTCAGTGGATTGTGTTCTCTGGAATGCCTGATTAAGAATTTACAAACTTACTTTCATCTTAAACCTTTTCCTTTTGCCTTTATTTCTTTTTTTTAGTATTTCCCATTGAATACATGAAATACTTAAGGATTTCAAGTACCTACAGTTTTATCAGTCTTGAAACGTCTAGCTCATAACTCTTCCAGGATTTAATATATGACTTTAAAGAACTGCTGTGGACCCCAAATTTAATTCCTCTGTAGCTACTCTTTCAATTGGCTTCTGAAAATTGATCCAGGCTGGTCCTCAAATGACAGATCTGGTTCAACATCAGGCTTACATCTAGACTCTTGGCAGCTCAACTTGCCAAAGCTTGGGCTTCACTACCTCAACTTTCAAGAACCCTGGGTAGGGTAGGACTCTCATGGAAGAGATAAATGAGAGAATGTATGAAATTATGTTGTGCTCTTTAGAAGAAATGTATTATTATCTGCCTTCTAGCTGCCTTTATAATCCCAGGGCCTGTCTAGCGTTCTGAGCTACTCTTGACACTGATTCTCCTCATGACCTTCCTAGCCTCACTTCCTGATTCAAGAACACACTCAACATTACCATCTGCCATAAGGTTGGACCTGCAGAAAGGAACTGGAATAGCCAAATCACCTGTCTCATTCAAAAAAAATACTATCCTTACATAATTTAGTTTTATATAAAATACTATTCCCCTGATATTTGTGTCAAAAGAAATATTTATTTTTCTTTTTTTAAGGAAGGTGGGTAAGACCAATGAAAGATTAAAACTATACTCATTGGAAATATATAAAGACATTATAGCTGGCATTTTTTTCTGTATGTCATTCTTTTCTAGCGAATGAAAAATCTTGGGAACAAAGTATTCTTTTCATATTTTGGTTAATGCCAGAAGACCAGGATTTCGTTTTTGCTGTTTCTGAGGTGCTCTTTGCAATCTCCTTAGTCAAAGAAGAAAGACCTTAAAATAAAGAAGTGAAGCACTTTTCAATCTATATTACCAGTTGTGAAATTGTTTTTAGTTCTTCAAAAATTTTTTAATTCTTCAAAACTTTAAAGTTCTGCGTTTTTGTGTGTGTATCTGAGGTGGCTATAAAAATAGAATAAAACATTTCTTAGTAGTTTTTGATTTATAAATTTGTAGTTGTAACAAAAAATTAATTTATGTATTATACAGGTGGTTAAAAAAGGCAACTTTAAAACTCTCAAAACTATTTCCCAAGCCCTTTCTGATGGAATTGAAAGTATTTTTTTCAGGATTGAAAATTAATGCCTAAGAGATGTTCTAAAAAGCAGCTAGGTGGTACAGTAGATAAAGTGTTGGGCCTGGAGTCATCAAATAATAAGTTCAAATCCAGCCTCTCTCAATAGCTGTGTAACTCTGGACGAGGCACTTAAGACCTCAGTTCCCTCATCTATCAAATGTGGATAGAGATATCACCTCCCTCCAAGGGTTGTTGTAAGGATCAAACTTCATAGTTTATGAAAATGTTTCTAAAACTCTGCAAATCACAAAGCACTATATAAATTCTATTATATATTCTATTAAACGGATTTTTTGGGGGAAATTCTCACAAAATGAATGCTACTATATCTGGTTTCTATTAGTAATGAGTGCGATGGGAAAGGAGTTTAGATAAGGACAAGCATGATGATAAACTTCAAAGGCTTCATCTGTACCTATCTTCAGCAAGAAAAGGTATTTAAGTTTGCATAGCATTCAGTGTTGGCTTACGTTTGTCAAATCACCCATCCTTTGGGAAGTCAATGACAGCAGAAAGGATTGAGTAGCTATGTAATGCACCAGTAAACTTGCTCAACTTTGAGGTTCTAGATTTTTCTTCCTGTTTACCTTTTTGTTTCATATAATATTGGCCTTGGGGGGAGGCAGCAGTTCATCTGTGGTATGCCTGTATTGCCCCAGGATGCAATTCTAGAATCTTGCACCCAAAGTATATCAAAGAAGTGCACTTAGACTGAATTTGCAGGGCACCTTACCATCACTAAAAGTTGCATATCTGATTCTCCCACACTAAGCTTAATTTCCTACTCACCTGGGAATATTTCCTATTGATGGGAACTTATGTGACAAATTTCCTGATTCTATATTAATGGCAGAGGATTATTGAGAAAGAATAAAGCAATCTCAGAGTTGATAGGAACTTCAGAGGGTCACTGTACCTGAGCTAAAACCTCCTACATAGCTAACAAATAGTCATCCATCATCTGCCTGAAGTCCTCTTGTGACAGAGGGATCTGTAAGTGAATGAAGTGTTCAACACTTTTTATAAAACATTTGTTGGGACATCTTTTTTTCTTATATTCAGCCAAAATCTGTCTCTGCTAAGAAGTGAGTTTGATAAAGTATACTTTCATGTAAGTGATGGCTTGGGATATGTGCTGGGATAAGAGCTCCAGTTAGGGTAAAGTGAAGCAGGTTATGGGTCCTAAGACATAGGAAGAGATGGAAAGGGAAAAAATTAGGACCAGATAAAGGAAATTCAGTATTCTTAAACATCACTTAGGTCCTGGCATTTTCTGTGGCCATCCCCCACACCTGGAACACCCTCCCTTCCCCACTCTGACTACTGACCTCCCTGGCTTCCTTTAAGTCTCAACTAACAATCCTACCTTCTACAGGAAACTTTCTCTAACCCTGCTTAATACCAGGGCTCTCCCTCTTCATTATTTCCTATTTATCTTGTATATAGCTTGCTTTGTGTATATTGTTTTACATGTTGTCTCTCCCTTTAGATTGTAAGCTCCTTGAAGACAGGAACTGTCTTTTGCCTCTTTTTGTATCCCCAGTACTTAGCATAGTGCCTGGCAACATAGTAGGCACTTAATAAATGGTTACTAAATTAAACTGAATGAAAGTGGAGCTGGTGGGTGGTGGCAAGGTCACTGGTAGGACCATTCCTTTTGGTAGCTGAGGTGCAGTAAAGGAGTAAGAAATAAGTGTATGATAGATTGAGGAACTGGAAAGTTAAGATATTTGGGGAAATGTTAGCATAAAGAGGAAGACTATGAGCCAGGCACTAAACCCTTTGAGAATGATAGCCTCAGTAAATAATAGCTACCAGAATCTGGGAGATAAATTTGGATTTAATGACAAGGTTATCGATTAGTGGTGGTAGAGGGAGAACATGAAAGTGGTATTGGGAAGCAAGGAGGAATCAGACACCGGTGACCAGAATCAGAAGTATGAATGAAAGTACTGGAAAGGGTAGCCGAGGACACGGGAGAACTAGGTCTCAGTGAATATCAGAGAATGGAATAAGCAAGAAAGAAAGTGATATAAGATGAGAGGAAGTTTGTTAGTTATGGAGTGAACATTCAAAAGGGCACAGTGGAAAGGGTGGCAGATTTAAAGTAGGATATTGGTTGGCTATGGTTAGGGTAGGAATGAGAATAATAGATCAGGTAGCTGGGCCGGAGAAAGAAATGGAAGTATGCTAACCACTGGGGAGTGAATCCAGGCACAGAAACAGTGAGGGTCTGAAGAAGGAAGGTTCAGTATTGATCTTCCAAGAGTGGGCACAGTCTTCAACTGTCCTCAACCCCTCTTCATCAACTGAGAGCAGCCCCTAGCCATATCATGCCATGACCTTGGGCCAGTATGGAAGTCTAATAAGGAGGTAGGAAGTGGTTTTCCTGGGGCTGCTAGCCAAGAGCATGGTCTGTATCCCCAAATGATGTTCAACTCAAGCATCCAGAAGGTTTGATCACTAAATAAAGGGTTCAGGAACTTTGGATATGGGTTTTTTAGGATGTGAAACAGGATCTAGATGAACTGGAAATTATGAAAACCAGTGCTTTCCCCAGTCTCTTGTTTCCTGACTGCTTCTAATAGTAGCTGAACCATCATGGAACAGGGGCAGTGAACTCAACAACTAGGCCCAGAGAGTAAAAGTTCCGACATTGAACTTTGTCCTTCATTAACAGAATTAAACTCTATTTTGCTGCTGTATCCTGAAGTCCATGTTATCTCTCCATCTGACTTGCTGTTGAAACCTTCCATATATATGTATTGTCTACCCATTAGAATGTGAGTGCCTTGAGAGCAGGGACTGCCTTGCTTCTCTATTTGCCTTATTTTTCTATAGCTTGGTAAATATCTAAGGCAGGATTTGAACTCAGACTTGAGGCCCAGCACTATCCCATGTTACCCAGCTGCCTAAATGAGGAGGTGATCTCCTGGTGTCTTAGTGTACTCTGCCCTCGTGTGACCACATCTGGTGAATTGGATTCAGGTCTGGATTCTGAATAATATTAATAAGCTACAGACATGTAGAAGAAGGGAACCAAGATGGTGATGGGACTCTAAAATGCCATGTGGTCATTTCTTGAAGGAACCAGGGATATTTATCCTGAAGAAGACATAGCATGGACTTGACAATTATTTTCAAATATGTGAGAGGGTTCCATAGATGAGAAGGATTAGACTTGTTCTGCTTCCCTTCCTAAGGCAGATCTAGGGGGAACAGATGGAAGTTGAAAAGAAGAAACTTTAAGTTTTATATAAAGAAAAACTTTCTAGCCATTGGAGTAATAGATTTCATTGGGAAATCTTGGGTTCTTCAGTGAAGGCCTTCAAGCCAAAGGCTAAATCATCACATTTCAGGTATGTTTTGGAAAGAATTCTTGTTCAAATATAGATTGGACTAGATAGTTTCTGGAGTCCTTTCATACTCTTTCCAGTTGTCTTATTTTTCCTTTCCTTTTGGGTAGCGCTTGTTTCTGAGGCTTCTCCCTCAAGAAAGAATATTTTTACATATACATCATACATACATACATGCATACATATGTACATATATATGCCTTTGATATAGCTATAGCTTGGAAGAGTACATGTACATATCAGAAACACCTTTTACTTATTTTTACCTAAAAACATGGGCTAAGAATAAATAAAATGATGGATAGTTATGTAATACAACTATAACGATATTATTTTAGTTTATCCCAAATGATTTTGGGGGGAATTTTACTATATACCACCTGCCTTCTCATCTTGCCTTTAAAGAAATCTTTTGCTGTAAAAAGAGAGTAACCGGGTCTAATTTCTGGAAAACTTTGTTGACCATCAACACTGAAATCTCATTAACATACCCTTTCCTGTTGTAAAGAACTGGGGATGCAGAGAAATTTGTGTGTTCCATATCCAGATAAACTTCAGAAACCCTACTAAAAATAAAAGGGCTGGATAAGAATTGTTGGTTTGGCCTTGTTCCCAGTGTTTTCTGCATAAACCAAAGGGTGTGGATATGAATTTGAAGGGGAGGCAAAGAAGAGCTGGGGCCACAGATCCATAGAGTTCCTAGTATGTCTCTAAGCAATAGTAATACTTTAAATGTAATTTGTAATGCAAAATTTAGCTTTGGGCAACTTAAATCTGGGGTGCCTGGGCCAACTGCCACTTTTGCCTTTATATTAATATGCATCTGGGCAGTGGAAAAACATTAGAGTGAATAAGAGAAGCTAATGAGAAAAGATAAATGAAGAACATGCTTTATGAGAAACTAAAATTTCTAAGAGGGAAATATATGTAACTAAGTTGGGCAATGCTCTTTTGGTTTGGTTTCCTTCAAACAAGCATTTCTTACACTGGATGTCAGGCCAACTGGAGAAAAGTTCCAAAGGAGTTGTGAAAACCAGAGCTGTATAATTCCGAATAGTTGTTCGGCCTTGGCCACAGAAAAGCGTTGGGATGTAGGATGCTGGTAATCCCTTGGACCTTTTCCTGGTATTCTTTTCTGATTGTTAAGATCTGGGAACTGATCAAGAAACCAAACCTACAATGCTTTGGTTAGCTACCATTAGTTTCATTTATTTGGGGCTATTGGTAATAGTTGCAGTCGTTTATATTTTTATTTCAAGAAGTGACATGGATCTGGTTGATAATAGCAATAATTCTGAAATTTACTACACAATACTATTATGTGTCTTTTACATTTTTTTCTTTTCAGTTTCAATTTTCTCATTTTTGTTTTAGTTTTAGTTTCTCTCTCTAATTATATACACACACATTACTCTTTTTACATGTCATCTTTATCATATTTTTGTGAGCTCCTTTCAAACTCAAAGTAGGATATGATGCTTAAACATGTGTGTGTGTGTGTGTGTGTGTGTTTGATTATTGGGATTTATTCAGCAACGATTGGAGGTCTTAGAAGGGAAAAATGATAGTGTTGCATGTGTGTTCCTTAGGCCACCTAGTATCACATGTGGTCCCCAGAAATGACATAGTAGAAAAAATGCTAAATGTGGAGTCATAGGACCTGAGTTCCAAGTTCCAACTGTACCACTTACAACCTGTATGATCTTAGGAAATCACTTAACATCTCTAGGCCTCAGTTTTCTCATTTTGTAAAATGTATGAGTTGGTCTATATGACTCTAAAGTCTCTTCTAGCTTTATATCTAAAATCCTTTAACCCAAAATTAAAATACTCTGCAAATCAGTATTCTCATGCAAAAACAGAGCTCACAAGTCCCCATTGACATGTTTGATTTTACCAGCCAGACAGGAGACACATTAATTCAAGCAAAAAAAATTGAGTCAACTAGTATAACAAAAGAAAGTAATAAGATTCCCTCCCATCCATGCACATGAAATACTCCCTACCACAGGTATGTGAAGGCATAGCTGTGGTAGAGGGCATTCCAACTAGGCCCATACAAAAATGGCACATCTGTAGGAAGTAGATGTGGCCAGGGAACATATATGAAGAGGTACATACATGAACCCCTGTGGCACTCATATGTAGGGACACGTGTGGTGATGACACACTGTGTAGTTCATATCTCTGATGCTGTAGGGCTGAAAAAATCCTCTGGTGATGGCATCACACTGATCTTTGATAGTCAAGGTACTCAGTCTAGGATTCATAACTTTAGGGTCACTTGCTGACCATTTGGCTATTGCCTGCTAGAATACCATGGCTAACAATCATCTCCATGAAAAGGGCAAGCTGACAACTCTTTCATCAAAGGCACAGCTTATGAGCTATCCACTAGCTAAGGGCTGCTGAATTTTGTCCAAGGAGGGTGATCCAAGATTAAACTCTTCTTTTAACTTACTTTGCCTGGGGTTGAACTGAAGCCCGCTGATTTAGAATATGATCTGATCTGGGGTTAGAAATTCCTTGTCACTCTTATTTAATTCCTTATTTGTCATCAGGAAACCTTTTCAAGGGGTTTTGCCAAAGAAAACCACAAAAGCTATGTGGGAGCTCGGCTACAGAAGCCCATTTCCATTCTCAAATCATCTCTAGGTTGGCATGCAAATGAAAAAAATCAAGCACAAATACTAAGAAAAAGAGGTATGGGCATTGTCTTCCACCCTCCTGACTTAATTCTCACCTTTATTATTTGTATGTCAACAGAAACAATACAAAACAAAATCAATACACAATAAAGTTGCTTTAGTACTATACATTGCATAGCAAAAAGCCTCATTGTTTCTCAGTGTGGTTTTATCATGACATTGTGTCCTTCTGGATTGAAAAGGAAACTGGCCTTGGAAAACTTGCTTATCTTTGTGCCCATGGAGCACCTTACAGTTAGCATCCATCCCCCAAAGGCAGCAAGCAGAACAGGGAAGATTATTGGTTACTAAGGAATTTCCTGCATGAAACATGGGCTGGCAGATTTTGCTCAGGTGCTGCAGAGAATCTGGAAAGCAACCATTACTTTAGGGATTATAATGAGACTGTTGCCACTAAATAAATTGTAAAGTAACCCATAGAGATTTGAGAACACATACTGCCATTGTCAGTTGCTAAGGTTAAAGCTGAGACAGCTAATGTCTCATTAAGTAGATTTAAAGAGTCTTTCATCCAGCTGGACAGCTTCTGGATAGCTTCAGTAGAAAAGAGGCCAATTACTCAGGACAGAATTACATTAGAGCTACTCCGCATCAAATGGGACTGTTTCAGAGATAGGGGTTAATGATAAGTCTGATATGCTAGAGGTTAGGGTCAGAATACCACATCTGACTCTCACTCCCTTCTGCAAAAAGCTGAAAAGTTTCCCATGAGATTGTAAGAGGCTAAGTGATTTGACCTACAGAATGATTAGATATTTTAAGTGTTTCTATTGTAAGAAATTCCAAAGTCTTCTAGTTCTTTGACACACATATAAGCTGTTAAGCAGTGTCTTACAAAGGACCTTGAGATAAACATTTGGGAACCCCAAACCTTCCTAATATAAGAAGTTACATTTTAGGCACATTTTTAACAGTTTAATGCCATTTTTCTGATTATCATTTGTTTGTGCCATACATCTTTGAAATGTGGAAGTCAGGTAGTACAATGTATAAGTCTTGAACCTGGAGTAAGGAAAATTGAGTTCAAATCCATCCTCAGAAACTTACTAGCTATGTGACTCTAGGCAAGTCACTTAACCTTGTCTGCTTCAGTTTCTTCATCTATAAAATGGAGATTATGATAGCACCTACCTCCCAGGGTTATTGTGTATATCAAATGAAATCATATCTGTAAAGCACTTTCCAACCTTAAAATGCTAAGTAGATGCTAGGCAGTAGTAGTGATAGTAATAGTAGTAGCAGTAGCAGTAAAAGGAGTAGTAATAGTAGCAGGGGCAGTTTGACTAAGGTCACCCAACTAATAAACAGCAGAAGTAGTATGGGAACCCAAGAGCTCTGATTCCAGAGTGAGTGCCCTTTCACTTCCCTAATAATGCATGTTAACCATAAAATGCTGAACAAATGGATGCCGATATTCTTTTCTCCTCCATCTTAATTTTTAAGAACATTTCAGAATTTTAAGGAGTGAACATATAACCTTATATAATGATAGCAGATAACAGGCAGGAGATGGAGAAAAAAATGACAAACCATTCCATTTTCTTTGCCAACAAAACCCCAAATGAGGTCACGAAGAGTCAGACATGACTTAAAAATGACTGAACAAAAACAAAAAGAAGATGGAGAAAATCTGAGAAGCCATAAAACGAGAATGGTGATCTCATCAGAGGGTACAGCTAACAGTATAATCTGTGAAGATTAAAAGGGATACAGAAAGCAAGAGGCAACAAGATATATGAATGACTTGAAAATGAGATAAAAGAGGGGGAGAACGATAATTTAGGCACAGAATTATTTTAAGAATTTTAAAGAATTCTATGTTACTCATCCCATATTTTTCCAGGGTATTTCTAGACTGCCAATAGGAAATGAAACCACTGCTGGGGGAAAAAAGACTAACTAGAATAATTATCTATAAAGAAGTATCTATATACTAAAGACCCCAAGCCATATGAAGGAGTCATCTTCACTTCAAATATGTATTCCCCTAATTGCAAGTGACTGACCATGTAATCTTGTGACATTCTATCCCTAGAGTCTTGACTGCCAGGCAGAGTGAATAAATTTGGAGCAGAAGTGGTGGAATGAGTGAGACTACACAAAGTTGGAGCAGAAGTGGTAGAATGAGTTACTACGTCAAATTACATTCTCTAGAGGAGCAATACTCTTGACAAATAGAATTAAGGAGTTGAAATAATTCCACTTTCTCTTCTGCTCAGTACACTAAGGGTGAGCAAAATCTTTGGCTGCCAAAAAAATGCCTTCACTACCCCAGAGAACTATTAGAAAATGAGTAAATAACTATGCAAGTTCTTCAATTCTTTGGCTAATTTTCTATGTTAATGTGATTATTGGCAGCAACGTGAAAAGAATGGAGTTGCAAACATTACCTTAATTTAGGGTTGTTTTGTTTCTTTTCCAAGTCCATTTGCTTATTTGCTTCTAAGAAATTGGTATGCTTTCTGAATTTGCGCCAAGTACATACACTGTTATCCATTAGAGATTTCCAAAAGATGTGGGCTCCATAGATACTGAAAAATTATCTGTATTTCCAAATATATTGAAACAATTTTTACTCAACATGGGCAAGGATATATAATCTTCTGCATTTAGCAATCAAGCCTAATTTACAGGGACAACATATATGTTATGAGACTAATTCCTTCTGTGAAGATGTATGGTTGAATACCCAAGTGAAAAGTAAACCCTTCTCTTTCTCTCTCTAACCTCTCAAACTAAGCCAGCCCTCAGATGTAAAAGCAATTAGAGAACAATGTGTCTCTAAATGCTGTGGTTTTGTTTGAATATCTACCTCTTTTACTTAGAACTTTTCTTCCTGC
This sequence comes from Trichosurus vulpecula, assembly GCF_011100635.1. Taxonomy (NCBI): domain Eukaryota; kingdom Metazoa; phylum Chordata; class Mammalia; order Diprotodontia; family Phalangeridae; genus Trichosurus; species Trichosurus vulpecula. The sequence goes on along the minus strand of NC_050575.1, from coordinate 263,125,389 downwards.
TCCAATTTTAAAGATATCTACTTAAAGATTTTTTTTTAAAAAATTAAACCCCAGGGAGTCGTTCATTAGGGTCTTAGATCCCTAAAGACACTACTTTACTTACCTTTTTCAGCAGGCAGCTAGGTGGCTCAGTGGGTAGACTGCTGGGCTTGGAGTCAGAAAGACCTGAGCTCAAGTCTAGTCTCAGGCACTCTACTAGCTGTGTGATCCTGGGCAGGTCATTTAATTTTGTTTTCCTTAATCCACTGGAGAAGGAAGTGACAAACCACTCCAGTATCTTCGTCAAGAAAATCCCATGGACAGTATGGTCCATGGGGTCATGAAGAGTCAGACACAACTGAATGACTAAACAACAAACACTTTCTCCAATAACCTATCCTCATATCTGAAACACTGGAAATAATAACATTTGAGCATTAACTTTATTCCTGTCCGTTATATCTTGAGAATTGAAGGCACATCTATCATTTAAAGCTATGAACTTATTCAGAGCAAAGACTATATCTTTTCTTTATTTTGTACACTCCCTTATGAGCATTAAGGGATATTGATAATAGGTTTCATGTAAGTAACTTCCTATGCCAATATAAAATGGTCAGTGTGGTGTATTGCAAAGATTAATAGACTAGATGGCAGAGGAAACCTGAGTTTGAGATATACCACCTACACCTACCCACTCTGTGACAATGGGCAAATCATTTAACTTTTCTGAGACTTGGTTTCATCTTCTGTAAAACATCGATCTAATAACTGTAGTGTTTTCCCCACAGTATTGCTGAGGGGATCAATTGAGATAATGCACGTAAAGTATTCTACAAACCTTAAGGTGTTGCATAAATGTCAACTCTTATTTTTCCCAGAGTAGGAAATGCTGTTCTAAAAGTATTTTTAAAATGAGGGTTATATCTAAAGCACAGGATTTTAAAAATCATTTGATTTATGTATAATAAGATATAGTCTAAGAGTATTAACCATTTTCAAGCTATTAATGCTTAAAACTACACTAAGGCTTTTGTGATGCTTTGTATATGCTGCATTGGTACAATGAGCATTTTATAAAATAAATTTGTCTTGTGAAGAAATATAATATTTAAAAGGATAAAAATCGTAAATAATAACAAGTAATACTATATACTATCCCTTGTCTTAATGTCATCCCCTATGCCTGACTAACGGGCATGGGAACCAACATGAGAGGTTATCCACCAGAGTAAAATAATCCTTTTCCTTATCTGTCTGTTGTATCCCATTCGTACAGAATAAGCATTTTAAAAGGCAAAGTCCCAAGCAAAAAATTTGGAGAGCACATCTTCACTTTTTTTCCTATCTACTCCTTTTTAGGAATCTCTTTACCAAATAGCCTTTTGCTGCCACTAAGATCTAATTACTCTGATTGTCCTTATGTAGTTTTAGAACTCCTATTTGCCTCACTGAAACTGCCAAGGTCGTAATTGTTATTAATGATCTTTTATAAATAGTAATAAAACTCATATAATAATGTTTGCCCATGCATATAATAATTTTTATCCATGATTTTGCAAAGTACTGAACAGTAAATAGAGCACTACTGGGCTTGGAGTTAGGAAGATCTGAGTTCAAATCCAGTCTTAGACACTTACTGACTATGTGACCCTATGCAAGTCACTTAACCCCTACTTGCCTCAGTTACTCATCTGTAAAATGAGAACACACTGGAGAAGGAAATGGTAAACCACTCAAAGATCTTTGCCAAGAAAATACCGTGAACAAAAGTCCATAGGGTCAAGGAGAGTTGAACACGAATGAAGGACTGAATAACAACAACAGACAGGAACATAATAGGAATTTGAAAACTGACTGAGATTTGTTGTTCAGCATTCTCTCTCCATGCAATTTGGGTGATCAAAATCCATAGGCTAGAAGGTGGACTTGAGTCATGCCTAGAAGTTCTTAAAGGGAAACACACAAAAATGAGGAAGCAGCAGGAGTTGCTAGGGGGAAACTCTCTAGCCCTACCTGACACTTAATAAAGCAAGATAGAAAGAATTGGGGATATAGATGAAATAGGCTAAATAAAAAGGGGGAAATGACAGGAAGGTGGAGTTGTGACAAATGAGAGAGGGATCAAGGTAGGCATCTCAGAACAGAAGACTAAAACTGAAGCTATCATTTATACTCATCTCTTCAAGGACTAAGAGATATTCACAAAAAAGACTTCTATTTTCTGATTTCCCTCCTTGTTTGTCCAGTGGCAGACACTCTAATATAGTCTAATTGTTACTTTTATTTCAATGTTTCCTGTTTCCTCATTTTTCCTCAAATATGAAGAGTTCAGGAACTAGTTAGAGATAAACAGAAACTTAGATTAGAGCAGAAAGCCAAATCTGTCTGAATTTTAGGAATTTTTCTAATTGGGGGCTCTGAGCTATTGTGATTATACTAATAGCTTTTTATTTATTATAAACATCATAAAATAGAGAAATGGGTCAAATTCCTCACAGGTTCATTATATTGTTACCTCAATGCTGAAAAGCAAAAATTGTGTCAAGGTGTGACTGATAAGTCTCTAGAGATCAAACAGATACAGTAGTGAGGGTGGTGACAAAATAAGAGATTGCACTTTAAACCATTTCCCAGGGAAGAGATGGAAAAATGGTAGGAAAGGATTGAGCTTTATTCCTATCCAGCATGGAGGAGGGAATAGAAAGGATCAAATATTGTTAGGCCAATTCTGGCCTCTACATAAACATCCACTAGTGTTAAACCTTGTTAAATGTGTTTTCCGGGCTGTATTTTTATTCCTGAAATCTTTTAGTAGTCCTAGAAAAATAGTAATGAATGCTGAAGCTCTTTACAATCTCTACCTATTGCTTATAGATCAGTCCTCTAGAATCAAGCAGAACAGATCTAATCTCTCTTCCTCAGGACAGCCTTCCAAGTATTTAAAGCTGGGGCTCCTCTCACCTTTCACTCAAAGTCATCTTTTCTCTAGGCTATTTTCAGTTCCTTTCACCAATTCTTGCATGTAAAAGGAGTTGAGAAAGATGGAGGCCTAGCTATCACTACACTTGTACAGGAGTGGAAGACCAATATTAGTTTGTAACACTTCTAAAGCTTTGCAACCTTTTCCTTTTGTTGTTAAACCTGTTTCACAATATCATGGGTTTACTTTCATGGGTTACTCAATATCAATTCACCTAATGCCAAAAGATTGAAAGGAAGGCTCCCAGAATGTTGTATGGACCCCTGCCTCACCCCGCTGTGTCAGAGGGTAGGTCTGAACAGGTTACTAATAGCATCTTTGGAGGAAGTACATACATCGATGAAAACACAGATCCTTTGAAATGCAGGATTATGTTTCAACATGGTGATTAGCCTTAAAGACAGGTCTTCTTGGGAAGCAGCATAACAAAGCAGATAGAATTCCTCTTGGAAAAGAGCTGTGCTGCTATTCATACCATGTTAAAGAAAAGACCTAGAGAAGGGGTCTCTAACATGGTGGGTGGGCAACCGTAAAACATTTATGGGAAGGATATAAATGGCACAGAATGAGAAGGCACATTTAGGTTATGATCTTTACCAATGAAGAGAAGATCTATGTGACAAGATCACAGATCAATTTAAGTATGGCTACATTATAACTATTTCTCATTGTATTAAAAAAGAAATACTTTCTACCATTCCTCTGTCTACTATTATTCCTGTGGAAGGCTTTAGTCAACATGGTCTGATAGCATATTATAATTTTAGTTTGATTCTCAGTTACAATATACTGTTCTTATGTATGGAGGTGATGCTATTAAACTAGCATTTGTTGTTTTTCCATTAGTGGAGATGGATTTTGCTGATCCATCCACACTTTTCTTGTTGGACCCCTTTGTGATCAGCTGTATGATGCGTTTGCCAGATGGCTGGCAAATTAGGGGTGTAGTCTGTGACCATGGCAGAGAACAACACCCAAAGGCAGGCTCAATTCTTTCTCTGCATTTCAGTTTTTCCCTTCTCCACACTACATTTGAGAGGTAGTTTGTGCACAGTGCTGTGTTGAAAATCAGGAAGAAGTGGGTTTTGATGCCTGTCTATGACAGATACTAGATGTCTGACCAGGAGCAAGTCATGTAACTTCTTAGTGCATATAGGCAATTCTCTGAGGCTATAAGCTACAGTTTAGTTGCCCTGTTGCATGAAGGTATGGAATTCCCTACACTGTGATCATAACCATAGGACCAGATACTCCTTCCTTCAGCAAGCAAACCAAAACAAACTGAATTTATTATGTACTTGTACATTCTAAGATTCTAGATTCTATGATCAACCTACATTTGCATTGAGATTTAAGCCTAGTGACATACTAAGAAAAAGGTTTGCATTCAAATAGTAGACATAATTAGTAAAAGAGTAAAGATGACTATAGGAAAATAGAGTCTTCCTTGTTATAGCATCTGAAAATAGTCAAAAGTGGATATGGCAGAGGAGACAGAATTAACTGAACTGAGGGAAAAACAACAGAAACCCCACAGAAGCCATTACTAAAACAGGTGAAAAATTACTCAGTTAAATATACATGTTTCAGTTTTAGTGCTTTAATGTGGGAAACAGACTCCTCTATGACAAAAAAATTACCCATTGTCTTATCTATTAAAGTTTAATGTTGCTAGGAATTTAGCCTCAACAACTTTAAAAATTCTTCTTCATTTTGAACTTTTTATCCATAAACGCAAACATTTCAGTATACAGAGAAAAAAATAAGCTTGTATATGAAAGAATGAACTTTTGTTATGAAGTCTTTTAAATGTATATCAAATATAATAGTAACAAAATTGCCATTTTTGTCCCTCTTCTGAACATTCTTGTTTTCTTTGAATTATTTTTCTAGTGTTTTACTGATCCTCCCTCTATTCTTCCCTTCCTCTATTCTTCCCTTCCTCTATTCTGTCCTTCCCTCCTTCCTTCCTTCTTTCCTTCCTTCCTTCCTTCTTCTTTCTTTCCTTCCTTCCTTCCTTCCTTCCTCCCTCCCTCGCTTCCTCCATCCCCTCCTCCCTCCCTCCCTTCCTTCCTTCCTTCCTTCCTTCCTTCCTTCCTTCCTTCCTTCCTTCCTCCCTTTCTTCTTTCCTTTCTTCTCTGAATTTATCTCTGTCTCTCTATCAACTTTATCGCTACCAAATAAATCACATCCTTCTCAAATAGAAGCCTTCTTTTGTAACAAATAAGTATAACCAAAACGAATACTTTGGCCATATCTGAAAATGTATATGTCATTAGGCATCTCTGTATAATTTTCCAGGGAAAATTATGCTACAATATTGGTTTAGGGAGTAGAATTAGCATGTTTTATAGCCTAGTTATATTTCATTTTGCTTTTGCAATATGGATGTTGTTGGAGAAGAACGTAGAATTGTATACCCAAATTTTTATAACATGGAGCTATTTTATAAGTTTATATTGTAGGATGATGCTCAAAATGACTCAGATTTTTTCTAATTATCTGATTTAATTTAGAGATATACTGGTAGCAAGTGTTATTATTAGTCCTAATGCAGATATAATTAAATAAGACATAGATGATTTAATGGGAAAGAAATACTGCTCATAGGAAATTGCTAGCAAAGATACCACTAACCTTTCCCTAGCAATTCCAAAACTGATGTGATTATCTGATTCTTCTAGTCCACAAAGTCATTCTGGAAATAAACCATCTGGAGTACTATTCCCAGAGAAAGGAAAGAAAAAACTATTGAACACAGTAAATTTTTTTTCATTCATATGTAGATCTTATCTTTCCATGATATCCCTGCTGCTCATTAAGCCAATAAATGAGAATAGCCCATACTTGTTTGGTAGGAAACTTGTCTTTTACTATATTTCACCATTCTTTGGAATTATAAATAAGAACCATTTTTACAAAACACACATATGATCTAAACAAGAGAAGCATGGAGAAGAAAGCGGGGTCAGCCTTGGGCAGTACTATGAACTATGTAAGCTTTGTCTTCAACTCTTCCTCCTCTGGAATCCTTCAGAACGACAGAATTTAAGAATTGGAAGCTTCCTTCCACCCCCATCCTTGGAAGCAAGTAGAAGAAATCCAGTCTTTCTCCCACATGTTAGCCCTCCAAATACTTGGATATAGCAACCATCTCCTCTTTAAGTCTTCTCCTCAACTGATCCTTATGGTCTCCAGTATCCTCACCATCCAGTTTGGATTCTCTCCATCTTGTCAACATCCTTTATATATATGGAACCCACTATACACCAAAAAAGATCAAAGAAAGAGTAAAAGAATATATATGTACAGAAATATAGCAGCCATTTTATGATAACACTAAACTGAAAACTAAGAGGATAACTACCATTTGGGGAATATATAACCACATTGTGGTGCATGAATGTGATAGAATATTATTGTGCCACAAAAATGACAAAACGGACAGTTTCAGAAGATACCAGAAAGGTCTCTGCAGAGTAAAGTAAGTAGAATTAGGGGAAATCTACATAATGGCAACAACATTGCAAAGAAAAACAGCTTAAAAAGACTTTAGAACTCTGACCAATACAGTGATAAACCACAAAGTCCAAAGACCTGAAAATAAAACTCGCTTCTCACCTACTGAGAGAGAGAGATCATGGACTTAAAATGCAGGATGAGAAATTTATTTTTAAACATTACCAATGTGGAAATTTATTTTGTTGGACCATGCATTTTTACCAAGTAGGTTTTTTACACCTCTTTTTATTATTCAGTTGTGGAGAACAGTGGGAGGGAAAGATAATAAATTACTTGTAAAATAAATAAATACATTTTAGAAAAATTAGATAAATGTGGCAATTAGAGGAACCCAATAGCCCAGATATTATACAGACCAAGGATACAAGAGGATTATCACTGTCTCTATTCTGCTTATTATGCTACTTTAAAGATTATTTAATATTTTTCTCCAATTACCTCTAAAATAATTTTTAACATTCATTTTTTAAAATTTTGAGTTTACTGATTCAGTCGCCCCCAAGGCCTGCTCTTGGTTTCCTGTGGCTATGGTGTAGCCTATGCTCCAATCTCACCCCAGTATAAGAGGCTTTTCCTGCCAACCTTCTAAATTGTCTCAGGCTAGAAATTTGTTTCACCCCATCTTTTTATGGGTTCTGCCACTCCAGGTGTTATTAAGGTTGTTTGGAGGGGAATTTGGGAGAGCTTAGGTGAGTCCCTGCCTTTTCTCTACCATCTTGTCACCACCTTCTATTATGCTCTTTTCAAGGTGGCTTACAATTATATTAGCTTTTGTTGCTTCCTTTTCACACCATTGACTCTAGTGGACTTTTTTTTCATCTGGACCTATTTAGGAAACTGCATTGATCGATACATTCCTGCATTGATATAGGAAACTCCTGATAAACAGCAATTGCTGTTCAACTTATAGTCTCAGACTATTGTCTCAGGATACTAAGAGGTTAAGTGACTGTCCCAGAGTGATACAACCAGTAGGATTCAGCAGCACAGGTCTTCCTGGCTCTTAGACCAGCTCTCTATCGATTATTCCACCCTGTTTCCCTAATGGGTATGTAGTCTACTAAACACTCCAGATCTTTTTTCAGACATGCTCTCCCGATCTTTTACTTGTGAAGTTTTTTTTTTTTATTCCAAGCCTAGGACCTTATATATATATACATTCCTATTACATTTTTTTTCATATTATATTTCGACCAGTGTTCTAGCCAGGTGAGGTGTTGGGTTTTTTTCCTGCTTTTATTATCCAATGTATTACCATCTAAAAATTCTATAAGTATGCAACAGTCATACTTTCATCCAAGTCATTGATGAAAATGTTGAATGAACATCAATGGGCCAAGGAAGGAGATATGGGGCATTCTACTAGACAACTTTCTTGAAGTCAACATCATTCTATGATTAATCTTTGGTTCCATTTCTTTGTATAGTTCCAAATCCAACTAACTGTAACAACATCAAATACCATTTTAATGGTTTCACTCACAAAATTCATTTCCCTTTCATTTTACCACAGGAAACTAGGGCCCAGAGAAGTTTAGTGGGTTTCCCATTGACACTCAGCAAGAGTGATTGAGGTAATTCAAAGTCAGTTTTTTTTACCACCCTATAAAACAAAACAAAAAAATCTAAAAGCTGACTCTTAAGGACCAGCAGAGGCAGGAGCCAAAAAGCATCAGAGCTGAGGCTAGAAGGAGACATGGCAAGACTGCAATGGATGGCACCTTGTAGCCATATATCAAGTCTGCAGCAGCTCAGCTGTATCTGGGAGAATGGAAATCTTGAAAGGAACCAGGTTGTGGTTGCTGGCTGCGTCAGGGCTGGAGCCAATGGAGGAGTCCACACCAAAGCCTCTCCTGTGGGCACCCCAAGTCCTAGTCTTGGCCTTGGCAATAGTGCCCTCTGGGGCCTCTGCACTCTAGGAAAGCAGTAGCAGTCCCCAGCTCCTGCTCTTCACATTGGGCACAATGTCTTTGCATTGCTACCTCCTGGCTAGCTTCCTGTCCATGGCTTCTGGTAGCTTTACAGCCTAATAGCAGTTTGATAGAGTCTGAGCTGGGTAACTTGGCCATGTTAGGTTGTGGTGAGAATTGTGAAAATGAGAATTGTGGTTGGTTGTGAGCTGGCCCTCCAAAAATATGTTAATATTGCCCTTAACTCTGAATTCTTCTTCTTCTTCTTCTTCTTCTTCTTCTTCTTCTTCTTCTTCTTCTTCTTCTTCTTCTTCTTCTTCTTCTTCTTCTTCTTCTTCTTCTTCTTCTTCTTCTTCTCCTGTAGCATCCCTTCTTCCTGTTAATTCAGCTCTTAAGTCTCCTCCTTTTTTGAAGTAAAAAGTCAGTGCTTCACCCAAGTTTTTCTACTCCCAAAAGAGGCCTCACCAGTAAGACTCTATCTAACTAAATGTAAACATCTACTTTTCTCTTCTGCATCTCTTTCTATTGAAGTACAGATGTGTCCTTGGATTTCCCAAGCTACCCTTCCTTCCAATTTCCTAACCCTTTACACCCTTGTATTGCTGTTAGCTGCTACAGAAATCACATTGCAGTGCCCACATGGACCTGTCCTTCTTGTTTACACTCATAGTCATAATTCTTGTAATAACTATTGGCCTGTATAAAGTATGGCCTGACTGTCCCAGCAACCTGATTCCATACTTTATTCATATATAAGAGACATTTATTGCTTTAACATTGACAAAGCTGTTCATAGAGATGATCTCATTTGGCCCTCACAACACCAGTATAAGGTATGTTTTATCTCCAGTTATTATTATTTCCATTTAAAAGATGAAGAAACTTAGGTGCAAGGAGGGCAGCTAGGTGGCACAGTGGATAGAATTTGGAGCCTAGAGTTAGGAAGACCTCATTTCAAACCTGGCTTCAGATGCTAGCTGAGTGACCCTGGACAAGTCGCTTAAGCTTGTTTGCCTCAGTTTCCTCATCTGTAAAATGAGCTGGAGAAGGAAATGGCAAGCTCCTCTGGTATCTTCGCCAAGAAAACACCAAAAGGGGTTATGAAGAGTTAGACATGACTGAAAACAGCTAAGCAACAACAGCAACAAAAAGGTGCAAAGAGGTGCAATTATCTGCCCATGTTCACATAATAAATCATGGGGTTAGGATCTGAACTCAATTCTTGCTGACCCAAGTGGCCCAATCTATAAACTAAACAACACTGCCTCTAATTCTAAATCTGAAAGACTCTTATAGATCATCTATTCTAGTTTAATAAATTAAGAAATTAGGGTTCAAATAGGGTGTGATCTCTAATCCTTTAATGTCCTTTTCCCTTCTACAACTACTTCCTACCTTAGCTTATTTTTTAGGTGCTGTGCTTTCTTCTTTTCAAGGTCATGTTTCTTATTATTAATGCAAATAAATGAATAGGTCACCTAGAGTTGGAAGGGACCTTAGAGGCCAGTCTGAGAAGAGGCAGCCCAGACATTTAGTAGCTGTGGCATCCTGGGCAAGTCACTTCTACTTCAGTTTCCTCAATTGTAAAGTGGGGATAATAATAGCACCTACCTCCCAAGGTTGTGGTAAGGATCGAATGAAATACCATTTTTCAGCGCACTCTGTACAGTGCCCAGTAAATCACAGGCACTTGATCAATCTGTTCCTTCCCACCCCACCCCACCCCTTTCATCTAGGCCAACTCCCTCACTTTACAGAAAGAAAAACTGAGGCCCAGCATAGTTAAAAGGCCACCTTGCTTAGGCTACCTTGGTAATACGTATTAGAAGTGAGATCTAAACCTGAGTTCTCTGACTTCAGAGTCAGCTCTTCCTTTAACTTTATCACGCTGTTGTACTCTTCCTTTCCTTCTGTTGTAACACATGCACATTTTACCTGGACTCTGTAGTAATAAGATCCAAAGAATTACTTTAATTGCACATGTGTCACCTGAAGTGACAGGTAGGTGGTGGCAGCCAATATATATATTTTTGGCTGACTACAAGGAAGAGGCCTCTAGTTTCTCATGAGAGATTCTTGCAAAACATATGTGAACTGGGCATAGATTTTTTTTGTAGACTGTGTCCTCATGGGATGTCAAAGTCTAAGTGGCCTTTTGGTCACTTGTTTGCATACTTTTTTGTAACATATTCCTGAACTGAACTTTGGAAATTTGTCACATTAATGATTTACAAATAAAGGGATCATCAGTTTTTAAGGAGCAAAGCAAGAAAGCAGTGGGGTCTCAAGAACCTGCAAAATGTTCCCCAGGCCAGTTTGTATTGATGATTTTGAAAAATATGCAAAAACAGTTCTTCAAAAGTCCGTCTATGATTACTATCGATCTGGTGCTAATGATGAAGAAACTTTAGCTGATAATACTGCAGCATTTTCAAGGTAAGGCAATTAATTATGCAGCTGACAGATTCTAAATATACTTTCTCATTATGTGTAAATGTGTTGAGGTATGTCTCTGTATTTTTTTGTCAGGAGATTGGGCTATGTATAAAAATATCCTGAAGTGGACCTTAAAAATCCTACTTTAATAAATCTGTTATCTTGTTTATGTGGGTGCCCCCTCCAGTAATGTATATTATAACCCATCCATGTTGCCCATCCTATATGCCTCTTGCTAAATGTTTAAAAACATTGGATTTCTAAACATTTCTGTACTCTATATTTTTAAATCTTCAGAATCGGGGGATTTAAACTGCCATATCCCCAAACTATCCCTGTTTTGCTTAATGTGCCTATTTCCTGTCCAGGTGGTAGTATTTGCCTCACATAGAAGGGTCAAAACTTTACATTTGACTCTATGTGAACATAGCAACAAATTCAGATAAACCTTTTCTCATTTCCTCTCACTTATGACAGTGCTCTTTGCCCTTAACCATGCTTTTCTAAACATCTACCTTGAGTACAAGATAGCAATCTTATTTGGAGAAGCCTCTGGAGATCACATCCTCATTCTGCTAGCATTCGAATATCATTCATTTTTCCTGCTGTCTAAGCATTTCTACACTTCAGATTTCAATTTATCTAGGTAGGCTCAAATCTTTGAGACAATTCATCCTTCCTCCCAAATGTTTCCTCTTTCTTTCTAAAAGAGCTGATTTCCTTAATATTTTACTATTTCAAAGATAGCTGGCAGGATAACTTGCATCTTGTCATCATAAAGATAAATATTGAAGAACAGAGAAATGAGTCCTCATAACCAGTGTAATTACATGGAATTGATAGATACTTTTCCTCTTGCCATTCAATCACTGTCATTGAGTTTTAGAAATGAGAGAATAGAGAATTGAGTGGTCTACATTATGTACGTTACCATCAACAATGATATTGTCCTATGTAGGGGAATAGTATGTGCATTCCGTCCACCATGTGTCACAGTATGCCATTGTGTCCTTGATGATGATAAATGAATGACTAAACAAATAAGTGCTTATTAGGTATTATGTGACAGGTTGGATGTTCAATCATTTTTTAGTCTGTCCAACTCTTTATGACCCCATTTGGGGTTTTCTTTACAAAGATATTGGAGTGGTTCTCCATTTCCTTCTTCAGTTCATTTTACAGATGAGAAAACTGAGGCAAACAGGGGTAAGTGACCTGCTCAAGGTCACACAGCTAGTAAGTGTCTGAAGTCTGAAGGGACACTATCAAGTGTCTGAAGTCGGATTTGACCTCAGGAAGAGGAATCTTCCTGACTTCAAGCCTAGTGTCCTATCCACTGCGCCACCTAACTGCCCCTCTGTGCCAGGTACTTGGAGACAAAAGGGAGAAATGATAGTTTAAGAAATAAGAACTTCCTTATTGATTTATTCTGAAAACCTGGGACAGAATTTCTAAATTTTTCTATTTGTAAAATGATAAATATATTATTCTTACCCAAAGGATCCATTTTTAGGGGGATAATAATAAAGTATTTGTTTTGATGAACTTCATAATTATTATTATCATAACTTACTTTTCAAACACTTTTATCATTTACAAGGTAAATTTGCAGTTTTCATTTATAGTTCATTACAAATTTAATTTCATTCATCAAAATTCATTTCATTACAAATTTACATTTATTATTTATAGAGTAAAATCATCAACATTATTTTATCTGATCTTCACAAACATCATTGTGAAGTAGCCAAAATAGCTGTTATTAGAATGAGAGAGAGAGAGGTTGGGTGTGATTTGTCTAAGATCGCTGGGAGTAATGGTAGCAACATCAGGACTAGCCCCCAAGTTTTGTGTTGCCTCCTGTGACAGAGCTTTCCCCACTCCATTAGTGTATTATGTCAGTGAGCTCTAATCCTGCCTCTTGCTTACTCTCAGTGTAACCTTGAGGAAGTCACTCAGGTTCCCTGAGGCTCAATTTTCTCTTCTGTAAAATAAAGGAGTTGGATCAAATGGCTTTTGAAGTCCCTTCTAGCTCTGGGTCTGTGATTCTGTGTCCCTGTGTACAACTTCTTGGTCATCTCAGTATAATCCTATATAAAGGAGAAATGGGGCTGGCTTTTTTATTGTACTAAATAGAAAGCTTGTCAGTATGCAGGCAGTATGCTATGGACTTTCCCCAACGTTCTGCCTCCAGGAAAACTCAGATCCACTTTCTCTGATTTTTCAGGGTCTGATTTTCCTCTAGAAAATTTGTGGATTGATTGGTTACAGTGATTATTTAAGAGCTGATACTTTACAAATTTTAGGTAACATTTGCATTTTCCTAGAGGCATCCTGAAAACAATTCCCTAACTTGAATAAGAAATTCTAAAAATGAGACTTTTTGGTATCGAGGACTTCAAGAGCATTTGAGGGAGGTCAAGAAATCTTTAAGGGTCTCTTAGATCATGCCATGGAAATAATCACTTATTCTGACTATGTGTAGCCTTAACAGGAGAAGTGACATGTTGTCTCAACAGTAGCACAGGTTGCTTTAGTCACTGCAAAGGTGACATAAAGAAATTAACATGATAGGGAATGGGGGCAGATAAGGGAATTCAAATTGGCTATAATCAAACCAGTAAAGTAACTTGTTATGCACAGTAGCGTTCTTTCCTTCTCCCACCCCCAAACAAGTATCTCTTTTTGAGGCTTCAGAGCATAGGATACTATTGGTGGTGGTGACTGGGGAGGAGTGTTGACTCATGGCTTTTCAAGTGGAACATTTCAGAATTCTTGACTTTGGGCCAGCCTACCACAGTGCACTTAGTGGAACCCTTGTGTCCTACTCACTGTTATGGACACTGGGAAAATCTTAGAATATGTCTCAGGAATTGGATAGAAGTGAACTCAGCATTGAAGATCATGATTTTGATTGCGCTACTACCATATGCTTTGCCAATGAGCCCTACTAACTACAGGGCCTTTCCATCTGACTTGCAGCTGTGATCCTCGAGATGTTTGAGAGGTTTAAAAAACTGCAATTCCATGTATGTTTTTAAAGGTCTTATTATCTACCTTTTCAATTCCTTTGGTTGTCATTGGTTACTTAGCAATGTTGGCATGCAGTGTTTGAGAGGACCATCAATTCGCATCCCTAGTACTTAACACAGTGTGATACACAAAGTAATTGCTTAGTATGTTATTTTTTTCATTCATTCATTCACACATCTGTTTTCTAGCTTTAGATGAATTTTTTGTTCACTGAGGAAAAAAAAGGCAAACTCTCCCCATTGAAGACAAACAGTTTATTTGGATAGAGATTTTTCTTTCTATTGACGTTTTAGGGAATGTTAATAATCAGGGGATACGGCCCATGTTATGTGTGGGCCTTGTTTGAGGCTTGTTTTTTTTAGGCCTTTTTTTAACCTTATAAAATATCTGATGACCCTTCTTTTTCTCACTACATATTTTAAAATAACTGACCACAAAGCATTAAGAATGAATTTTCCATCAACGTCAGGTGGCTTTAGGTTGATGGCTTCTAGGCAATCAATATGCAGTTTCCTCATTCTGAATTTCAAATGAAGATTGGAAAATAAAATTAAATCTTAGATAATCTAAGGTGAGTATCTCCACCCTCAACACTGCAAAGGCATTCGAAAAGAAGAAAATTTCTCTTAGTGGTTCTGAGAGGCTTCCAACTGTCACGGCTCTTGTTTATACAGTCAGAAAGAAACATTCAGGTCATCCTCATGGTTCTCCAGCCACAGGTCATTCCCTGTTAATGATTGGGACACTCTTCTAGTGCAGTTTTAGTAGAGACCAAAGCCAATATGGATAAGGGTGTTTGTTTTTCATCTACAAGCTCACAGGAACGTGGTCTACTGAAAGCCTGAGCTCCACAGAGGGCAAATATCAGGTTGTTAGGATTTGCATCACATTCCCTTCTCTGTGCTACATTTAGGACTAATGGTAATTTATTGCTATGGCACGTTGATGCAGACAAAGTGCCCTTTTCAATCATCACTCTCTTGAGTCTTTTGTGGCTTTCTCAGAACTGAAGGGTCATTGATGGAAGGTAATTCTAGAGGGTAGACATTTAAGAATACAACCTATGGTTATAAAGAATTATGAAACTCTCTTTCCTACCACATTACCTGGGGCCTTTTGCAGCAAATATGGTTTTCTCATTTTTTTTTTAAATAACAGGTGAGTAGAAACAAAACTCTCTTAAGTTATTATTCAGAAGGTGATTTGAACTTATGCAGTGACATTTTCAACATTTTTTCTCACTTATATACCATAGAAATGTGTAACTAGATGATCCCTGGAGTTGAACCCCTTGCATTCTAGCTTTATACCAGCAAAGACAGTGGCCTGTCTTCTACTGAAAAAATTCAAATGGAAAGATATTTTACGATCTCCATCTGTATATTCTTTCCAAAGTTAAGACATATTTAGGTTCTATATGGGTGGTGCCAACACATTTAGAAAGCTGAAATAACTCTTCTAGAACAATAGGGTTCTGTTAAATATCTTACTGATGCAATATGAGCATTCTTTCCACAGGTTTAAAAAAATTCCAATTCCATGCACTTTTCTTTATAGGTCTTATTGTTTACCCTTTAAATTCCTTTGATTATCATTGGTTACTTTGCAGTGCAGCATATTCTTTTTGAAACATGGTTCCCTAAAAGATCATTGGACTGTAATCGGTAGACATGGGTTCTAATTTTGGCTTATTTAGTTGAGTGATATTGAACAAGTTATTTAACTTCTCTGGGACTCAGTTTCCTTATCTGAAAATGTTTGATTTAAATGTTTTCTAAGGTTTCGTCCACCTCTTAATTCGCTTCATGAAACTAGACAACGTAATTCAAAATGGAGTCAGTAAACTTATTAGAAGTACTATCACCTGCCCTTTTCCCCCGATTCCATTTGGGTGAGATATCAGGAAAAGGGTGGGTATCAGCAAAACCCCGACTGTGTTCTATCATGGAGAAATGGTGGAACGAATGTATCTATCTCAGATACGAGGGAAATAAGTAGGTGACACCAGTACCAGAAGGTCAATGCTAGGGATGATATAGCATATGGTCCTCTATATCAAAACATCCAGAAGTCAGAGGAGGCAAGAGAGTAAGTCTTGTCCATTAGTCGGCCAAGAGTTCAATTAGAAATATGCAAGAAGGACTCTGGCTAAGCAGAATTAGATCAGAAATAATAAACCAATAAAAAAGTTATAGCCTCATAGATTTAGAAGGGAAGGAACATTAGAGGTCATTCTGTTCACCCCTTGTCCCATATTTTAGATGCGGAAACCTAAGCAAAGAGAAGTCAAGTGATTTGCCTAGGGTCACACAGTTTGTCAGTGACTGAGTGCGATTTGAACCCAGGTCCTTCTGACCTCAAGTCCACTGACCTATCCACTGACTATATCTGTGTGGTATGGAGATATATGCAAATATTTTATGGATCATATGTTTGTGTATGTGTGTATATGTGTGTGTTTGTTTGACAGAGAGAGAAAGAGACAGAGACAGAGAGACAGAGAAATAGAGAGACAGAGAATAAGATTAAAAGGTAAGAAATTATGCTTCAGTCCTCTGACTGAGTATCCTTTAAGCTGTTGGAGAATGAGGTAAAATATAGCTGGTACTAGCCATGCTTCCCTATTCTACTCAAAGAGTGGGAGCCATAATTATTTCAGGCAGGGTTGGACCTCATACTCAAATATGATAAACAACTCACCCTTTGCATCATTTATGAGAGTAAACAAAATCCCACAACTGACCTAGGAAGAAGTATTTAAGAAGACCCTTATAATTGTCTGCTGCATGTGTGAATATCTACAGTTTCTGTTTTTTATTCAACACTCAAAATATTGTGGAGCATATTAACAGTCATTAAAGCATATATAGTCTTAGAAAATTGTACTGAACATTGAGAGGTTAAACAATCTGTCCAGATTCATGTGGCCAATGTGTGTCAGAGATGGGACTTGAGCCCACATCTTGACTTTTAGACCATCTAACTTATAATCCCTTTCTCCAAAAGACTATGAGTTGCAGAACAGGGGGCCAGTCTGAACTGGCAGAGGGGGTTTTCTCACTGGGTGCTCCTTATAGTGTTAAAATTACAGTCCAAAAAACAAAAGGGACGTTTATTTTTCCTTTTTGTGTTCTGTTAATTTATCTGAAACTATCGAGTATATTCATTGATGTTGCATCATGCTCAGGAAGCGAAATGAAGTGTTTGTGAAGAGTAGCTGCTCACATGGTTATTAGTGGAACAGTCCCACCCAGTGGCCAAGGGCTTCATTAAGCCTGATGCAAAAAGACATTACTGTATCTGAGAACTGTGGAATGTTGGGACTGGCAAGGACTAGAGAATGTTGAGCTCAGTCACCTCATTTTATAGATGAGAAAACTAGGGATCAGAGAGATGAAGAAGTGATTTGGACAAGATCACTCAGTTATTTAGGGCAGAGCTGCAAATAGAACCCAAATCTACTGACCTCTGGTCCAGGATACTTTCCACTAAACTATGCTATTCTTGTAGTAGAGTTGTAGTTTTTTTTTTTCCTTTCCCTCTTTCCAAAAAGCTATTCTCCTATGTTCACATTCAAGTATACACACACCAACAAACATATAGCCACTTTTCTGCAGATTCGTACAAAGGCTTTCATTGTTCCATGGTTCCATATGCAAATACTAAGTATGTTCCAGAGCTTGGCATGTCTCAGCTGCTGTGATGCTTTTTTGGTTATTCTGATAATGAAGCCAGAGATGATCTGCATTAAAAAACAAAACTCTGTTCATTCCTTTTTCCCTCTGCCCCTCTAAAACACATACCAAATAGCTTTGCTGTGGAGGCCACTCAAGGGGGAAAACTCTCATAGATAGAACATTCAGGGTGACAAGAAAAAATAGAAAATTGAATACTCTAAAAATTGCAGAAGGAAAAATAGGAAGAAAGTGTCTTTATTATGCTTTTCAAAGGCCAAATAGTTTACATTATAGGTGAGAAAGAATTAGATTTCAAAGGGGCCCTTATCCTCAATTTAAGAAGATCGTGTTAGCATCAATTCTTTTCCTTCTTTTTCTCCTCATCATTCCACCTTCCCCTTCCAGTTCCCATGGTTTTTCTAGATGCTGTCCTTTATAAGAAGCCACCAAGCTATTTTTTCATGAAATTAAGTATCTTGACCTTCTGCGCCATGGTATAGTTGAAAGAGCACTGAATTCAGTGTCAGAATACATGGACTTTAGTTTTTAAGCTCAGTCATTTACTGGTTGGGGGACTTTGGATAAGTTGCAACCTCTGTAAGTCTGTTTTCTGTAAAATGGGAATATGAATAACTATATTGACTATCTCACAGGGTTGTTTTGAGAATCAAATCAATCAATAAACAATCGATGAATAAACATTTATTAAGCAGCTATTATGGGCCAGGCACTGCAGGTGTATGCTATTTGACCTGAGTTCAAATCCTTCTTTGGACTCTTAGTAGCTGTGTGACCCTGGGCAAGTCACTTGACTTGAGTTTCCTCACCTGTAAAATAATAATATCACCTAATCATGGGGTTATTGTGAGGATCAAATGAGAGAGCAAATCTAAAGTGCTTTGTAAATCTTAAAGAGCTTTGGAAATGCTAGTTATTGTTTATTAAATCTAACAAATATTTATTATCAATAGCAGCTTACTTCCTTATAACACTTTACAGTTTGCAAAACACTTTTGTCAAAACAACCTCGCCAGGTGTTCAGCGAGTGATTTTAGTGAGAGCACTTTGCAAATGAAGAAACTGAGGATTGGAGATCCCAAGCAGCTCATAGTCATGTGCCTAGTGAGTCTTGGAAGCCTGATTTAAACTCAGGCTTCCAACTTTTGATCCCAAGTCCAACATTCTTTCTAGTACATCCTGCTGCGTTTCAAAAACAAAGAAAAATCACCAAATTCAGATTCAATCTATAAGTATTTATTAATTGCCTACTATGTGCTAGGTACTTGGCTAGATGTTGGGGATACTTGTAGAAAGAATGAAACAATCCTTCCATATAAGGAACTTACAATCAAATAGGAGTGATGTCATGTCTCTTTATGAATGTCCACATCATAAATGTAAACTGAATATATAGGAATATATACAAAGTAGTTAAGTGACAGCTCATTTGGGAAGGAAGGTACCAACAGTTGGGAGGGGATCAGGGAAGGCTTCATACAGAAGATGGTACTGGGGGGCAGCTAGGTGGTGCAGTGAGTAGAGCACTAGCCCTGGAGTCAGGAGGACCTGAGTTCAAAACTGGTCTCAGACACTTGACACACTAACTAGCTTCATGACCTTGGGCAAGTCACTTAACCCCAATTGCCCTGCCTTCCTCCCTCAAAAAAAAAAAAGATGGTACTAGGGCTGCATTTTAAAGGAGGCAATTGATTCTATAAGAAAGAAGTGAGGAAGAAATACATTCTGGGTATAAAAGACTGCCAGTGCAAAAGTACTGAAATGGGAGATGGAGTGTCTTGGTAAGAAATAGAGGAGAGTTTGGCTGGATCATAGAGTGCCAGAGAGGAAATAATTTTTAATGAGCCTAGAAAGATAGATTGAGACCAACTTATTTAAGGCTTTATAAGCTAAACCAAAGAATTTATATTTTATTCTAGGGATAATAGGAAACCATTATAGTGGATTGAGTATAGGAGTTGTCTCATCTGTGCTAAAGGAAAATTACTTTGGCGGTACTACGTGGGATGAGCTAGAAAGTGTTAAGAGATTTGACACAGGGAGGCCAATATGATTTGTTGTTGAGTCATGTCTGACTGTTTGTGACCCCATTTTGGAGAGTTTTCTTGGCAAAGATACTGGAGTGTTTGCCATTTCCTTCTCCAGCTCATTTTACTGATGAGGAAACTGAGGCAAACAAGGTTAAGTGACTTGTTCAGGGTCACACAGCTAGTATCAGAGGCCAGATTTGAACTTATGTTTTTCTGGCTCCAGGTCTGAGCTAAGGTGGTAGCTGTGTGAGTATTGAGAAAAGGTCAGATAAAACAGAGATTATGAAAATAGAAACTGCAAGATTTGGCAACTAATTAGATATGCAGTGAGAGAGAATGAGAAGTTGAGAATAATGCCTAGATTACAAAACTAGGCAACTGGAAAGGTGGATGGAAACAGGTAAGTTTGGAAGGATGGATAGAAAGGAGTACATTTGGAAGAGCAGGGAGGATTTGAGGCAAAGACCTGTTAAGTCACCCAAAAGGTAGCATTGCATAGTAGTTAGAGATCTGGCCTTAAGGGTCAGGAAGACCTAGGTTCTTGAGTTCTAGTCCTGCTTCTGACACATTCTAGATGTGTGACCATGGGCAAGTTGCTCAGACACCTCTTTAATTCTCCAAGTTAACAGATGAGTTGCTGATGCACTTTAGTGGAGGGAGATTAAAGGGGAGGTCCCTACACTGATTAAATTGGAGATCTGGAATCTTCTTTAACTACCACACCCACCCCCAATCAAAAAACAAAACCAATCCATGGTGGATACGGCAATACAAATACAAACGTTATGATTACTGTTATTATTGGAGAAATGTGGAAAGGGAATAAGCACTTACAGAATAAGCATTTTACAGATATCATCTCATTTGATCTTCAGAACAGCCCAGAGAGGTAGGGGCCCTTATTATCATCCCTGTTTTACAGTTAAGGAAAATGACACAAATAGAAGTTCAAGGGACATGTCCAGGATCCGCAGTTGGCAAGTATCTGATGTGGGAAGAATTCCGATCTTCCTGACTCCAAGCCCAGTGCTCTTTCTACACACTGCAAATGCAGCTGCTTCTTTATGGTTAAGTTTTAGTAGTGAAGATGAACTTGTGGGTAAAAACCTATAAGCAGCATATTCTCTAATCGTACTCCAATTCCTCAAATGATGGATCGAGGTATAATTTTGGAGGACCTCTTACAAAATTTTTTCCCTCTACCACAGAAAAGACAATATCTGGCTTGTTTTGTTCAAGAAAGGACTCCCTTTTGGTTATTTAGGATAAAAAGACAACAAATATAGGACAGGATTTATTTAATCTGACCAACCCCTCCCCCCCAAAAAACAAACCTAACCACACAACAGGATCGTACCTGAGCCCTTCAATTCCCTTCTTCCTACTTACACAGAACCCTACAGAATCATTCTGGCTTCAAATACTATATAATGTGATTCAAGGTTGCTAGAGATTCCACCTTCCACTCTCAATTTACACAGTCCTTTTATTTCACAGTATAGTACTAGTGAATTGATAGGTCTGGATCGTTTCTTGGTGCGCGAGGCTTCCTGCTGTGCTGATCTGTTTATTAGTAAAAAGGACAAGTTCTATAGGTTTGTTATTATCCCCATCAGGTCTCTGTCACTAGTTTATTATTTCCATCTGGTGCTGGCCCCTTGGTGCATGTAGTTCCCTAAACAGTCTCATGTTCACCTTATTTTCTCTGTCTTTTTTGCTCCTGGTTTATGTGCTTTCTTCTGTCCAGAAGATTGTTTTTTTTTTTTTTTTGGCACACACATCCTAATAATCATCTGTGGATGAAGTTAAAAGAGTTTGAAAATAATTTCCTTGCATACCCACTAGTGTACATATATACATATTTATACACACATATATTTACATATGAATGTGTTTATATAGGTGATGATTTCTTTATCAAATTCTTTTCCTCCTTTTCCCCTATTTTATTTATTTTTTTGCTCTTGTCCCTATTCCTTTCTTTAAAAAAAAAACTGTTTACTTATGTTTTGTTTTTATATTGATAAAATTCTTCTCCGTATTCCTCCTCTCCCTTCCAGAGCACCATACTAATTAACAAAGAAACTATTAAAAAAGACAATGAGTAAGAAGTAGAGGGGAAAATTGGTAAAAAATGAATCAATTGAAAAATCTGAAAATGTATACATTTTCCCATACTTTTGATTTGTAGGTCAAATTCTAAAGAGCAAAAAGAATATTATAATTCAAAAAGAATTAAGAACAGCTAATATACACTACTATATTATATATATATATATATATATATATATATATATATATACATATGTATATACATGCATTTTTTAAATAAAAAGAAGCATTGCTACAGGAAGAAGAATATGGGCAGTGAACACAGAATGTTCCTTATGATGACCACATCTTTGATTAAGAGCTGAAAGTGACACTAGAGGCAATCTAATCTAAAACCTTTCATTTTTACGTATGTGGAAGTAATATTTCATGCCTCAGATTTCTTAAAGCCCATTGTCAGAACTGTTCCCTTATACTTATCCCTACCTAATGTCTTGCTTATTTGTGGCTATGCTTTCCCCTGCCTTACATTATAAATTTCCTGAAAATGTAATAATGTTATATTTATTTTTGTATAGCACTCAGTACCTAGCATGGTGCCTTCCACATTTTTTGACCAGATCTCTTATTCCATTGCCATAAGAAGCTCATTGTAAGTAAACTCCCTCTAATAATGTGTATGTTATAGCACAATTTTTAAATGGTCTTAGAAACAAGCAGATTATATATTTTATTTTTTAAAAATAGTTGCTGGTAAAGGAAACACACCCCATATAAATTTCATTGAGCTTCAC
The DNA here is from genome assembly GCF_011100635.1 of Trichosurus vulpecula. Classification (NCBI taxonomy): domain Eukaryota; kingdom Metazoa; phylum Chordata; class Mammalia; order Diprotodontia; family Phalangeridae; genus Trichosurus; species Trichosurus vulpecula. The sequence continues at coordinate 263,102,955 of NC_050575.1, read as the reverse complement.
AACACTAAAAAGATTCCTCAGAGAACCACAATGATGTGAAAGGCACTAGAATAACCATCCACACTGAAGAAACTAAATGGACGAAAAGTGTATACTACCCAGATTATGACAGGGAGCTGGATAGTCAAATTAGATTTTTTGTTGGCATACCTGAGATAAGTTTTATAAATGGTTAATTAGCTGGGGTCAGAATTATATTGGGGAAGACTGAACTGGATTTCTTTTAGGAAAATCCATCAGGATTTAGGTGATCCCAAACCACTTATTACTGCAAAAGCCCACCTCTTAAGCACCAATATTCTCCTGGTGATGCTATATCATTATGAAACTTAGAACATTACAATCTCAGACAAATTCATGTGATAAGCCAAAGGTCAAATGAAATGTTGAAATAAAAATGATTAAAACGTGCAGGAAACAGCATGGCACTAATGGAGTAATACAAAAGGTAGGATTGAGAATGTATATCCAAACCAATCCAATAAATATTTATTAAGTGCCAGGCACTTACTGTTACTATGTGCCAAGTGCTAGAGATACAATTAATAGAGAGAAATACAGCCCCTGCTCTCAAGGAGCTTACAGTCCAATGGGGGGAGACAACACATAAAAGGAGGTAAGAAAGTGGAGATAGGGTGTGGGGGACACCAGTGGAAATGCTGCCGGGGCATCTTGTTCCATGGAGTTAAAACCAGGCAAAGCAAGAGATGCAGAGTGGAGTGACCTACATCCAGTTTCTGCTCTCTATAAAGGAAGGCCTTGGGAGAAGTTTGGTGTTCCACCCTCCAGCCCTCTGAGCAGAAGGAAGAGGAGAATGAAGGAAGTCGTATCAATCAAGGCTTGAGTTAGCAGCATGGTGGCAAGTTTAGAAGTGATGAGCTTCACCTGGTTGGGGCATCTTGTTCTGTGAAATTGAAACCAGGCAGAGAAAAGATTCAAAGTTAAGATATGTATGTACTTATATGTATATATTATGCTCAGGCAAAGTCTTTTTCAATCTTCTCTGTGTCCTGGAGACCATCAGCTCACAGTGGCTTGAGGAAAGTTAGTTGGTCAAGAAGAATTATATTAAGTATTTGCTACACGTGAGGCATTATGCTGAGTGTTAGGGATGCAAAGAAAGGGAACATTGTGGTCCCTCTTCTCGAGGAGCTCATATTCTAATGGGGAAAACAACATAAAATCCACAATGTCCATACATGACATATACATGTTCTGTGTATGGAAATTGTTGTTGTTTGTCCTTTGTTCTTTAAGAGGACCATGACATCAGGGAGGTGATGATGCCATGCCATACAAGTGAGTTGGAAATTAATCCCTTAGGAAAGGAACGCTCCTGGGAAAGACTTTTTTTTTGAGGGGTTAGGGATTTAATGCATCCAGAAATAAGTTTTCAGGCTGAAAAGGGTTTTCTAGAGGTCATCAGGTCCACCTGAGCAGAGCAGTTCTTTACCACAAAGTGTGAATACGAAGGTATGATCTTCAAGGACAGAGATGTCCCCCCTCTTGGTAGTGTATTTCAGTGCCTCCAACCCTCAAGGGTCAGGATGTCCTCTCCAAGTCTAACCTTGATCCCTCCTTTGCAACAATGCCCATTTCTCACACCCATGTCCTAAAAGGGCAAGACCAAAGCTTCCTACAAATAGTCATGGCTTCTGGTTGGGACCTTTCTCTGAGAATAGCACGTTAATCCCCTACAGGCGCCAATGCCATCTCCACTGGTCAGACTGCCAATGAGGAGGAAGAGATAAAACGTACCAGCCAGTCCTGGACCACAGACACTTCCCCAAATGGAACCCCAGTTTGAGCCATGCCGAAGATTCCTGGGTTCATGCCCCAAAAACAGCACTTCCTGGGGACCTTGGCAGTATCTGGTGACATAGTTTCGGTGAAGCTCCAAGGCATATTTCAAGGGGTTATAAATAAAGCCCACAGGCTCTGAGAACTGCAGCTTGTCCAGCTCAGCATTCAGTCTTAATTCTCCCTCCAGGAAATCCTGGGCTATGTTGGAAGAAGAGCAGGGAAGCTTCTGCAAGGCAGGTAAAGATTCCTCTAGAGGGCCCACTTGGGAGGCCAGTAGCTCCGCCATGCTGATATCACCTCTAAATGTACCTCTGGTCCATCACCTCCGCTAAGAAGCACGCTTCATCATAAAGTCGTCTAGAGTCATGACTGGTCATTGCACTGATCGGAATTCTTCAGTGCGTCGAAGCTGCTTGTCTTCCTGGGCCTCCAGCCCCGGCTCTCCATGAAGATTCCGGGTCCGCGCGGGGGACACTGGGTAATGTAGTCTGTGCTGCTTGCGGTGACAGCAAGCTGGGAAAGACTTTCTATAAAAGATGGGATTTGCTCTGAGTCTTGAAGGAGTGCAAAAAAGCTAAGGATCAGGGTGAGGAGGGAGAGCGTTCCCTTAATGCATAGACTGGGCCAGTGTAACTGGATCTTAAAGCTTGTGGAGGGAAACAAAGTGTAAGAAGATTAGAAAGGTAGAAAAAGGCTGGTTATGAAGGATTTTAAATGCCAAATCTAAGATTTTATATTTGTTCCTAGAGGTAGTAGGGAACCATTGGAGTTAATAATTCAGATTTCCATATCTCATCTTTACAAACATCAATAGCAACTTTCTTTTCTGCAGCTTTCAATGCACCAATGGAAAGATAACAGTGACAACACCAACAACAACTTGATTATAAACTTTAAAGTAATTTAAAGCTGCCCCCCTGTCTTTTATTATTTTTTTTTACATAAACTCACTGTTGTTTTGTGTTTTATTTCTTCCAGATTGAAATTATATCCTCGGATGCTCCGGAATGTTGCTGATGTAGACCTGACCACCTCTGTTTTGGGACAGAGTATCAGCATGCCTATATGTGTTGCACCCACAGCCATGCAACGCATGGCTCATGTGGATGGGGAGATTGCTACTGTGAGAGGTAAACAGAGCTTCTTATGGGGAAGCAAAGAGATAAATGTCATAATTTTGGCTATGCGGTTCATGACTGTCTACTCTACTTTCTGCCCATGATTCCTTCTTACGTACAGATAAGTTTTACTCATATCAGAACTGTTTACTTGGGCAGTAATGATGAGAAATTCAATCCATTACATAAAGCATTTCTTATTAAGGGCTGATATAGTAATTTCTCTAGTTTTGCTTCCTACACTTCTATTCTCCTTGATAATTTCTTGAAAGATGGTATCTAGGCTCTTTTTTTGATCATGGCTTTCAGGTAGTCCAATAATTTTTAAATTATCTCTCCTGGATGTATTTTCTAGGTCAGTGGTTTTTCCAATGAGATATTTGACGCTGTCTTCCATTTTTTAATTCCTTTGGTTCTGTTTTATAATATCTTGGTTTCTCATAAAGTCACTAGCTTCCACTTGCTCCAATCTCATTTTTAAGGTAGTATTTTCTTCAGTGGTCTTTTGGACCTCCTTTTCCATTTGGCTAATTCTGCCTTTCAAGGCATTCTTCTCCTCATTGGCTTTTTGGAGCTCTTTTGACATTTAAGTTAGTCTATTTTTTAAAGTGTTGTTTTCTTCAATATTTTTTTCAGTATTTCTTTGGATCTCCTTTAGCAAGTCATTGACTTGTTTTTCATGGTTTTCTTGCATCATTCTCATATCTCATCCCAATTTTTCCTCTACTTCTCTAACTTGCTTTTCCAACTCCTTTTTGAGCTCTTCCATGGCCTGAGACCAGTTCATGTTTTTCTTGGAGGCTTTTGGTGTAGGCTCTTGCACTTTGTTGACTTCTTCAGGCCATATGTTTTGGTCTTCTTTGTCACCAAAGAAGGATTCCAAAGTCTGAGACTGAATCTGGGTGTGTTTTCGCTGCCTGGCTATGTTCCCAGCCAACTTACTTGACCCTTGAGTTTTTCAGAGGGGTATGACTGCTTGTAGAGCAAAGAGCACTTTGTTCCAAGTTTGAGGGGATGCACTGTTGATTTCAGAGCTATTTCTATACAGCCAACTCTGCCACACCAGCACTCCTCCTTCCTCAAGAACCACCAACCCGGACCTGACACAGATCTTCAGCAGGCTCGGCACTCCTGCTCTGATCTGCCACTTAATTCCTCCCACCAGGTGGGCCTGGGGCCGGAAGTAACTGCATCTGTAGTTCTGTAGCTGCACCTCCCCCATGGCCCCTGGGGCGGTGGCCGAACCCCAAACTCTGTCCCTCGCAGCTTGTCCCACTAACCTTCTCTGTTGTCTTTGGTGTTTGTGGGTTGAGAAGTCTGGCAACTGCCACAGCTCACTGATTCAGGGTGCTAGGGCCTGTCCTGCCCGGCTCCTGGTCTGGTTGGTCCTGCTGCCTCCCACACTGAGCTCTGCTCCCCTCTGCTCCGTGCGTGATAGACCTCATCCGGCGACCATCCAGGCTGTCCTGGGCTGGATCCCTGCTTCCCTCTGCTATTTTGTGGGTTCTGTAGTTCTAAAATTTGTTCAGAGCCATTTTTTATAGGTTTTTGGAGGGATGTGGTGGGGAGCTCACCCAAGTCCCTGATTTCCAGCCTCCATCTTGGCTCTACCCCCGGAAGTCCGCTTCCTACACTTCTAACAATTATATTCATGGTGTCAGGCTGGGAGACATGCACCCAACAGAAGTTTTGCAGACTTCCTCTTTTGAAACAAATATAACTGTAACAACTGCAGACCTAGGAGGAATCTGAAGAGAAGGGACCAGTAATAGATACACAAGGAACTCTCTCATCTACCTGAGATTTAAAAAAGTAATAAAAATAATAACATGTAGAACATGGAAGGAAAGGCAGTTAAAAGATGATGGATATGAAAATATGGTATAATCCTATAAAAAATATCAGGAATCCTACAGCTAAGAATGAGAAAAAGTTGTAAGTACAATACAATAATAATAGCAAGGATTCATATAGTGCTTTAAGGTTTACAAAGTGTTTTACAGATATCTCATTTTATTCTCCCAACTCTAGGAAGTAAGTGCTATTATTATATCCATTTTCATATGAGGAAACTGAGGCAGACAGGTTAAGTGACTTGCCTAGGTTCTCACAAAGCTGTTAAGTGTCCAAAGTAGAATTTCAACTCGAGTTTTTTTCTGATTCTAAGCCCAGCACTCTGTCCACCACTCCACAATGTATTGTTGATTTGGGGGGGGGTCGTCTATTTTTTTTAGCTTTATTAGAAAAAGGAAGGATATCCAAAAGGGAAGTGAATGATAGAAAGCAGAATGGCTCAATACTTATTTTGCTTATATTTCCTCTTCCAATTAATCAGTGAGCATTTATTAAGTGTCTAATATGTGCCAGGTACTGTGCTAAGAACTGGGGATACAAAAGACAGTTCCTGGCATCAAGGAAGTTACAATTTAATGGGGGAGACAGCTTGCAAACAAATATAAACAAAACAAGATATATATACAGGATAAATAGGAACTAATCAACAGAGAGAAAGCACTGGAATTAAGAGGAATTAGGGAAGGCTTCCAGGAGAAGGTGGGGTTTTAGTTGGGACTAAAATGGAAACGACAGAACAAAATTAGTTAAGAAATGTCAATATGCAAGATAAGTAAGAAAATAGTAAAAGAGTGCATAGTGTTTCTTGATTGATTCAAGTCCCCTAGCTCCACATGAACTACATCCTAGAACACTGAAAGACTTGATAGATGCCCTTTGTGGGCCACTGTCAGTGAGCACTGTCAGTGCTTATAGAAAGCAGGATACAACCATATTAATGAGTGGTAATACATAGTTAAACCTAGGTAATACACAGCCAGGGGCAAATGCATTAGTCTTTGACAATCTTTAACAGTTTCCTTACCCTCTCATAGGCAAACTTGGCTACTCTAGTTTCACATAATAACTTCCTCCAGTACATTTGGAGACTCAATCAGGAGTCCCTTCATCAATGCCCTACTACACCAGCTCGTCAATTCAATATTTTTTGACCCTAGCAACTCAAATAAAGTATTTTAGCCACATTTATTAATGTATTCAATTCTTTATTTCTCTCTGGTGACTTGAAGAGGCTCAAGCATTATCCAGTTAAACACCTCTCCTACCTTTCACAAAGGGTATCAGCAAAGTTCATATATCATGAATTTTAGGTAATGTTAATACCAATAGTCTTTTGTGAGAGCGTCGACCAGGAGTTCTTCCTTGGAGTCCGCAGAATAGATTTCAGGGGGTCCGTGAAGTTAAATGGGAAAAAAATAATCTTAATTTCAATACAATCAGTTTCCTTTGTAATCCTATGCATTTTATTTCATTCATTTAAAATATTATTCTTAAAAGGCTCATAGATTTCATGAGACTGCCAAAGAAGTCCATGATACAAACCTGGTCTAGACTTACTATAGCTGGTGACTAGAATCCCTGCTCTACATCTACTACAGCTGCTGGGTCCAGAGACCCTCAAAACATGGTTATATAATTTTAACAAGCAAGCAAAACTTTACAGTATTCCCATGGGTTGCCACTTTTCTTGGTGCATGTAAAAGTGCCAAGGAAATTAGAAAGGAAAATAATCAAAGTAAATGTAAATAAATGCCAGAGGGAAATAATCTTCCTCTTTCAGAAGAAGTAACATAAGTCAATAAGCATTTATTAAGCACTTACTATGTGCCAGGCACTGTGATAAGCACTGGGATTAAAAATATAAGGGAAAAGAAAGACAGTCTTTGTCCTAAAGGAGCTTGCATTCTAATGGGTGAAAAACACACAAAAGAGAGCTAAAAAGCTGGGGAGGGAAAAGAAGGTACCCACACTGGGTATGGTGGAGAAAGAAGTTTGTGGAGTCAAAAGTGAAATCCAGACCAGAATAAAGAAGTGAACATCATTGGCCTGGGCACTTTCTTTAAAATGGAGATTTCAAGGAGGAACTGAACAATCAGATCAGAAGGGATACAGGGCGAGGAGGCTGCTGGGACATGGTGGAGGAATAATCCAACAGTTAGGAGCAGAGCCCAAAGAAGAATAAAAGAATGAACCTTGGGTCCCAAATGAGCTCTTAGAGCACATGGGACTCTCCCAAAAGGAACTGAAGACCTGTAATCAACTGGATATCATTTGTATCTTCAGGTGAGAAAACAAACTATCCTGGATGAAAATAGGTCCTTTTAGCCCATAGACAAACCACAAACTTCTCTCTGTAAAACCACAGGGCATTCCAAATGGAAGTCCAGATAAAAATTTCCCTAGCAATGCAATTGTAGAGGGTGAACAAAATTTCTCTAGTGAGTTCCCATAATAAAAAGCATTCAAGACAGAGATTCCAAATGAACTCCTACAATGCATCACCTACGGGGAAAGGTGGGGGTGGGGAAGAATACCCTCACACAAATTTCCCTGCAACAATTAAGAAAGGAAATGGCAACTATAAAGAGCCAACATTGCTTCATCAAGAGTGGGTCATGGCAGACTAATCTTATTTCATTTTCTGACAGGGTTATAAAACTAGTACACCAGGGGAATATAGACATTTTTTGCCTAGATGTTAATAAAGTATTCAACAAAGATTCTCATGCTAATCTTGTGGAAAAGATGGCAAGATGTAGACTCAATAATAATGCAATTATATGGATTTGGAACAAGTTGAATAATCAGACTAAAAAAGTTATGGTTAGTGGTTCAATGTCAGCCTGGCAAGAGGTCTCCAGTGGAGTCTGGCAGGGATCTGTACTTGCTCTTATGCCATTTAACATTTCTATCAATAATTTGGATAAAGACATAGATGGTATATTCTAACACACTGGATGACAGAAGGTCCAAAAAGATACTGTCAGGCAAGAGTATTGGAGAAAAGATGAAATTCAGTAGGGATTAATGTAAAATCTTGAGTTCAAAAGAATCAGATTCCCAGGTGTAAGATTGGGAGTCAGTTAAATTTTATTGCATCTAAAGAAAAAGAGCTAAAGATTTGTGAGGACTGCAAGCCCAATGAGCAGAATTAGTAGATTTTTTAATACAGTAGCAACAATACTACAAAAACAAATGGTTTTGAAAATTGGAAAAACAATGCTCATTTGTGATTCCAGAATACAGATGATGAAACGTAATATATATTATAAAGACATGACAGATTTAGGATGTAGAATGAGACTTATATGCATCTTTATTGTTTAACATAGGGTATACACATTATTATAAATATATTTTATAAGCATATATGTCATGTATAATATATCTATATATACAAATACAATGTACATACGTATATGGAACATATATGTATTTGTAACTCTTTCTGTATCTTAGGTTTGTCGTGATTTTGTAATGCATATTAAGTTTCATTTATATGTGCATATATTTCACACACACACACAAATGCATATTTATTATACAGCCATGGAGGGAATTTGTTTGGTTAGATTATGAATATTTGTCACAAGAAATTTTTCCTTTTTTCCCCAATGGAGTGGAGGATGACAGAGGGAGAAAATAGATTTCTGTCCATTTAAAAAATAGAAAGGTAAAGATGGCTGCTGTGGATGTAAAATGTTGCAGTCACTTTCCAATAAGTTCTTCTCATGAAGTGATTAAAATTGGTAAATGTATGCAATATAAACACAAAACACCACAATAAACCTTTAAAAATACATATGAGTTGACAGTGTGATGTGGCAACCAATAAAAACTAATTCAATTTTGGGCTTTGTGGAAAGGTATATCTTCCAGGAATAGTAAAATGATAATCCCTTTATACTCTAATACGTTACATTTGGAGTACTGTGTTTAATTCTGGGCTGATAAGTCGGAGAGAATCCAGGGCAGGACAACTGGAATCATGAAGGACCATGAATCTATGTGATCTCAGGATTAGTTGAAGGACTGGGCATGTTTAGCCTAGAGAGGAGAAGACTGGGACGGGGAGAGGGTGGTGGTGATGGCTTGATGCATTGCCTTCAAGTTTTTGAATGTCTGTCCTGTGTAAGCTGAATGAGGAGCATTTTGTTTGGCCACAGGGTTCATAATCAGGAGAAGTGTGTAAAAATTTCAGAGACGAATTTAATCTTGATGTCAGGAAAGTCTTAACAGGACACTCCAAAACTAGAACAGTCTTTCTAGAGAGATGGTTGATTTCTTTGTCTTTGCTGGAATTCTATAAGCAGGCTCAGGATAATCACTTGGGTATTTCATTGTGATTGATTGATTTCCTTCAGATATACATTGGATTAGATGACTATGGAGGTTCCTGCCTATTTTGAAATTAAGGATCTGTGAACTTGCATTTTGTACTTTTGACACATACTGATGCCAAAGGGCAGGAAATAAAGGCCAAAGGAGCAGGAACCAGACTCTATTTTAAAATGCCTTAATTCTGAGAATCAAAACGGGTGGGGACTTTCCTTCCCATTCTTTCTAAGTGTAGGTTGATTTGCCGACATCATCAAAATTCATGCCACAGGAGCTCAGAGATAATAACAACAAAAACAAAAATAGTTAACATTTATATGCTGCTTTCTGGTTTACAAAGCACTTTATGTACTTTTTTCTCATTTGGTGCTCACAATTACCCTTCAAGGTAGGTTAAAGTGTGGGTGCTTTTTCGATCTCACTTTATAGGTTAGGACACTGAAGTTCAGAGAAATTAAATAATTTGTACAAAGTTCCCATCTCCTCCAACAGATTTCTCCCTCTATAATGCCCACTCTATCATTTATTTTCAATTTCTCCTTATCTACCGACTCATTCTCTATTGCCTACAAATATGCCCATGTTTACCCCAACCTCAAAAACCTCTCACTTGATCCTTCCATGCATGCTAGTTATCATCCTATATCTTTTCTTCCCATTGTGGGCTAAACTCTTTGAAAAGGCCATCAATGATAGGTGCCTCCACTTTCTTTCCTATCAGTCTCTCTTTAACCTTTACAATCTATATTTTGATCTCATCATTCCACCAAAACTGTTCTCTCCAAATATACTAATGATCTCTTAGTTGCCATATCCAAAGGCCTTTTCTTAATTCTCCCTGATGTCTCTACAACCTTTGACACTCTTCATTACTCTCTTTTCCTTCTTCCTTCTCTCTAGGCTTTCAGGACACCATTCTCTCCTGGTTCTCTTCCTAACCATTTGACCACTCTTTCTCATTCTTTGCTGGATAGTTATCCAGATCAAGCCCTCTAGTCTGTGTTCTGGGCCCTTTTCTCTTCTCCCTCTATACTACTTTACTTGGTAAACTCATCAGCTTCCATGGATTCAAAGGACCTCTATGCTGATGATTCTCAAATCTCTCTGCTGACCCTCAGTCTTGCATCTCCAATTGTCTTTGAAACAGCTCAAGCTGGATGTCCGGTAGACATCTTAAACTTAACATGTCCAAAACCAAAGTCATTATCTTCCCCTTAAACCCTCTTCTACTCCCAAGTTCTCTATTACTGTAGAGGGCACCACTAACCTCCCAGTCCATCAGGCTCACAACCCAGGAGTCATCCTGTTACCCTCACGCCCTGCCCATATCCAACCTGTTGCCAAGGCCTGTCAATTTTATCCTTTCAACCTCTCTCCAGTATGCTTCCTTCTTTGTGACACTGCCATCACTCTGGTACAGACTCTGCAATTACTGCCAACTTGATTACAAGCCTTCTGGTAGGTCTGCCTGCCTCAAGTCTCTCTCTACTCCAATCCATCCTCCATTCAGTCACTAAAGTGATTTTCCTAAAGTGCTGGTTTGACCATGTCATCTCCACTACTCAACAAACTCCAGTGACTCCCTCTTACCTTCAGGATCAAAAATAAAATCTTTTGCTTGGTATTCAAAGCTCTTCATAACCTAGCCCTCTCCTATCTTTCTAGTCTTCTTATATCTCACTCCCTACCACATCCTCAATCAAGTGACACTGGTCTTCTGGCTGTTCCACAAACAAGGCACTCAATCTCTTGCCCCCAGGAATTTTCTCTGGCTGTCCCCCACACCTGGAATGCTCTTCCTCCTCATCTCTGCCTATTGACTTTCTTCAAGTTCCAAAGAAAATTCCATCTTCTATAGGAAGCCTTTCCCAACCCCTTATTAATTCTAGTGCCTTCCCTCTTTTAATTATTCCCCATTTATCCTATATGTAACTTATTTGTACATATCTGTTTGTTTGTTGTCTCTGTCGTTAGATTATGAGCTGTTGAGGGCAGGGATTTTTTTAAATTTTTTTTTTTGTATCCTGACTGCTTAACATAGTGCTTGGCATATAGTAGACACTAAATAAATGTTTGTTGTTTGGCTGATCCTAGCTCTAGAATCTGATTGTTAGATATCCTCAAGGGCCAATGAACATAAATGTCATACCATAATGAACTTAGAAAGGAGAGATAGGGAAAAAAGCAAAAGAATGAAAGAAAAAATGACACATAGGAAAGCAGGAAAAGAGAAAGCAAGAAGAAAAAAGGGTGATAGAGAACAGACAAAAAGTAGAGAAAGAAGGTCATAAAGTTGGACTGAATAGAGTTTCACCAACAATGGCCAAAGGCAAAGCTAGAAGAGGGGAAGGTTGGCTGAGCAGTGTGAATTGCAGGGATCCCAGAAACTCTTCTTTGGACCAAAAACATCATTTGCATGGTCTGCCCCAGTGTCTGAATTTTCTGCTATTTAAATGTGATTCTCAGCAGGCAGAACCAGGAGAACATTGTACACAACAACGGCAACATTGTGCGATGATCAACTATGATACATTTAGCCCTTCTCAGCAATACAATAATCCGAGGCAATTCCAAAAGACTCAATGGAAAATGCTATCCACATCCAGAAAAGAACTATGGAGTCTGAATGCAGATCAAAGCATATTATTTTCACTTTTTTTATTTATTTATCATGGTCTTTCCTTTTTGTTCTGATTCTTCTTTTACAACATGATTAATGTAGAAATATGTTTAATGTGATTGTACTTGTATCAGATTGCTTGCTGTCTTGGAGAGGGACAAGGGAAAGAAAGGAGGGAGAAAAAATTGGAACTCAACATCTTACAAAAATGAATGTTGAAAACTATTTTTACATGTAATTGGAAAAAAATACTATTATGTGCAAAAAAGAGAAAGAAATGAGATTCTTCTTTTGATTTAAGGTGTTAGTGCCAAAAAGCTTCTAACCCAGGCGGGAAAAATTATTAAGCCCAATAATCATTAACATCTTGGGAGAATTAATTTTTTAGATTAGTGAAAGTATGAGAACCCTGAAGGAAAGAGATAGGGCAGGGCAAGGCAGAAGTTTTGAGAGGGCTAAGGAAGGTCTGTAATGTGGAGCCATGAAGAGTTAAACAGGCCTGAGTAACTGAGAACACTGAACACTTGGAAATGTGTTGGGAGGGTGATGCTTGAAAAACATTGAAAAAGGGGCCAGAAACATGCATGGAACAAATTTTGCATACATCCTATTTTTCTTCTGGATCAAGATTACTCACTGGTATCTGTGTCAGAAGTATCTCACTCCTGATTATGGCACAAGCAAAGGTATATAGCCAGATCAATATCACATTTGAACAGAGACCAGAAATATTCATTTGCGGGAAAACACACAAACCCAGCACAGGATTAGGGAGCTTGCATTCAGTTCTTTTCATTGAGCCTAAAAGAGGGCCACCCACCCTCCTAACCAGAAGACTAGTCTGAAAAATTCATTTTTCCAAGATGTTAATGATTATTTGCAAGAGAATTTTATGGAAGTAATGCTTTAAAATTAAGAGTGACTTCAACAGTAAAAATTGCAGCCTCTGGGGCAGACCAGGCAAATAATGTTTTTGGGGCAAGGAAGACTTTCTGGGATCCCTGTATTTTACCTTGCATAGGCTCTAGTCAATATTTTAAAGTTTGTTTTCATGAATTCCAGCCTCCTATTTCTTTGCCTGTTTCCCTGTCATGTTTCCTGTGACCAGGAATGAATACCATGATTTCTATGAATACTTATCTTAGGTATCTACTTCCCTTAGCCAATTTTGTTCTGTCACTTCCAGTGCAAAGGTCAGGTTTCCTGTGACCAGACCCTGTGTCTGTTATTGTCAACAACTATGGAGGAGATTGGAGGGGTGGAGGAAAAGTACCATTTATGCCTCTCACTCTCGCCTAGTATCTGTATATATTGTTAACTTTATAGTTTTTTTTTTTACTTTTTTTAAACTTTTTTTTGAAGGGGGTAAGGCAGGGCAATTGGGGTTAAGTGACTTGCCCAAGGTCACACAGCTAGTAAGTGTGTCAAGTGTCTGAGGCCGGATTTGAACTCAGGTCCTCCTGACTCCAGGGCCGGTGCTCTACTCACTGTGCCACTTAGCTGCCCCTCATTTTATAGTTTTTAACCCCTTGTGATCTATATTAAGAATCTTGTGATGGTTTTGATCAACACCATCAAACATTGAACAGCTTTTCATCAAACATCTACTATGTGCCAGGCACTGTGCTAAGTCTGGGGATACAAATGACAAAAATAAAGCTATTTCTGGTCTCAAGGATCTTATATTCTCTCAGGGAAGATAAGTCATCATCATCATAACTAGCATTCATAGATGATTTAAGCTTTAGAAAGCACTTCACAAATATTATCTCATTTTATTACAACAACACCAGGTGGTGAGTACTGTTATAATTCTCATTTTACGGTTGAGGAAACTGAGGCAGAGAGGGATTAAGTGATTTTCCCAGGGTCATACAGCTAGTAAGGGCTTGAGGCTGAATTTGAACATGGTTCTTCTTCACTTTGGGCCCAGAACTTTATCCACTATTATTACCTGGCTATATCTTAGCTACGTATGTGTGCATGCATATGCTTATATGTATGTGTGTATATATTTATATGTATGTGTATGTATATGTCTGTGTGTGTTCAGAATAAACATATGAAGAATAAGTACAAAATGAAAACAAGGTAGTTAGGGAGAGATGTCACTCATGGTTGGGATCAGGAAAGACTTCATGTACAAGATGGTTCCAAAGCTACATCTTGAAGGAAGTGAGGGATTCTATGAGATGAGTATGAGGATGAAGTGAATTGTACACATGAAACATCATTGCAAAGGTGTTGTAATGAATTGTCCTGTGTGAGGAATAGAAAGGCTAGTTTGGCTGGACTGTAGAATGTGGGAAGAAGAGTAATATATATTATAAAGATAAATTGGGGTCACCTTGTGAAGCCAGAGGAGTTTATATTTTATCTTGAAACAGTTAAGAAGCCACTAGAGATTACTGAGTAGAGGAGTAACATGGTCAGATCTACATTAAAGAAAAATCACTTTATCATCCGTGTGGAGGATGGAATGGGAGAGTCTGCAAGTAAGGCCACTCCATTGCAATGACTTAAGTAAGGAGTCCAGTGCACCCAAATTAAGATGGTGTCTGTATAGGCAGTTCAGAAGAGAATGGATATGAGAGATGTCATAGAAGTAGAAACAGCAATATTTGACACCTGATTGTATGTTTGTGGTAAGGCGGAGTGAGGAGTCAATACTGAATTTAGAAACCTGGGAGCCTGAAATAGGTAAGTTTGATAGAAGGGTAAGTTATTGATGAAAGAAAATGAATTCAGCTTGGGACATGTTGAGTTTGAAATGCCTATTGATCATCTAGTTTGAAATATCCAATAGACAGCTAGTGATATGGGACCAGATCTGAAGAGAGAGAACAGAGGTGGATACATAGATCTGTGAATCATCAGCATACAGATACTGATTAAACACATAGGGCTCGATGAGGTCACTGAAAGTATAAGAGAGAAGATATGAGGATCTGGGTGAGGGGCTTGGATTAGAACCAGAGGTGAGTGGCATTATATGGATGATGAACCAGCAAAGAAAACTCAAATGAGCAGAGAGGTAGAAAAATCCAGGAAAACAGAATTTCCAGGAAGAGCTCTTGGTCAGAACTGATGAATGCTATAGATGTCAAAAAGAAAGAAGACTGAGAAGACTATAAGAGCTAGGTCAGATATAGTACTTGAACCCTGTTCTTCCGGACTCCAAGACTGGCCTTCTAGCTCTATTTATATTACTACATTAATTGCATATTCAAATATACTAATTTATGCATTGGATTTTAAAATTTGTTTATTTTTATTGAAAGCTTCAGGGAAGGAACACAAAACCATTTGTTTTAAAAGCAAAGAACAGCAATAGTAATCAATGGTGGTTTATATGTAAAACAGCATTTCTTGTGTTATTCCACCTGGTTAGCTCAATTTTAATTTCTTCCTAGTTTATAAGCTGTTGTTTTCTCAGAAGAGGGTAAATAGGGACCTCGGGATCCTGAAATACAGATTTATTTTGAATGACACGAAAGTCTTTTATTAGAAAGGGGCCATTTGTGAAAACTTGTCAGTTGATAGAAAACTGCTTCACCAGTTTAGAGATAGAGTAACCTCAAGTAAATTTGATTAAAGCAGAAAATAGAAAGGAGAAGGGAAATAAGGGAGAGAGAGAAGGTAGGTAAAGAAAAGGGATAGAAAGCTTAAAATCAAAGATAGCCTCATTTATCTTGTACTTTTGAGCTGTTCCGTAGAAATGTCCCACATGAGGGAGCTCTGGGACTTCAAATGGAAAATGGGAATTCTACATAATGCATTCCAGCAGTCCTCAGGACATTAGCAAATTCTTATTAAACTGTCAAATTTTTAAAGAAATTCTTGCCCCTGGATGCAATTAGAGATTACCACACAGGATTGAATGGACCATAAAATGATTAAATCCAAACACTTTCTTTTTAAACCTAAAAGGCCAGGACATTCCAAAGTGAAAGCTCTAGACACAGCTATTGAGTGGGCCACCTATTAAGGCTCAGGTGGGAGGGTATGTAAAGCAATACAAAGAAGCATACAGATACTGAAGTGCTGAGTTAGGGTGAAGGTGAGATCCTTTAGCTGTCGAATTTTCTGGATTTTCCATGATTAAATGCTCAGCCTTAACATCAAGTGAAAGACTGCTAAAAATGAAGGGGGAAAAAGTCATTTCCTTTGCTTCAGACCAGAAAAATGTATTTTCAAATGCTTTACATATATATCTTTATTTATTTATTGCACTATGTGGCCAAGTAGATATACATTTCATTACTCCCACTGTGTAAATTTCCATTGAGAACACCCCAGTGAGCTTTAACTTTGCCTAGACTGGATTAAGTCAATGTTTTGCCTCTGAGATACTTTTGATTATTCTTCTCTTTTCTTCAGAAAAAAGGTTTGTTTTTTTGGATTAAAAACAAGCCAGGGAAAGATCAAGAAAGGGTTTTGCTCAGAATTGCTCTGTCTATAGCTACTAAATGTTTTAGATGATAATGAGGAGGTATGATTCATTGCAGGCAGAAGAGGGAGTCAGCTTTGCACATCTTACTTTTGTGTTTAAATATTTATTCCTGTTCATGTTCGGAGAAGACGAGAGCTTACTAAATGGTTGTCAATGTCAAATATCCTCTTAAAACTAGCATGAGATATAGTCTTCCTTGTTGCCTATCTCTCAGCATTCTCCTGGGGAATGGGTGACAAATTGAGGTTAAACCACTTGATAAGTAGATATACTTAAATATCAAAAGAATTGTGAATGGCCAACTTTAAAGAACACATTTTCTAGTATGTATCTTCTAGTCTTTAGCCCTTGTTAAAGCTTTTTCTAAGTCATCAAATTGCTTTACTCCTGAATGATCTTTGTGCTTAATTACATAGCATGATGCTGCAAATTCTGAAGTTCCCATCAGAATCCAGACATTAAAGGTTTTAGACTATGGGAGTTTGGTTGTGGTTGTCGTGTATAAACCCGATACTATCTAAAAGCTGTAATTAAAAGGCATTTCACTGTGGTGTGATTCCCATGTGATCATACAAGTTATGTAAGTTCCTTACAACTTTACAATTATAAATTGTGAAGATAATTCTGTAGGATATCAACCCAGGAGGACGACTTAGCACTCTCTTGACCCAATCTCATGCTGCATTACAACACTGCTCTGATTACCACAGGAAGAGGAGAAAGAATATGCTGATAATTATGTAAAGAATGTGTTGATTTATATAATCTTGGCCTAAGAATTTTTTGGTTGATTTATTAAGCTAGTATCTAAGCCAACACTCCCTCCCCACCCTCAATCCAACATACACAATCCAAGAAAAAAGGGTTCTGGGCATGATTTAGGGGCCTTAAACAGACGAAGAAAGAATAAGGGCCAAAGAAAGATGCCTGTTGTTGATTTGTGTCAGGGCATGTCTCACTGTAGCTCTTCCAATGATCTGGGCATAATGAGTCCTACATGGTTAATGATGTGCCATATAAAGGTAAAGAAGGGAGGAGCAAGTTATACTTGGGTGTGCTCTTCTATGTGGATATTTCCCAAGTGGAAGAAACCAGGCCTAGAGCCTTACTGGCAGCTTCAGATTGTACTGTTGTACCCTTAGACAATGGACCATCAGAAAGCTACTGGAAAGATTATGTCGGGCTTCCTGGCCATTCTTGGCAGTGTTTAAATTGATTAAGTTCCCCAAATTTCAAACTGGGATTTGTCTGACCATTTCTGAGTATTTCAAGCATGATTGTAGCTGAAAGTTTTGTTCTTCCCATTAGGTCACTGACTCCAGAACTTTATTTCTGGGCAATCTCAAGCACAATTTTATTCATTTAGTACACAATGTTAATTGTGTTTTTAGCTACTCCTCATAATCACAGTTCCTGCAGGGGAAAAAAGAAGGCTGACACACTCAATGGACTTTAAGGTGCACATTTATACAAACACGCCAGAATGACAGACCCTTAGTTTAGATCAACACAACCATTTTGTACTTTGTCATTACATATTTTTCCCATTACATAATGACTTCCTGCACAGATGACAAAATGCATTTTCTCAACAAAATTATTTTCGGCACAGCTGTTTTGGTGAGTAAGTCATTGCAGGAGTTTTTTGATCAAATGCATTTCATCAAGAAAATAACTTTAGGCACTTCAAACATGTTTGTTTTTCTCCCCCTCTAGAAAACACAACTTTGGAAATGAGGCTCCCTTTTCCCATAAATGTTGGCTCCTTCCAGAGAAACCATGTGAACTCAAAATACAGTATTGCCTCATTTACCTGGCATCACCATGAGGTGTTGTTTCACAGAAGTGAATTTTCCACATCATAGAAACTCATGCTTCTAAGCACTAAGACTCAAAAAATTGTAATTTATTTTCGAAGGGAACCTTTTTTAAATACAGGATGTCCCAAAAGTATTAGTGCAGTATTAAGCTACTAAAGCTTAAAACTATACTAAGTCTTTTGAGATATCCTACCTTGTCTATTTAAAGTATTCCTCAATATTTAAATAGCTCTATGATCTTGTCAATGTGGGCAAATTATAGCTTATCTACTTCTCAAAAATCCTACATAGAGGATCCATCTAATACCCTGGAGCCTTTCCTCAAGGTCTTTTGACTTTCTGTGGGTACCAATGCATCATCTGTACAACTCATGTTTTGGCTCCCCTTCTAAGCACCTTGAGCATGGGCATTATTTCATTCTTTGTATTTGTATCCCAAATACAAAGCACATTGTCTGGCACATAAGTGTATACTTAATAAATATTTGGTGACTGACCGATTGTTGAATGGCTAGTCCCCCTACTTTTCCTATCACACATAATTTGGCCTGTCTTTGTAAACTTGGGGTCATACAGAAGTGTGGAGGACTGTTTGTTCCCTTCACCAAATAGCCCCTGGCATTTTTACAGTAGGCTTTCTGTTGCTTCCTCCTTCATAGTCAATCCTTCACATGTCGGCTTTGATCAACTCCTCTCTCCCAACTTAGGGCTTCTATTTAATTACCCAGTAAAGCACAGGAAAAGCTAAAGGGGAAACCCAAGGCCTTGGCACAGATCCTCCCTTTCTATTTTCCATGCCCCCCAAATAAATGCTTTTCTACTCATCAGACCTAATCAGTACCACTCTGCTTCTCGGATAAGAAAGTTCCTTCTTTTGCTGGCATGAGTTGGCTTTCAGGCTGTATGTGCTTATTGACAAAACTACCTTTCTCCCTCTCCCCTTTGTTTCCTTTGAAATTCTTGACCTTCCAACTTTCTGGTAGCTATGTCTAGCTAATTATTACCATGTAATATAGCTCCATTAGTATAAGGCAGTTTTCTAATTACTTGCCATAGGGAGCCCCCCAAATTGAAGCTTCTTTTCCTGCCCAGTGGTTCTAGAGTGGGATGTAGGCTCCTTTCCTTTGGGTGACTATGCAATCTTTCTGTGGATCATAAGGAGTTTCTTTACGTACTTTGGTTCACCCATTCTTCTACCCAGAACAAGGTCCCTTCCCAGATTAAACCATTCTTCCTGTTCTTAACTTGTGCCTTGTGGTATCCCTTTCACTAGATTCCTGTTTCTGAACCACATTATGCCCAGATCATTGGCAGGACTGCAATAATGAAAATACCCTGGTCCAAATCAAAAATAGACATCTTTCTTTGGCCCTCATTCTTGTTCCATGTGTTTTGGACTCCTAAGTTTTCCTCAGAGCCCGTTTTCCTTGGTGTATGTGAATGGAGTCTGACAGGAGATGTTGGTTTAGACACTAGCTTAATAGATGAACAAAAAATACTTAGGCCAATTGGGTATACAGAATATCAACATAGTCTCTTTTCCCCTTCTGTAATAATCAGAGCAGTGTTGTATCACCACATGAAGCTGGGTTAACTGAGCACTAGCCTGGAAGTCATTTGTGACCCACCCACACAAAGGCATAATTCAGATCCCAGGAAGGAAGCAGTGTTAACCACAGCCAAGTTCAACTTAATATGCCTTCAATATTAGGTGCAGTGCGCTGTGCTAAACACTGAGTATACAAAGAGGAGCCTGAAACATAGTTCCTGCCTTCAAGAAGTATAAAATCTAGTAGAGGGATGAGGCACATACACAAATAACTGTGATAAAATTAAAAAAAAATAGAACCACTAGGTTATTGATGTCTTTTATTTTCATATTATCTCATTTTCTCCTGTGTCCTTCTCCTTCCACTCCCAGAGTATGAAATAAATTGAATATGATAAGTGCATAGGAGAGGTCAAAGAGTAAGGCATGAGAAATTTAAGGGCAGAGGGTTCACTTCTGCTTAGGGAGATCTGGGAAAGTTTCCTGTGGTAACCTAATTTGATCCTTGAAAGAAGGAAAGGATTTCAGTAGGAAATATGGGAGAATTTATTCCACTCATAGGGGATGATATTCATACATATATATTGAGTTTTTTAATAATCTACCACAGATTTTATACATACATATGTATACATATAGGAGTACATATATGGACACATGTGTATGTATATGTAAAATATATGTATATAAATATCTTTATAGCTATCTCTATATATATGTTTATCAGTATGTAGGTATGCATGCAAAAATACAGTCCCTGCTCTCAAGGAACTTACATTCTAATGTGGGAGACAATGAGAAAACCACATATATACATATGCATGTTGTGTGTGTGTATGTGTGTGTACGTATTTCATAATCCATGGTGGGTGGGGACAATGTGATAGAATTAGACCAGTGCATTAAGACTTAGATACAGCTGATAGTGGTGTGATGGAAAAATTAGAGATGTGAATGAAAGGCAGCTAGGCTGCAAGGTGAAGGGTTCAGATCCTTCCTAAGATACAGCCCAGTGACTTCAGGGAAGTTACTCATCCCCTCTCAGCCTCAGTTCCCTCACTGGTAAAATGAGTTTAATAATGGTACTTCCCTCATGGGGTTGTTGTGGGGATCAAAAGAGATGACACGTGTAATATGATATAAAATTATTATGAATAACTTCAATAGTTAAATACGTATATGTTCCCAAACCCCAAATTAATACTTATTCATGCTAACAAATGGGGAAAGAAATGACAAATGCTCTAGTTTCTTTGCCAAGAAAACCCCAAATGGACTCATGAAGAGTTAGACATGACTGGAAAATGACTGAACAACAGCATGCTAAAAACAATATCAAATTCCATTAAAAGTGACACAGTTACTTCTATGGTAATAAAACAGCTCAAGGGGGCTTCTTCCCCTTCCACAAACTGTTTTCTACCTCCATCTTTTTTTTCTTTTATTTTTTTGGGTGGGGGAGGTTTATCTTGTCTAGACTCCCATCACCTGCTGGCAGCCCCAGACTAGCCCCCAGGGAGGTGACACCCAGAAGTCCTTAGGCATTGCACTAAGAAGTGCTATTTACAGCACTTTTGCCCCAGAGGATTCCAGGACAATGTTTTCCAGGCTTATGCTGCCTGCTTCAGGCAGGTTATGGGTTGTGGGAACCATTCCTTTGCTGGTAAGATTATCCTTTGGAACTCTTACCTACCGTTTTTGAGGGTTTGAGCCCATGTAACTCCACTTTCCAATCCCACCTTCTGCAAGAGGCCTTTCTTGGCACATCTTTCCCCCACTCCCCAACCCCAGCACACATACCACGTGACTTTCTGAGATTACCTTCCATTTACACTATACATATCTCATACAATCATAGTTGTTTGTTGTCTCTCCCATTAGAATGTAAGCTCATTGAAAGCAGAGACTTTGCCGTTCTATGTATCATCGGGCCTTAATATCTGGCTTGTACTAAACATGTAATTGCTTGTTGACTGACTTCTAACCAGAATGCATTTTTCTTGGGGATGTGCCTGTATTTATTTAGTGTACATACACACCCCTCTCTCAGTCCCCTCTTCCCCATAGAATGTAAGCTCCTTAAAAGCAGGAACTGATTTTTTTGTTGTTGTTTCTGTATCCCCCAGCACCTAGCACGGCACCTTGTACTGAGTAGGAGTGGGATAAATGCTAGTAGAAATGAGTACAAATAAATGAAGTTGTATCCGGATTTGCAAACTCGGTGATGAGGCCCTTAAAAATTGAACTCCCATTAGGTTTCCTCCTACTTTCCTTAATCCAATATCTCTGGATTGAAAATAAACATTCTTCTCAAGGCTTGATGTAAAGAAAACTGTTGCCAAACTCCAGAAACACAATTATGTGTCTAAGCCATTTGTGAGGATTTACCAGCTCAGCTTATTTTGGAAAGAAATGTGCGTGCATTTGATTTTTTAAGTCACGATGCACTGAAACTTATGTGTTTGATTTTTCACTATAGAGGTAGGCATTAATGCCTAACATAATTTACATGTAAAACCTGGTGTTCTCTTAGGGTTTTCATAATTAAGCAAAACCCCTTTGTGATATTAGTGATGGGAGACAGAGCTCACACTCACCTTCCAAGCTAACCATGTTATATCAAGTTTTTTACAATATATATTTTGACAGGCATTATGTATAAATCCACATTAGGGAGGGAATATCTTAGAAGGAACCACATTTTTCCTTATTTTTGCTCCCTAAAAATCATTCTAGGATAAACTGCATGCATATTTGCAGATAGCCCACATTTTTCTGCCTCTGTTAATGTGTCGTGTGACAGGAATCAGGAGATGGTGGTGACAATGGCCATGCCACTGGAGCACAAACTTGATTTGGCACTATGGTTATGGAAAACCTTTGAGTAAAGGTCTGGTGATGGATCCCATGTCTCTGGTCCAAGAACCTGCTTAGCAAAGTTGGTATAGACTCATTCTTAGAAGGTTAGACAGCAGGTGATACTTTTTTTTTTCAGCCGCAGCATGTCAGAAATTCCACTTACTAACTAAGGTGTGCATATGGTTGTGATCTGTACAACAAATTAAATCACAGGTCCTTCCAGTACTGAAGTAAGTAGTCAGTAATGTTGATCTCATTTTGTTATTTTCATACTTATTGTTAAGTGATATTTTTCTTTACATGTATATATTTAAAAATTTTTTATTACTTTTTAAAAATTTTATTTATATCTTTTGCTTTCACATCAATTTCATCACTAAATAAATAATTCCCCTAAGTCCCTACGCAGTGAGCCATCCTTTGTTACAAAAAATAAAAGAAATAGAAGGAAAAAAGAAAAAAAGTTCAAGACTAATCAATTGAGTCTGATAGTATACACAATGGTCAATACCATAGTCATCAACTTCTGTAAGGAATGTGGTTGTATTTTTTCGACTCTTCTTCCATGACAATCTCACAATTTCTTTCTCCCTCCCTCCCTCCCTCCCTCCTTCTTTCTCTCTCTCCCTCTCTTTCTCTCTCCCTCCCTCTCTCTCTCTCTCTCCCCTCTCCCTTCCTCCCTTACCCCCCTCCATTTGAACTGTTGTAGCTATGTACATATAGTTTTGATAATTTTTTAAAAAGTCAAGTGAGAAGCTGAAGACATACAGTACATAATATTAACACAATGGTTTAATAGAACTTTTGTAAAAGAGTTTCTTGCTCAAACTCTTCCACTTCCTTATGCTGAAATGGAATAGAGTTACACAGACCGGTGGTTGGCTGAGCTATAGAATGGCTTCTACCAAAGGAAGGAGAAGGACGTTCTCTTTCTTGTATCTATCTATACTCACATAAATCCAAAGTTTTATGAGGGTTTGCTTCTCTCTCTTTTGAAAGGGAATTGAGATCTCATCTAATGTCATAAAGAATAATAATAATTCCTTTACATACAGGATACATTCCTTTATATACTATACAGGATTTCTAAAAATTATTTTCTATCTTTTGCACTATTGCTAGGTTAATTTTTATAAGCTTTGGGAAATTGTTTTCAGTAGCTGCCCATTGTCTATAGATAGATGGATAAAATATTTTTTAAAGAGTATTTGCTAGGTTCCAGACACTGGGCTAGGTACTGGAGATACAAATAAAAGCAAAAGAGAGCTGAAAATAGGGGAGGGTATGCATCCAAACCATCTATCATGGTTTGAAAATGGCCAGGAAGTAACATGGAGTCCTAGTTCTGGGCAAGATAAGGCTAATGCGCATTGGGTGAGTGGGCAGTCATTTTCTTTAATCTGGAAAGAAATTCCCAAAGTGTTTGAAATGAAAGCTATGTCCCGGAAGGGGAAAGCTGGGAGGGTTGAGTTCTTGAAATGAAGACAGGGGTGTGTGTATGAGAGAGAGATGTTGGGGGGCAAGGGGAGGGGGGCATGGAGAATAGTGGTGGTGGAAAATGCCAGTTTAGAATGCTTTGCTCGAGAGTGCCACCTGATGGTCAGATTTGGAAAATGATTTATATTACATCCTGTTGGTAAAACTTTCTTAGAGATTTAAGGAGCAAAGGAATGAGAAAACTTCTAAAATGGTATTAGTAACTATTGAAAGGAGACCATACTTATATTATGAGAAGGAATTAAAACATGGTTTAACAGTATGATCCTTCTGAGCTGCTAAATGCTGGATATTATTATAATGAAGAAAAGGTATATGTGTTCCCTCTCAGAACCCAGGAATGGATATTCCAAGGGGTGGGCAGCATGCCAGAGAAAAGAAGAGCAATAATGTTTTTTTCCCCAGTCTTAGTTTCTGAATATGAATGGAAAGACTGGAACATATGATCTACAAAATTCCTTTTCATTTGAAAAATTATGATTTGCATATTTTAAAGAACCCAGCATTTGGTTTATAAGTAAAAATTAGTGCATTTAAGAGGAAAAAGAGAATAACATATTTTGGAACAGAAAAAGTCATTTTTATTACTATTTAAGCTTTAGTTAATAATAAACATAATTTTGATAATGCTAAGAATTCACATTTAAGGTTTCCAAAAATGTTTTCTTTACAGCAACCCTGGGAGATAGCAGTTGAAGGTGTTATTATTTCTACTTCATAGATGGGGAAGCTGAGACACAGAACAATTAAGTGATTTGAAAATGGGAATGAAAGGAGATACCTTTAAAGCTATGGCTAGAAGAGAATTCTTGGATAAACTAGATATAGAAGAAATCATAAAAACCAATATAAACAATTTTGATTACATATCATTTAAAAGCCTTTGGTGAATGAAATTATATAGCTAGAATGAAAAATGATAGAGTGGGGCTGGGGGGGGGGAGTAGAATCTTTGCAACAAACATAATCCAATTTCCAGGCTATCTAGGGAACTGGTACAGACATAGAAATCAACATCCCCAGTAGATAAGTGACTCAAATGATATGGGCAGTTTTCAAAAAGAGAAATAAAAGCTCATCAGCCATATGGAGAAGTTCTCCAAATCGCTAACAATAAGGGGAATAAACATTGAAATAACTCTGAGGTTTTCTTTTATTTCTGTCAAATTGGCAAGGATGATATTAGTGAAATAACATTGGAGGGGCTGTGAGAAAACAGGCACACTAAGACACTGTTGGAGCAACCAGGAATACTGGTCCAGGCGTTCTAGAAAATAGTTTGAAATTATGTGAAAAAACTTATCAAATTGTTCATACCCTTTGATCCAACAATCCTACTACTGAACACATACTCTAGGAAAGTCAAAATTTCAAAAAAAATCTCATATTTGTCAAAATATTAATAGCAGCCCTTTGTGGTACCAATAAACTACAAATGAAGTGCGTGCTATTTAATCAGGGGAAATGGCTAAATAAATCATGACATATTAACATAATTTAATATTGTTGTACCATTAGAAACAATTGATATAAGGAATTCAGAAGAATATGGAAAGACTTAAATGAACTGGCAGAGTGTGGTAAGAGGAAATGGGAAAAAACATATACAAGTATACAGCAAAGTAAGTAAAAATAATACAAAAAGGCAACTGAACTTGGGTTACATGAAATGAACAATATTCATTCTAGAGGACAGATCATCAAACACTCTTTTCTTCTCTTGGTGATGAGGTGGGGTTACTATGGGGGAGGAGAATAGCCAGTAAAGACAGAAATAGTTCTTGTATTACATGGTCTTGCCTAACTCTTTTTTCTTAATAAGAGGGGAGGTTCAGTTGCAGACAAAGGAGGGAAGCATTCCTCATGGTATTGAGGAATTCTACTGTCAGATATGGTCAATAGTCCATGTGTTAATATTTGGATTAACTGTACTTTTCCTTAAAAGGAAGAGTTTTATTGGACGAAGTTATTGGGAAATGCCAGCAGTGTTTAAGAAATCGTTGACACTAAGACCAAAAAGGAATTATCTGCTGTGCTGAGGGTCACACAGCTAAGAAGTATCTGGGTGGATTCAAACTCAGGCCTTATGATCCTAAGGTCAACATAGCAGGTCAACACATTTTTCAGTGCACAACATAGCTTTTCTTGCTTAGCATTTATATAGGGCATTTCAAAGCACTTATAAGTCAATTTAGTTCATTAATATGATTAAAATCATAATGCGTGCAGAGCACTGGTCTGTTAGGAGATATACATGGCTTAGGTAAGAAACAATTCCTTCATGGAACTTTACTAATGGTATATACTTTTATTTTACTGTCAAATAGCATATATATGGAACATGATAAGAGCATTGTTCTTCTTTAGTCATGTCTGACTCTTAGTGACCCCGTTTGGGTTTTTCTTGGCAGAAATACTGGAGTGGTTTGCCATTTCCTTTCCCAGCTCAATTTATAGATGAGGAAATTGAGGCAAGTGAATTGCCCAGAGTCATATAGCCAGTATATTTCTGAGGCTGGATTTGAACTCAGGTCCTTTTGACTCCAGGGCCAGCACTCTATCCACTGCACCACCTAGCTGCCTGGATAAGGGCATTAGAGAGGTATAAATGCATTCATTCTTTCATTTGATTCCTTTCATAAACTTGGGGAAGCAGTGATCAATAAATATGGAAAATCAGTCTCCATGAAGTCATTATTTTCCCAAGATCACACCTCCCTACGCACTTGAGCATTACCTAAAGCTGAGCTTTGTGTATAGCATATACCAACAAAGCACTGAGAAGCTGCATGGTGTAGGGTCAGAATCAAAAGAATAAGATTCATATCCTGACCCTTGTGTGATCTTGGTGCCATTTAACTTCCCTGGTCTTCAGTTTCTTCATCCACAAAATAAAGGGATTGGGTTTGATGACCTCTGATGTATCTTCTAGCTCTTCTGACTTATTCTCTATTCAATCTCACCCTAATTTTTATTTACCTTTCATTTGATGAAATGTTGAAAGCTTATGAACTGATGTATTTAATGTTCTCTGCCACTATCAGTAAAATGGAACTTTCCTCACTCTCAAATTAGAGCACTTAGTCTATAATCTGAATGACATTTTTTTTTTACCTTTTGACCTGGAACATCAAGACATGGGTCCTAAGATCATTGCCACTTTGACCTTTCATCTTCTTCCTCAGCATGCCATTCTGTGGGAACAGGTATGATGCTAAGCACCTGGGCGACCTCCTCCATTGAAGAAGTAGCCCAGGCTGCCCCTGAGGGCACTCGCTGGATGCAGCTGTACATCTACAAAGACCGGGAAGTCACCAAACAGCTTGTGAAGAGGGCTGAGAGGAATGGCTACAAGGGCATATTTCTGACTGTAGACACTCCTTACCTGGGCCATCGCTTTGATGATGTGCGCAACAGGTTCCAATTACCACCACATCTCAGGTACCTCCTTCCCTTCATTATATTCAAGTCTCAGAGTTTGTTTAATTATTCTGTAGTCAAAGGACATTAACTTTGTTTCCAGTTCTTTGGTATGACAAAAATAAAATACTACTATGAATATTATGGCTTATAAGGGACTTTTCCTCTTTTCTTTTTGGCTTCCTTGGGATAAATGTCTACTAACGGTATGTCTGGATCAAAAGGTATGAAGACAGTCACTTTCTAGAATAATTCCAAATTCCCTTCAAAAGAGGGACAGGGTTACATAGTCATTATGTGTCAGAGACATGACTTGAACCATAGGCTTCCTGATATAGCTTTTTATCCTCTATAACCGTGAAAGCCTTTCATATTGAGTGTGCTGGAGCCAGCTAGCTCCTTCTGGTTCATAAAAACCTATTGTTAAAATTTCTCTATGAGCATTTACATCTTGGATATTTGTTAAGGCTACAAACTGGGGCTTGATTTATTCTTTTGTTGGTTATTTAGACTTTAGAAAATAATGGAGAAAATGCTAATAATTCAGATTAACCCTAAAAGTGTATTGGGCAGTTTTTGGAGAGCCAGTTGTTAAATATTTAGTAGCACATCCCTGTTCTAGGTATAGACAAAATATATTCAAAGTAATTTGGGGGATCCAGCACTAGGAGCTAGAAAAATTTGAAAACATTTTGCACAGAAGGTGGCATTTGAACTCAACCAGGAAGGAAAGTAATAGTTTTGAGAGAGGGAGGTGAGAAGAGAGTACATTCAAGGTATGACGGATTGCCACTAGAAATGCATGGGAGCAACACTTGGAATGCTATGGGTGAGGAACAGCAAGAAAGTCAGTTTGGCTGGACCTCATTTTGCATGGAAGATGGCATCAGTCAATAAAAATGGAAAGGTAGGTTCAGGTATGTTGTGAAGAGCTTTAAATGTCAGAGGAGTTTATATTTGATCCAGGAGGCAATAAGGAACTGCGAGAGTTTATTGAGGAAGTTTGTGACAAAATTGATTTGGTAGCTCAGTGGAGGTGGGATTGGTAAAGGGAGAGACTTAAGGCAGGGAAACCAATGAAGGCTTACCATCTTTATACCAGGACAAGGAATGAGTAAGGATATTCTTAGGCCTTGAGTACACTAGATGGTGGGAGATTTCTTTTTCATTTCTTTTCATTTCTTTTTGATACTCAAGTCTATGTTACATTTAAAATCATGCTACATAGTAACATGTATAGTGCTTTGCAAACCCATAAAGCACTATGTAAATATGTATAACTTTCCGTGTTGGTATTTTTTTTTGTCTCATGAATTTCCATCTTCATCCACTCTCTTAGGCAATAGATTTAATCAATAACACTAGAACAAAGGTGTTTTACTCTTGGTGGTAATAATACCTTATATATGTTTATTGCTTTACAGCTTAGAGTTTTTTTTGTTGCTATGTATATCACATTAGCATAAACATAAGGGTATGTGGATAGATGCATACTTTAGAAGGATGTGTAGTCAAAGGATCTGTGATTCAACTTGGAACTTCATGTGTGGGAGCTCTCTCCTCTCCTCTATGACCTGCTATAAGAGGTAAGACCTAGGGAGCTGCCCAAGATAAACAGAGGTTAAGGCACTTGCCCATCTAATTAAATATAAGAGATAGGTTAGGAATCTAGGTCTTCTTGAATATGAACCTGGAACTCTATCCACTACACAAACATAATATGCCATCTAATATAAAATACGCCTTCTACATATACATATAGTTATATGTATGTATGTATGTATATATTTGCATATATCTACATATATGTACAAGGGAGTGCTAGGTGGCACCATGGATCGAGTGCTAGACCTGCAGTCAGGAAGACCTAAGTTTAAATCTGGCATCAGACACTTGCTGTGTGACCCTGGGCAAGTCACTTAATCCTTGTCTATCAAATGAGCTGGAGAAGGAAATGGCAAGCCACTCCAGTATCTTTGGCAAGAAAACCCTAAATGGGGTCAGGAAGAATTGGACACATATACATATATGTATACACATACACATTCACACTCACACACATGTACGATCAGAGAGGCAGCACAATATAGAGGATAAAAGTATAGCCTTGTTGGCAGGAAGTCCTGAGTTTGAGTCCTGCCTCTGGCATGAATTGGGTCTGGGACTCAGTATCTTAATTGCTCAGTACCTGAGCAAACTATCTGTGATAGGAAATTGTAGAAAAGTGGGAGATATGCATTCTTAAAAGGCCTTTCCTCATCAGGACATCACCACACCAATGGAAGCACAGATCTATACCATATGTGTATACACACTGCCATATATGTATCTATACCTTTATATCTATCTATCTATCTATCTATCTATCTATCTATCTATCTATCTTATACATGGATAGGGGCTGGACCTGTGATTTCATTGGTTTATGAAGAAAAGTGATGAGAAAACTTCTACCAACGTAGGTCCGCACCTTCTCTGCAACTTCAAGTTTTAGAGATTGCTGGACTTCAAGAGTGGGGAACCTGAAGCCTCAAGGCCACATGTGGCCCTCTAGGTTCTCAAGTTGGGCCCTTTGACTGAATCCACTTGAGGACCTAGAGGGCCACATGTGGCCTTGCGGCTGCAGGTTCCCCATTCCTGGCCTAGAGTATTGAGAAGTCAAGTGACTTGTCCAGGGTCATCATAGACAGTATGTGTTAGAAGCCCTGAGTTTAATAGAGTTAATAGAGCACTGGGCCTGGAGTCAGGAGGACCTGAGTTCACATCCAGCCTCAGACACTTATTAGTTAGCTGTGCGGCCCTGGGTAAGTCACTGAATCTCTGTTTGCCGGTTTCCTCCTGTTTATAATAGGGATAATAACAGCCCCTACCTCCCAGGGTTGTTGTGAAGTTCAAATGAGATAATAATTGAAAAATGCTTAGCACAGTATATAGCACACAGTAAGTACTATATAAATGTTAGCTATAATCATTACCACCACCACTGTCATCATTGTCATCATCGTCATCATCATCATCGATTTCAAGCTGAGTCTTCTTGGCTGAGGCTGGTGCACTATCTATGCCATGCTGCCTGTAATGTATACACGTATGCACAATTTTATATATGTACATACAGAAATGCATGATACATGTTTGTGTACATAGAAACATGCATAAAAACAGATACAGAGAGAGGGAAGGAGAGAAACAGAGAGAGGGAAAGAGGTAGGGATAAAAGGAGAGAGAGAGAGACAGAGACATAAAGGAAGGGAGGGGGAAGGAGGGAGGGAGAGAAAGAGAGGGAAAGAGGGAGAGAAAGAAGGGGGAGAGAGATACAGAGAGACAGAGACAGACACAGAGAGAGACAGAGAGACAGACAGGGAGAGACAGAGAGAGGTAGAGACAGAGAGAGAGAGAGAGAGAAAGAGAGAGGGAGAGATGGAGAGTACAATGTATTTATCAAATGTTTGGGCTGTAACTCTCCCTTTTATCTACGTAGGGTCACTCTCTGAGCAGTTGGAAGGGTTAGTTCTCTGTCCTCTCACTTTGTTCTTGGGCTCATGCCCAGATGACGTGAAGAGCTAAGAGACAAAGCCCCCTTTTATTTTCAGGTTTTTACCGGAGTACCTAAGGCACCACAGCTTGTCATATCTCCCATCTGAAGATGACCGAATAATTAGTAACACATCCAGGTTACAGGGAATACAGGAAACACCCCGTAGACGCCTTCGCCCTGGCCCGTGAAGGGAACACTAGCTCTGTTTGTTACAGGCTGACGTGGAGGGCCAGCTCCTTCTGGTTAGCTACTCATCATACCACATCCAGCACTCACAGCAGAGTTCACTATGCTAATGGGAGGCACAGGCTTCCGTTGAAGTTACATACACCCAAAGAGCACATTCGTTACAACCTGATATGAAATCTGTCTTATTTCTGCTACTGACCTTATTCACAGGGGGTGAAGCCTGGCTTTTCAAATGTGAGGTTTGGCAGGCAAGGGAGACAGGAAATCCAGAAGAGAACGAAAGAGTCTGTAAAAAGCTGGTTTCTTCCAGGCTTTACTGCTTACATTCTACCCCACCTCCCCACCTCCCCCTCTCCCCACCTCCCCACCTCCCCCTCTCCCCACCTCCCCACCTCCCCACCTCCCCCTCTCCCCACCTCCCCACCTCCCCACCTCCCCCTCTCCCCACCTCCCCACCTCCCCATCTCCCCACCTCACATGTTAGAGGAAGAGAAGCCCCATCTTGGCACCTGGGTGGGGTGGCAGGGTTCACAGCATTTGAAATTCTTTTTAATGCTGATCTGTAGAATACATATGCAATACGCATGTGGAAATTGGAATTGGAATGTGTTCCTGAGGCAAAGAGGATGAAGAGTAGGGGTTTTAACTGCTTCTGGAAGAAAGGAGAATGAAGTCAGCTCAACCAATTGATTCCTCAGGCTCCTAGGCACGGGCCCTTTTCTTTCTCTACATCCTGTGGAGATTGTCCAAGATCTAAGAGATCTAGGGTTGAGATTGTGCTGTTAGGTCAACATCAGAAAGGTTAAAGAAGATGAAAAGTCAGACGCATTTTCCTGTTGGCTAAGGTAAAGAGAAAAATGACACATCTAAGTTTTAACATTAGCCTATAATGATATATGTGGTAACCAGGTGGTGCAAAAGATAAAGTGCTGGGCCTAGAGTCAGGAAGACTCCATCTTTCCTGAGTTCAAATCCCGCCTCTGACACTTACTAGCTGTTTGACCCTGGGCAAGTCACTTAACTGTGCCTCAGTTCCTTATCTGTAAAAATGAACTGGAGAAGGAAGTGGCAAACCACTATCTTTACTAGGAAAACCTCAAACCGGGTCACAAAGAGTTGGATGTGACTGAACAACCAAATAATGA
Source organism: Trichosurus vulpecula (assembly GCF_011100635.1). Lineage (NCBI taxonomy): Eukaryota > Metazoa > Chordata > Mammalia > Diprotodontia > Phalangeridae > Trichosurus > Trichosurus vulpecula. The sequence continues at coordinate 263,070,752 of NC_050575.1, read as the reverse complement.
TATACTAAATGATATGGCTTGAAATTATATCTTTACATTTTGCCAACTATTTCATAAATGTATGTTTTCTGGGAGAGTGATTCTAAGTTTACTCTGATGGTGACCCAGCCTGGAAAAGATTAAGTGGAGACAAACCAGGGCTAGTTGCCACAAGTGAAATTGTGACAGGTATTTTGACCAACAGATTTAGGGGTTAGTATCTACATGTACCTCTCCTATATGATTCTTGCTTGATCTCTTTCTGTATAGTCATCTTTTTTAGAAGTACTTTGGATTGATATCAGAGCTCGTTTCCTTTCTTTCTTTTTTTTTTGGTGGTGTGGGGGTGTCTGTATCTGTGATTTCATCAGCTTCCCAATTTGAAATTCATTTCATCGATGAAGATCGGGACACATCTCTAATTTAGTCTTAGAGAATTGCCTTGAGCAACAAGAGGTTAAGTGAATTTCCCATGGCAGTGTATTTAATATATATACTATGTATGTATGTATGTATGTATGTATGTATGTATGTATGTATATATGAGGTAAGACTTGAACCAAGGTTTTCATTGTTTCAAGGCCAAATGTCTATTATGCCATGCTGCTTGTCAATACTTGATAGATGATCAATTATCCCACCCAAATACTCACCCCAGCCATCTCCTTGACATCTTCCCTATGTCACATGCAACCCTTCTCTAACTGTTTCCCCACCTCTTGCTGTGGAGATAGTAATTGAATCTATACTACAACTTCTGGAAAGGGCATGTCAATTTACCCCACTTACCGTTCCTGTAAACTCCTAAAATCAAAACATCCTGCCCTGGCTACCACTTCCTGTTAGATGTTGACTTCCCTTACTGGGCTGTAAACTCCTTGAGAGCTAGGATGGTTTGCATTTGCATGTTTATCCCTAGTCCTTAGCACAGTGCTGGGCACATAGTAGTAAGTATTTCATGCATGTTTTTCATTCATTTGTTCATTCATTCATTCATTCATCATAAGTATGAATTATTGAAAGGCAGCATAACGTAGCTGATAGAGAACTGGTCTTGGAGCTGGGGAGATGTGGGTTCAAATTCTGCCTTTGGTGCTTATTGGCTATGTGTCTCTGGGCAAGACATTTAACTCTTAGTGCCCCATAACAACTCTCCAAGGCTATAAATTGCAGAATAGGTGCATATATACATTGGTGGAGGGAGTTTCTCCATGAGGAGAATCTTACCCTGATGTCTCCAATCCACGCAAAAAAACCAAAACACCCAGAATTACCGTTATCACGATTACTGCTGTCATGCAAATATTCTTTAACTAGCTTATTTAGGATTAAGGCAATGTCTTTGGAAGGATTGGGTGAGCATTGGATTTGGAGGAAATAATTTTTCAGAGTAGCCCTAGCAAAGCTGAGGATTATATTGCCAAAGGACCTTATTATGTGTCTTTGAACAGGACCTGTGTGATCTGAGGCTTCTAACTTTTCTTGAGCAATCTGATCTCTCCTAACTATGTCATTTATTTTAATATTTGTCCTTTCCTTCTTAATGAAATGAAATATTTGAAAATAGCAATTTTTCTGTTCTGCATGTATACCGTAATTCAAATAAAATGGCATCCATGGAGACTTTCTGCAGAACCATCAGCAAAATGCTCCATCGTGGGTCTCTATAAAAGATATCTGAAAACTTGTTCTTGGCTTAAGACTTTGAACAAAGTTTGAGAGTAACAACAAGGTCCCATTGTGCACAGAAATTTCTGTAAGGCAACATTCATTCAAGTGTTGATCTGTATTTCACAGTCCAAGAAAAACAACAGTTATTTATATAATTTTATCCATGTTTCTGTTTTTCCTATCCATCCCCTCTCCCTGAATACCCCCTCCCCATCAAACCCTCCCACAAAGCTACAGCTGAAAACCTGGAACTTGTAAAGGGAGGGAAATACACAAAGAGATGTTTTTGCTTTCTTTTGGTCATGACAGAAACTAGATTGATAAGAGCTTCTTCTTCTTCTTCTTCTTCTTCTTCTTCTTTTTCTTCTTCTTCTTCTTCTTCTTCTTCTTCTTCTTCTTCTTCTTCTTCTTCTTCTCTTGTGAATGAGGAGCTATTTACATGTTTCACATCCCCATTATAATTTTGGAATAATCAAGTGTATGATGCAATAATAAAGATCCATTTATTCACAGCTAATTAGATCTAAGAATTGAAAGATATCCCTAAGGTTACCCAGTCTATCAGTACCTGACCAAGAATTCTTTCTACAACATTCTTAATGAGTAGTCATCCAGATTTTGCTTGAAGACTTCCAGTAGAGATCAGAGGTGGGGGACTCACTGCCTCCAGAGATATCTCAGCTTGTTTTTAGATAGCTCCATTTATTAGTAAGCTTTCCCTATATCAACCCTAAAATGCCTCTCTGAAAGTTTGACCTACTGTACTTCATTCTACCTACTAAGGCCAGGAAGAATGAAAATAATCAATATTTCATATAACAACCCTTCAAATGATTTAAGAGATTAAAGAGATCTATTATGTCCTTCCCTTGTGTCTCCCCCCAGCTTCTCTTTTCTAAACAAAATGTTCAGCTCCTTCAACCAGTTCTCATATGTGATGATCCTGGTGGCCCTCCGCTGGAAGATTCCCAGTTTATCAATGTCCTTCCTAAAATGTGATGCCCAGAAGTGAACACAATACTTCAGATGTGGGCTGACCAGGGCAGATTACAGCAGGACTATACTCCACTGGTCCTGGACACCTCTCTTGAGGTGGCTTTATCACATTATAATTTTTGGCTGCCATGTTGCACTCCTGGCTCATATTGAATTGTAATGTGGTCACAGAGTTTTGTGGCTGTATGATAATATATACTACCAATAAATGCTCTAGTAAAAACAAATATTTTAAGCATGTCAGCTAAAAAGCTTTATTGGAAGCTGATGAATCAAGTGATAACTTTTTGCATTGGCACAAATGGATGTGGGATTCTTTTGTGATTTTCAGTGACCTTATAAGCGCATAAAATTACAATGCTGAATGGGAAGTTTCTACTAAGGAAACTTTGTTAACACTGTCTCAAAAGTTAGCTAGAGTTATTTGTTCTAGGAATACAGTAATTTCATGTCCTTCAGAGTCCATACATTTGCCTTTGTATCTCCTACAGTGCTTAGCATATTGTTTGGTACAAAGGCAGTACTTTATGTTAACTGAACTGAATTTTCATAACATAAAGAATCTTCTTGATAAGGCACAATTTAACTGGACATAATGGTATTTGAAAGTTCATCAACAAAGAGAAAATATGTGAAGCTTAGGTATTTCAGTACCAGAAACCGAGATATGGGAAATCTTGAGGAGGGGGCCAGGAGAGGGAAGAATATGTACCTGCTACTGTCAGACCTTTCCATAATAACTACTGGGAAGTATATCTAGGTTGTGCAAAGTAGGTTGGTAAATGGAGATTGCTATGTAGTGCTGGACCACATTACTACAGTTCTAGCTTTAACAGAACCTCTAAAGTTGTTGAGAAGGTTGGTGGGAGAGAGATTAGATTTGTTGCTCCTCTGCCATTACAGTATGTTTTTCATTAATGAAGATATGCTTCACCTTAAAATGATGCAGAAGTTGTATCTACATAGACAAACAAGCTTTAAAAAGAAAACATGGATAAAGTTAATCAATTACTTTAAAGATAATTTGATTGATTCATCTATGCCACGTATTTGTCCCCACTTCTCCCTTTCCAAAAACAGCTCCTGTTATTGTGTATAGATTAAGATATGATGGCTGTATGAGCTTGGCAGAACCCAAAAAAAGAGGTCCAAATGGTTAGATCTGACCCAGGTTTTTGCAGAGCATACCACAGGAGACAAAAATGAATAACTCCATGCCATAGGAAGATTAATTTTTATTTCATTCAAAGAATCATTATATACAGAGAGATTCATTTCTGTAATAATTTAAACCCATTCTTTCAACTGATTTATGTCTGTATTTCAGGATGAAAAATTTTCAGACCAATGATTTGGCCTTTTCTTCTGAGGAGGGTTATGGAGACAACAGTGGCCTTGCAGAATACACAGCTAACGCAATTGATTCATCGATTAGCTGGAAGGATATTACCTGGCTGAAGAAATTGACAACCCTCCCAATTGTTGCCAAAGGCATCCTCCGAGGTTCATTTATTTCTTCACTTAAAAATATACAATCCTTTATAACTTTATGCAGTTTTGAGGAGGTGATTAGTGCATAGAAAAATAAAGATGAAAAGCAGGAAGAGACTTTTCTGCTATTTAATGAAAGGTTCTTTGCATATATAATGATCCTGATCCCCCACAGTGGGGAAGCAGCATCATAAGAATTAGTTGAGTACTCCTGTAAACGGCATGAACATTTTCAAGCGACTGGGACATGATTTCATTTAGCAAATTACTATTTCATAACCCCAAGTCATAAAATCATAGGGGTAGTCAAGAGACCATAGAAAAGACTATAGCATCCATTCATCAGGATAGTCTGCATATTAGAACTAAATGTTAAGACAGCTCAGACAAAGAGGGAGTTTTAGACTCCCCCCCCACCAAAAAAAAACCCTTCACATTGGTGGTGTCTATATGACTGGGAAGAAGTTTTTAATAAGTGTGTATGTGGGGGATGGGGTATGGGGTGGGGAAAATTGCCTCCAAATGGTAAAGTCGCTAAATTATTGTTAAAGACATCTATGTTTCTTTAAAAACAGAAGATTTATTCCTGTTGAGACAGATTATCAGTCTTCCTCCTGCAAGCCATCCCTGATGCTCTCTCCCTCCTTCCCCTACCGCATCATATGCAAGACTTCATTCCTCCTTTGGCCCAGAATCTCCCTAACTTGTTCTGTCAGCTAATAGCTAGAACCAACTGGCAAGTGTGGAAAACACAATGACACCTTTTTTTTCCTTTTTCTTCCTTCCTTCCGTTCTTTCTTTCTTTCTTTCTTTCTTTCTCTCTTGAATGAGGATTGGTGGCCTATATAAAGAAAATACTTGATCTTTAAGTAGCTTAAGCATTCAATCATTAGCTTCAAGTAGCCCTGGCTGCCCCCATAGGTCTCACAACTTTTTTGGAGCTGAAGGATTGAAATACTGATTAATTTTACAATAGCAATGTGTCTCAGTACTGGTTTCTTAACTTCTATTTTGTGTGTGAGTTCAAAAGAGTTCAAAGTTGATGGCACTATGAAAGGTGCATACTCCCCAAAACATTTTTAGCAAACATTTTGAATCCATCACTATGAGGAAAAACCCATTAACTTACTGCAATGTCTTTAAAGAAGATCATTCGCAGAACTTTTCTTTAAAAATATCATTTTTTCTTTTTATTTCCATTAAGAAAAATCAATTTTCTTGTTACTCATCCTCCACATTTATCCCCCACAATCAATATATTAACCCCCACATTTATCAACTATCTATTACTGACATTATTATTGTTATCCTCCACACCCACAAATATTTGTGGTCGTACTGTATGATTATTAATACCTTCTCCAAGGTCTTTTTGGATTCTAACTTTACTTTACAAAATTCTCTTCACTCATCTCATCCCTCGTCTGATTTGATCTGCAAACTAAATCAACAAATGATAAAGTCAGTGAAATTCTAGAAGGCCTGATTTACTCCCAGGAAGTTGTTTACATCAGAGTAGAACCTTTCCCTTAATCATCACAATGAAAAGAGTGCCTTTGTTGCAACCTAATATTTGCCTTCATTAGAAGAAGGAAGTTCCATGGGAAGAATGTCATCTCCATTTGTACTGACCATGTTTAGGATTCCCATCTTATGTTGTGCTGTAGAAAGTTTCCCATTGCGTGACATGGGCTATGAGTCAAAAAGAGTGAAATAGATGTTCCTATCATGTGAGGTTGAAGAAGAGCCTAGTATTCTCGACCTTTGCATTCTTTAGATGGCCTTTGTGCCACCACCATCATCAATACAACTCTATGTTCTCCTTTCCCCTACCACATCACTCTTACTCCGCTTTTCCTTCTACTTCCCCTTCCTCTCCCTAATCTCCTCCCTTTTTTTCTTTTCATCCTCTTTTCTTTAGTGAAAATAAAACAAAGATAAAACTCTTCTAAATAAATAAAATTATATAGAAAGTTATCTAAATACCTGGATAGCAGAATAGATATACAGATACATGGATCTCTACTAGATCTATTATTTCTTTAGTTCAGGCAAATTCTTCTGGTAGCAAAACTTCCTCTATTAATGCAGATAAATAGCTGACAACAGCAGATAATGCAAATAAATTAATGCAGATGTATAGCCACTATGCAATTTATGATCTTTGATAATTGCCTGTGGCATTGAAAGGTTAAGTAACCTTTCCAGATTTACACAGACAGTATATATCAGGCTGCCATATTGCCTCACATATATATTTGCATGTATGTTGAGGGGGGGAGGGAGAGGGAGAAGGAGAAGGAGAGAGAGAGAGAGAGATAGAGAGAGAGAGAGAGAGAGAGAGAGAGAGAGAGAGAGAGAGAGAGAGAGCATTTGGAATTTTGGTTTGGGTGCTATGAAGTACATTTCAAAGACAGTGGGTGATGTTAAGGAAATCCAGGGAAATGCAATTTGTACACATACCATTTACCCTGAAGCATCTTTGTATAACTATTAGTTTCTTTATTTAATAAACAAAAAGCATTTCTATAGTAACAAGTGCATCAAACAACACATATGCTAATTTTGGACTTTAGGAAATCTTTTCTTGGAAATTCAATAATCCACATTTCATGGATTTATTCTTGCCTCATTAAATCCTTCTCATCCATATTTTCACTTACATTGACCAGAAGTTGCTCATCCTTTTCTGAATTTACTTTTAACTATAAAGGTGAGGGTTATGTTTGTAGAAATATGGGATGACAGCTGGGAAATTCTGGATGAAACACATCTTTTCTTTACCACCATTATATTACCATGGAATGCAAGATACAATCTCTCTTGCTATGGTCAAATTCTGCTCTTTGAAAACTTCAACAAACTCCAAACATACACTTGAGGACAGGATTTGGCCTTCATTAGTTCACACGCTAACAAACATTCCATACTTTGGGCAAAGTCATAACAGTAGTCAATGCAAAAATTCCTTCCTTCCGTCCTTCCTTCTTTCCTTCCTTCCTTCTTTCCTTCCTTGCTTCCGTCCTTCCTTCCTTCCTTCCTTCCTTCCTTCCTTCCTTCCTTCCTTCCTTCCTTCCTTCCTTCCTTCCTTCCTTCCTTCCTTCTTTCCTTTCTTCTTTCTTTCCTTCCTTCCTTCCTTCCAGACCACAACCAGTGAGTAGTACAAGCTGCCTGAATGGTGACCCAGCTGGCCAGGTGCCGTTGGTTAACTCAGCTCATCTTCCTTCCCCCCCCCTTACCCTGCTCTCACCTTCCCTCCTTTCCTCTACCCTTACTTGAGGTTGTTCTGCCTCAAGGAAGTAAATTTTGATGGCTGAAAGCTACATAGCTTAAGACCAAGCCTTAAACCCAATTCACTCTGGAGCTCATGGATTGGACCTGCCAAAGCACCACTTAATGGTTATTTTTTGGGTCCTCCTGGTTCAGAGTGAATGTAAGTAGTAACTGTTTCTCTTTTGGTCAGCAACCCTGAGGGTCTTCCCCCCCAACTTGATTTTTTTTTATTAAAGGGGACATCCCTTGACTCACTTCTTAAAGAGGTCTATTCACTGAATGGACGTTGTCTCACTCAAATTGAGAACCTGAAAAGACCATAGTTTGAAAGGGCCAAGGTATCCCATTGCATCCTGGGCCATCTCCAGTCATCCTGATTGATACCTGACCACTGGACCCAGATGGCTCCAGAGAAGAAAGTGAGGCTGGTGACCTTGCACAACCCTCCCTAACTCAAATCAAAGTCAACTGCAAGTCATGTTATCAGCTCCCTAATGCCACAGTCTTCTTTGAGAACAAACGATAAGCCACAACTTTCACTGGAGTTCCTTTTCTGAAGAACTTGTCTTGAATTCAATTCTTTTTTTAAAAAAACACATTTCCATATTAGCCATGGTGAAAAACAAAACAAAAGCAAGAAAAAGCAAGAAATATAAAAGAGTTCTCTCTCTGAAGGTAGATAGCATTTTTCATCTTGGATCATTTGGAATTGTCTTGGATCATTGTCTTGACCAGAGTAGTTAAGTCTTTCACAGTTGATCATCATTAGAATATTGCTCTTACGATGTATAATGTTCTGGTTCTGCTCACCTTAATTTGTATCAGTTCCTATAAGTCTTCCCAGGTTTTTCTGAAATCATTCTGCTCATTATTTCTTATAGTACAGTAGGATTCCATTATAATCATATACCTCAACCATCTCCAATTGATAGGCACCCCCTCAATTTCTAATTCTTTGCTACCACAAAAGGGCTGATGTTGTTTAATTGTTTTAGTTATGTCCGACTCTTCGTTTTCCTGGCAAAGATACTGGAGTGGCTTGCCTTTTCCTTCTCCAGTTCGTTTTATAGATGAGGAACTGAGGCAAACAGGATTAAGGGATTTGCCTCAGGTCACATAGCTAGTAAGTGTCTGAGGCTAGATTTGAACTCATGAAAATGGGTCCTCCTGACTTTAAGCCCAGTACTCCATATATTGAGCCACCTAGCTGCCACCACATATAGGTCTTTTCCTCTTTTCTTTGATCTCTTTGGAATCAGATCTAATAGTGGCATTACCAGGTCAAAGGGTATGCACAGTTTTATAGTTCTTTGGGCATAATTCCAAATTGTTCTCCAGAATAGTTGGATCAGTTCACAACTCTACCAATAGTATATTTGTGCCCCTATTTTGCTACATTCCCTCCAGCATTTATAATTTTTCCTTTCTGTCACATTAGCTAATCTAATAGATGTGATGTTGATGTGAAAGAGTTGTTTTAATTTACGTTTCTCTAATCAATAGTGATTTAGAGCATTTTTCATATGACTATTGACAGCTTTGATTTCTTCTTCTGAAAACTGCCATTTATATTCTTTGACAATCTATCAATTAGAGAATGGCTTTTATTTTTTACAAATGTGAGTCAGTTCCCTATGTATTTGAGAAATGAAGTCTTTATTAGTGAAACTTGATGTACCTGCCCCCCACCCCAGCCCCTCAGTTTCCTGCTTTTGTTCTAAATTTGGCTACATTGGTTTTGTTTGGACAAAAAAATTTTAAATTTTGTTTAATCAAAATTATCCATTTTTCATCTTGTGATCCTCTTTATTTCTTCTTTTGTCATAAACTCTTCCCATATCTGTAGATCTGGCAGATAACATTTTTCCATGCTTTCCAAGTTTACTTATGAAATCTCCCTTTATATCTCAATCATTAGTCCTTTTATCATTATTTTGCTATATAGTGGTGAGATATTAGTGTATGCCTAGCTTTTGCCAAACTGCTTTCCACTTTTTGGTTAGTTCTTGAATTCACTTCTTGAAAGCATTAATCTTCTCTGCATTCTAATGTGTATGTATTTTTAAATTTATGGGTGTGTGCATATGTGTGTATACACATACATATAGACAGAATCACAGAATTTTTGAGTTGGAAAGGATATCTTTGAGCACAACTACTCTGACCCACACAGGAACAAAGTACCTGCCATCTCAAGGTCACATGTGGCCCTCTAGGTCCTCAAGTGTGGCCCTTTTACTGAATCCAAACTTCACAGAACACATCCCCTTAATAAAAGGATTTATTCCGCAAAACTTGAATTCAATCAAAAGGCTGCACTCAAAGACCTAGAAGCCCACATGTAGCCTCCAGGTGGCAGGTTCCCCACCCCTGATCTAACCCTTGCTTTAAGACCTCTAGTGAAGGGGACTCCACTATCTCCTGATCAGACCATTATATTTACAAAGTGCTAATTGCTTTGAAAATTTTCCTTGCAATAGATGGATATCTACCTCTTTCCCTGATGCCATGGTCCTCTTCCAAAAATGAAGGACAAACGTAACAACAACAATTTCTACCCATTGTCCTGTTTTTGCCCTTAGGGACCAAGCAGGAAAGGTCTAGGCCATCTTCTCTGTGACAGCCTCAAATTTTCTCTTCTCTACCCTAAACATCTCTTTCTGTGAACTGTTTTTCCCCATATATCATTCTCTCTAGGTCCATGCAATGTTGCTCCTGGTATTCTGAAAGAAAACAAAATTTCAATTCTTTTCGATTCAACACACATTTAAATTAGGTATTATGTTCTATGCACTGACCTAGGGCCAGGGTATTCAAATGATAAAAACAAAACAATTGTTGCCTCAACTAGCTTATATTCTACTAGGGACTACAACATAGCTAGATAGATAGAGAGAGAGATAGAAAGATAGATAGATAGACATACAGACAGACAGACAAATAGATAGATAGCATCTGCCCCACAGGCTTATGAGGACTGATTGAGTTAACTTTTAGAAAGTACTCGGCAAAAACCTTAAAGCACTATATAAATGCTAGTTATTACTATTATTATGAACACATACTTGTATTTGAATCCTCCTTCTGGTGCTTACTACCTATGTAATTCTGGATCTTAGTTTCTCTATCTTTAAAATGAAGGCCTTCAACTAGACGGCCTCTGATGACCCTTCTTGTTCTACACCTATAATCCTCTATGACAGGTTGAGAAGTAAGGTGATTGTGAAGAAGTAGAGACAGTTTTAAGTATTCCTCTCTAAGGGCTTGATAGAGAAAGCAAAGAGAAACTTTGAATGATATCCTGAGGGAATAGTAAGTGTTTTAAAGGATAGACTTGTATATGTTTTTAGTCTGGAGGGAAGAAATGAGTAGATAAGGAGAAACTGAAGAAAAAGGAATGAAAAGGAATGAAGGATGGGGCAAGTTCCTGAAGGAAAGAGGATGGGATAAGAAAAAGAGAACAGCTAGAAGGATTAGTCTAGGCAAGGAGAAGAAAACCTCTTCATTAAAACTTGAAGCAAAGGCAGAAAGGGTGGGAGTAATATAAAGAGGTTTTAACATGGGGAGTATTCATATGGTCACAGAATGTCTGATTTGAAAGCAATCTCAGAGGCCATCTAGTCCAACCTGTACTTGACCAGGAACCCCCATTACTACATTCTTGATGTGAACATAACCTTTTCTTGAAAAAGCTTCAACAAGGGAAAAGCCATTGTCTCTTGAGGGCACTTATTTTTACTTTTGAATAGCTTTAATTGTTAGGAAGTTGTTCCTTGTGTAGCTCTGGTATGGCATGTAACATGGCACCCACACCATCTGTATTCTATAGGCTGACTCAGTCATTCCCAATCAGCACTCACAACGGTAGTTCTGGAGGATTTCCGGGAGGAGGGTGATGGTCACAGGAGTGATCATGTGGCTACTACTCAAACACACAGGGTACTATGTGTAACCTTGGTGTGAGGGGAATGCACTTCTGCTGTTTGTCATTGTAGTTCTTTAGTTCTCACTCATGTGCTCCCTATTTCTCTACAGTCACAGTGACACTATTGAATCTTAAACATGAAATGTTTAATAAATAGTAAGGCACAAACAATAATAATTATAACATTTACTCAGTAAAAGGCAAAAGCAGGGATAATTTAAAAATATAACAATCCACTAAAAAACTTGGATCACAGTAAATCATCTGTGTATTCAGTATCTGTGGGGGAGAGTGAGCCCACACTTACTGAAACCTAGCAAGGAGACATATGACTAGGGAAAATCAGGTTCCTGAGATGACCATGGCACTGAATGGTAAACTTTGAAGTCCTTGGTCTCTTTAAAAAAATAACACAAAACCATTTGTACCATGCATCACTTCCTGGCCAAAACTGCTTCTCTGTGGCAGGGTATTGAGAATGGGTTATAATCTTTTAGCAAAATATAGCAGCGTAGCTCCAAGAAAAGCAGCTACAAAGCTTGTCTTTCTATCCCTTCCCCCTCTCTTAAACTACGGGGGAAATAAAGAGTGAGAGTTTTCCCCGATCTCAAATTGTGTATGGTAGGAGGGGAAAATTAGCCCAGACAGCTCTTCTCAGTGTGTCAGAATACAGCTCTCCTACAGTGAGCTTTCAGTAGCTCAAGAGCGCATTTAGTAAGCCCTCTTTTCTCCGGACAATCAACTCTCAGTAAAGCAATGTCTCTCTGCCAATCAGCAAAACTCTTAAACATCTGAAGAACCTGTCTGTCAGCTTTTAGGAGTCTTCTAGTTTCTCAGGCTTCTAATCTCTAATTTAATCTGATTCCTCTCTCAGCTTCTTCCCCTGTGTCTTTTAATGCCTCAAAGCAGATTTTATATCATCCTCCCACAGTTCCCAAACAGTGGATTTGTAGTTTTGCAGTTATAACTTTCAAAACTCTGAAAACAGTCAATGAATAAAATATATGATAATGTATTGCATCCATTATTACATAATTCTGTGCTCTAACTTTCAAACAGGTCCTCTCAGTCAATACATTTATTTGCAAAACGGTTTTTTCTCTGGTTTTCAGAACAGTCTATATCTCTCCTCAAGCATTTGTATGGTGGGGTGTGGGGAATGGAGCTATGTTTCTTCTCAAGGTGTTTTCATCAGTGTTCTTTACACAAATATTTTTTTTTTCTGCCCTTATTAGCGACCAAAATCTCCATATAACAATGGGGGCTGTATCTTACCCTTAGATCAAGCCTAAATTTCCCTCTCTCTAAATTTCACTCATTGCTACCAGTTCTATTCTCCAATGCCAAACAAAACAAGTATAATCCCACTTCCTATTTGACTGCCTTTGAAGTACTTGAAGGTAACTTTTATGTTCTCCTAAATTCCATTCATTTTTATTAACACTTTTAATCTTGTCAATTTATTTCCACATAACTGAATAATTACATCAAGCATGGGGATCATTTTTGCAAGTATACACACACATATGTATTTAGATATGTATGTGTAGGTATAGACATGAATATAACCAAGTTCTTTTGTTTAATCCCTTATAATTCACATATTGGAATTTGTTCATTTGGAACATTTTATTATCCTATATTGACTATCAGCAAAATTGAAGTCCATGCAAATTCCACAAGGAGCATCAGTTATTCCTTATTTAAGATGATGCAAATTCTGACTTTATCTTGGTTAAGAACATTGTCCCTACTGTGGTTCTGCTACCTCTATACAGGAGTTTTGTGTACAATCTTCACTATTGGATGAAACAGTCACACTGATGAGATCCAACACATCAGATCCCATGGATATGGGCTATGAAATACTTTACAGAATATATAATATTAATTAATATTAATATAATAATATAAGTTATAAAATACTATGAAATAGCTACTGTGATCAGAACTAGGGGTACAAAGACAAAATAAGCCTGTTCCTACTTTCAAGAAAACTTTTATTCTGCTGGGGGGAATGATATACGATCCATTAAAACATTCCTCAAATCTATATTTTGAGGTAAGAATTATAAAATCTACCCTTCAGAAATACTATTTAGATTTTTTAAAATAGAAAACAGGCAATTTGCAACAGTATCCTCAGTTTAGCTTTAATTACCGAACTGCTGAATCATGTTTTTCCAGCTGATGATGCCAGAGAAGCTGTGGAATACGGTGTCAATGGGATATTGGTGTCCAATCATGGTGCTCGCCAACTGGATGGAGTGCCTGCCACTGTGAGTACTGATAAAAGGCGGAATATGTATGGCAAGTATTCCTTGAAAAATTTCCACTGCGCTTTCAATTTTAGCCATTTTTCTATCTGTCTGGTTTGATCTTAGTCTGTCTTTTTTGTATTTGTGTGTACATGCAGCCATCAAATAATGATTCATATGTAAACATATGTGCCAAAGGGTTTTAAACTTAACAAGCACTTAATGGTGAGAATATTATGTCATTAGGCTATTCTCAACTCTTAATGAACCATTTAATCATGCTAGCTGATCTCTAAGGTTCATTCTCACTCTGAGGTCCTCCATGATTAACTAAGTACTTTGTGAATCAAGTACTGAACTGGGAGGTAGGAGACCTATATTCTACCATTAACTAATTATGTGATCTTGGGTAAATTGCCCAATTCTCTCTACTTTAATATTCTCATCCATAAAAATGAGGGAGGTAAAGTTACTTAATCTCTTAGGTGCCTTTCAGTTCTATAATTCTGTGATCTATAGCCAAAGTGAAATAGAAAATATTTGCCAAATTTACCTTAAATTGAATTATTTTTACTCAAGTAATCTGAATAGGTCTCTGGGTCTAGATAATGATCCACTTCTCATCCTTTTTTAAGTACATATAAACTGTTCTTTGCCTGTGATTAGTAATTTGATGGTTTTGACTTTTGGCTAGTGAATTAACTTTAACAAGTAATCAAGTGACTTGCATCGGATTCTACCTTCTTCTACCACCCACTCTTCCTTACAAGTAAATTGACTCATTGATTTGGTTGGAATGTCCACCCAGTGGTTTGTGTGGTCAGAGTCATGGTCCCAAGTATTTTTTCATGCCCAGATAAGTGAGATGTAGATACTGAGGCTCTTGTTTGCTCCAGGACCTTGTAATAAGCTCCTAAGCACTAAGAAGAGACCTACTGGGTCTCTGATACATACCGTAGAATTCAGTGGTGTCAAACTCAAATAGGAAATGATCCCTTCAGGCCACATATTGATTTAGAAAACCACAAATTAACATTACCTATGTTTTGTTTTATTGTTATTCATTTTGTTAACTATTTCCCAATTATATTTTAATTTGGTTTGGTTGGTATCCTTTACAGACTGTAAGCTTGACCCTTGGGGGCAGTCAGGTGGAGCAGTGGATAGAGTGTCAGGCCTGGAATTAGGAAGACTCATCTACATGAATTCAAACCTGGCCTCAGACACTTACTAGCTGTGTGACCATGGGCAAGTTTGCCTCAGTTTCCTCATAAGTAAAATGATCTGGAGAGGGAAATGGCAAACCACTCCAGTATCTTTGCCAAGAAAACCCCAAATGGGGTCATGAAAAGTCAGGATGAAAAATGCCTGAACTGAACTGGTTTGGCACTTCTGGTATAGATCATAGGATATAAGATCCCCAGTTGGAATTAAAAACTCTTTGAAGGCACCAATTGTTTTCTTTTTGTTTTTTCTCTCCCTTTACCACCTAGCAGAATTCAATTTAATTCAGTAAACATTTATTAAACACCTACTATGTGCCAGTCATTGTGCTAAGTGCTGGAGATACAGATAAGAAAAAGAAAGACAGTCCCTGCCCTCAAAGAGCTTGGATTTTAATGGAGGTGGAGAGGACATAAAAGGGAGCTTAAGGAGGGACGAAGGGAAGAGAAGGTACCAGGTGGAGGAGCATGAAAACGGTGGAGCTGAATCCAGGAGTTTAGCTGGTAGGAAATGGTTGGGCTGTGAGCTCTCTGAATCATCTATAAATGGAGGCTCAGTGCCAGGAAATCTTTTGTTGTTGTTTAGTTGTTTCAGTCGCATCTGACTCTTTGTGACCTCATTGGGGTTTTCTTGGCAGAAAGTGGAGTGGTTTGCCATTTTTTTTCTTCAGCTCATTTTACAGAGGAGGAAACTGAGGCAAACAGGGTTAATTGACTTGTCCAAGGTCATACAGTTAGTAGGTGTCTGAGGACAGATTTGAACTCAGGAAGAGGAGTCTTCTTGACTCCAGGTCTGGAGCTCCTTCTAGCTATCTAGCCACCTAGCAAGGCCATCTAGCTGCCTTCTTGAGTACTTCGAATTTAGCAAAGTGCCCAGAGCTTAGCACAGTGCCTGGGGCATTGTAAATATTTAATAAAAGCCTGTTGATTGATTGATTGCTGCCTACTTTATGTCCAGCCAAATGCTATGTACTGTAGGAAATTATGAAGACATATATGGAACAGAGCATGTAGAATGATTGCTATAGAAACCCAAAAGATCTTATAAGCAAATCAGGAAGTCTTAACCTTCATTGTGTCCTGAACTCCTTTGGCTGTCTGGTGAAACATATGGAGTCCTTTTCAGAGTAATGCTTTTAAATACATAAAATCCAGAGGATTACAAATGAGTCTAATCATATAGAAATATAAGTATCAAAATATTTTTTAAAATCAAGTTGGCGGAACCCTTGTGTTATAAGCTATATATCTTTATAGGTTAAATATATTGAAAAACCTAATAAAATGAAATAGAATAGGAATAAGTGTGGGTTCCACAAATTAACTTTGTAAGTGCATGGCAAGATAGAATAATAATCTACCTCAAAAAGATCTCCGTGTTTTAATGGATTGCAAATAGCTATCAATAGTTATCATATCATGTCACATCATATATCAACTCTAATAAATAGTTATTGATAGCTATCGAGTGTGGTATGGTGCCCACAAAAGCTAATGTCATGTGAGGCTGTGCTAAGAGAAATAAACTATCTAGGACCAGGGAGGTGCTGGTCCTCTCTGTTCTGGCCCAGTGACATCCTGAAGAACTGCATCAGTTCCAGGAGATACATTTTAGGAAGGACCTTGATATCCTAGAGGGTGGCAAGAAGAGGGCAACCAAAAATTATGTCATACGAGGAAGGATAGAAGAAACCCCTGGCAGTATTTAACTTGGAAAAGATTTAGGGTGTTGTGGTCACCAGATGGAGCTGTGGATTCTCTGGAGTCAGGAAGAGCTGAGTTCAAATTTGACCTCAGATACTTACCAGCTGTCTGACCCTGGGCAAGTCTGCTTCAGTTTCCTCAACTGTAAAATGGGAATTGTAACAGCACCTGCCTCTCAAGGTTGTTGTGACGATCAAATGAAATATTTGTAAAGTACTAAACAGGTGCTAGTTATTACTGTGTGATAGCTGTCTTCAAGGATTGGAATGGCTGACACCTAGAAGAATGTTTAGACTTATTTTTTTTGGCTTCAGAGCACAGAACTAGGAATGATGGGTGAAAGTTGCAAAGAGACAAATTTAGTCATGATATAAAGGGAGGAGGGAACATACCAATGATAGCTTGTTATAGGTGGAACTAGTTGCCATGGGAGGTAATACATTCTCCCTCAATGGAATTCTTCAAGGAATAATAAAAATGAATGTTGTTGTGTTCGTCCTTCGTTCTTGAAGAGGACCATGACATCAGGAAGATGATGTCGCGACTTGCAAATGAATTGGATTTAAGTGAGGAAGGGCTATGCAAGGTCACCAGCCTCACTTTCTCCTCTGGAGCCACCTGGATCCAGTAGCAAGATATAGATCAGGACAGCTGGAGTTGGCCCCCTAATAATATTAATAATGATGATGATAGCTACTGTCTACATAATGTTTACTACGTGCCAGGTACTGTGTTATGGCTTTGCAATCACTATCTTGTTTGATCCTTACAACCACTCTGGGAGGCATCATACAGATGAGGAAACTGAGGCAAACAGAAGTTAAGTGACTTGCCCAGGGTAACATAGCCAGTAAGTGTGCAAGGCCGGATCTAAACTCAGGTTGTATTGACTGCAGGCCCAGCACTTTCTCCACTGTGCCACTTGTCAGGGATATTACAGAGAGGAATCTTGTTTAAGTCAAGGTTGACTGAAATGACATCTCTTGGAACTCTCAGATTTGTCTATACTTCTTGTGAGTTTAGTCTCTGCTCTGAAGGTTACAATCTTGTTGGGAGAAAGACATCATTAAAATTTAAGAAAGAGGATAAAATTAGGATGGAGGCTGTTTCTTTTTTGAAGCCTCAGTGGAAGTGAAGAATGAATGCTTCTTGACTTGGATCGAGAAGTACCAATACATAGCGTATAGACAATGAGTTTTGTGGAGGTCAGGAAGGGGAAAAGATTTCATTAAGGAGGACTTGAGCTGTCCCTGGGTATATGAATACTGTTCAAGTGTCTCTTAATTCTACAGTAATAATTGCGAGCATTTATTTAATGTCTTAAGGTGCTATATATACATTATCTTGTTTGATCCTCACAACAACCCAAAGAGAGAGTTAGAATCATCCCCAGTTTTTAGAAGAGGAAACTGAGGAAGACAGAATTTAAGCAACTTGCCCAGGGTCACGCAACTAGTAAGTGTCTGAGACTGGATTTGAACTCAGGTTCAAATTTCCCGATTCCAGGTCCAGCACTTTATCTGCTGTACCACATCTCTCCCTATAGCATTTTCTTAGATAGCCAAGTGTAAAACCTAAACTCAAAAAAGTTTTCTCTCATACCTTTGGGAAGTAAAACCTGAGGAAACCACAGACCATTGCCATCGCTTCTCAATACCTGACATATATGGGGTGTTGCAAGGTAAGAAATAGAATAGGTGTGTAAAATAGGGGGCTGACATTAAATTTATTTATAATCTGTCTCACTGAAAATTATACAGCACAGCAAAGTAACATCCAGCTCCATCTCTACAGTTGAAAATGCTAGGCCACAGATGAAACCCTCTATCCCATAGATACATGACACCAATCTGGACTCAATTTTGTAGCACAAGGTTCATGTCATAAATGTCTTTCCTAGGTCATTTTTAGGCCATATTCAGTATTTGAAAAAACCTAAACAGACTATTTGATAGGCTTTGAAAATGTGCATTGAACCCAAGCTGGTTAATATTTTTCTTGTTTTTCCTTACAAATTGGGGAAATGTGCTTAATTACAGCTTGCATCATAGTTTGGAAATTGTAGCACTTATATGTTGATGTAATTTGCCTGAATATAAGAAGAAAGCAGTGTATATGTAAATTGATCCAAAGTATGTTTGGCAAGGCAGCAAAAACCAAATGGGAAGGGAGAAAAACTCACATTACATGCCAAACCATTCAGGGCTATGGGCCAAAGTCTACCCGTATTCACTCCATGGTGGAAATCTGTGGCCAAATTCAGCCCTCAGCTCCTTACAGGAAACTCTCCCAGAGGTTATCCCACCAACCCTAAATATGAATGTGAAGGGAATGTTGATTCTTTTAGTTCCTAGTCCCTTCCTCTTCTGTTTTTTTTTAAAGGAAATTGTTTTACTCTTGACCCTAAACCTGCATTCCTGTGGCCTGCTGCTATCACCTAAAGTCTTGGTCTGATGAGATTACCAGCCTTTGGGTGGCCTTGATAGGTATTCCCTTTAAATGGACCGATGACATAACATTTTCTGTCTTGCCTCCACAGATTGATGTCCTGCCTGAAATTGTAGAGGCCGTGGAGGGAAAGGTGGAGGTGTTCTTGGATGGGGGTGTACGTAAAGGAACGGATGTGCTGAAAGCCCTTGCTCTTGGGGCCAAGGCTGTATTTGTGGGGAGACCCATCATCTGGGGATTGGCTTATCAGGTAATTGAATAATTAGATAAACAAATGTCTGGTATGAATGAGTCAGACTAAGCCAAATACTTCTCACTCTTTCATTTATTTAGGGGGAGAAAGGAGTGAAGGAGGTTCTGGAAATGCTGAAAGAAGAATTCCGGTTGGCCATGGCTCTTACTGGTGAGCTCTTAAGTCTTTCATCAGACCAATCAGTAGCATTTATTGTGTGCCCTCTGCTGAATTTCGAACGCTACAGTGAGGCTGCTTTTATGGTACAATGAATAGAGCATTGGGCCTGGAGTCAGGAAGACTTGAGTTCAATCCAGCCACAGACACTTACTAGCTGTGTGACTGTGGGCAAGTCACTTAATCCCTGTCTACCTCTGTTTCTGCAACCATAAATCGGGAGTAACAATAATGCTTACCTCTACAAGTTGATATGATGATCAAACGAGGTGATATTTGTAATGTACTTCATACTATGCCTGGCGCGTATGTACTTCATCAATGCTCATTTCCTTTCCCTATAGTAGGCATCTTGGAAGAACATGGTCTCTGTCCCTTAGGGGCTTGTAATGTATTTTTAATATAAAACATATTCTTATGACTAAAAAGGATTGACCACTTATTAATTGAGTGATTGCTCTATATAGGTATTGTGATAGACACGTGCCAAAATGATATATAAGTGTAAGATATATTCTCTGTTTATAAAGAGCTTGCATTTTAGTTGGAGAGAAGGAGAGAATGACAAAATAATGGAGCAACCTGGAAGTTTTTTTTTCTTCTTCACAACCACTGTGAGTTATTTGGGCCATTCAGGTCCATTGGGAAGACAGCTGACTCTCTAGCATCCCCCAGTGCATTTCTCTTTAAGGGAAGTCTCAAACACAGAGCAGCACTATAATGATTTTGCTTTTGGGGAAAGGTGGGTGGCAAGGGAAGGTTTGGCTGTTTATAGGCTCCTGAGATTCCACTCTGTATGTGTGTGTGTTTTACATTCTTTCTTGGGGCTGAAATAAAGATTATAGGATCATAGACTTAGAACTGGAAAGGATTGTAGAGGTCATCTAGTCCAACTCCTTTGTTTTATAGAAAAGAAAGATGAGCACCAGAAAAATTACATCAATTGCTTGGGGTCACAGAGCCAATAGGTATCTTACGTGGGATATGAATCCAAGTCGTGTGCTCTATCCACTATAACCCACTGCCTTTCACGTACAGGTTGTCCTTAATCTACACCCCCTCCAGATACACACCATACACGTGTGTATCTACATGTGTGTGTATACATACACACACACACACATATATATATATACACACACATATATATGTGTATATATTTGTATAAATATATTGCATTTGTATTGGAACTCAGGGCTCTTTTGACCCACATTTTTAGACCCACATATGCAAGCTATATACGTTTTTTTTTAAAGTTTATGGAATAACACAAGCATTTCCATAACACAATATAATTTAAAAAAGATGGTTTCACATGAAACTGCAAATCTGTTATGTGCAACTTTCTATTCCTTTTAAATAGATCTTCTGATGTGTTTATAATAGACCTTGGGTGAGGACAAAACAAGCCAAATTCTGCATCTCCACAGGGAAACCTCAGGTCAGAGGGTGCATGAACTAATTTGATATTTATAAGAATTCTTCCTAGATCGAAACCAGTTCTTGAGAACCCATAGCTTGAGTTTCTGGGCTATAGATTACATCTGTATTCAGTCAATCAGTTTATCAATAGACAGACAGTGCCAGGCACTGTATGAAGCACTAGGAATACAAAGAAAGATGACAAACAGTCTCTGCCCTCATGGAACTTTCAGACTAATGGGGGAAACAAAAGGAAAATGATTATATACAAACAAGATATATACAGGAAAAATTGAGGGTTGGGTCAGAGGGATGACACTAATATTACAGAGATGCAGATGATGGGACTTTAAGCTGAGACTTATTAGAAGCCAGAGAAGCCAAGAGGCAGAGATGAGGAGGGAGAGTCTCAGGCATGGAGAACAGACAATGAAAATGCTAAGAGATGGAGTGTCATGTCCAAGTAAGGTATAAGAAGACCTGAAAGATAGAAAGGATTCAGGATAAAAAAGTCTTTAAAAGTCAAACAGGAGATTTTATATTGGATCATGGAGCTAATAAAGACCTACTGGATTTGATTAAATAGGGGGCAGAAGTGGTCAGAATTGCACTTTTGTTGTTTCAGTTGTTTTCAGTCATGTCCAACTCTGTGTGACCCTGTTTGGGATTTTCTTGGCAAAGACACTGGAGTGGTTAGCCATTTCCTTCTCCAGATCATTTGACAGAGGAAGAAACTGAAGTAAACAGGGTTAAGTGACTTAGCCAAAGTCACAGAACTAGGAAGTGTCTGAGGCTATATTTGAACTCAGGAAGATGAGTCTTCCTAACTCCAAGCCTAGCACTCCATCTACTGCACCAAGGAGTTGGCCCTCAGAATTGCACTTAAGGAGGATCAGTTTGACAGATGGGTAGATCATGGACTAGAATAGGGAGACACTTGAGGTGAGGAGACCAACCAGCAGACTGTAGGGGTTTTTCTAGAATCTTTAAGAATAATAGGTTCCTAGGAATACTTCCCCTTTGGGTAAAAGTTTTTTTAACGGGGCTTTGTTTTCTCTTTAAAAATCTTTTTGGGAAGTTATCATTAATTTCATTTTAGCTACCTAGTTTTTCCCTTTTTTTGGAGGGGGAAGAGGGAGGCTGGATGTGCCTTTTCGGAGAGGCTTCAGGATGTACTGTACTTTGAAGTCAGGAAGAAATGGTTTCAAATCTTGCCTTTAATACTTACTGGCTGTGTAAACTTTGATAAGTCATTTGATGCTCACAAGAACCCTGTGAGGGCAATGCTATTATTATCCCCATTTTTCAGTTGAGGAAACTGAGGCAGATAGCAGTTAAGTGAATTGCTAAATATCACATAGCTAGTAATTTCCTGAGGCCAATTTTGAACTCAAGTCTTCCTTAATCTAAGTTTGGTGCTCCATCCATTATGCCACATAACTGCCTATGATCAGTTTCCTTTTCTGGAAAATGAGGATAATGATAACTATGTTACCTACTTCAGAGTTGTTATAGGGCTTTAATGAAATAATACATGGTCTTCCTTTTGGAGACCCCGTATATGTAAAATGCTTTATGAACACTAAAGTTAGATCTAAATGTATCAATTTTTGCTGCTGTTGGGGAGATGACACATAAAAATAAAGCAATAACTAAAAAAATGCAAGATAATGTAAAACATATCAATTGAATGGGGCAGAAAATAAATGTGCTTTAATAATTCAATAAAAAAGGAGATGGCAGAACCTTTTTGGTAGTTCTGTAATGGAAATGGCTCTTGAGTTTGGTCTTCAAAGATGAGGAGTAGAGGAAGAGGAGAAGGAAGAAAGGAGGATCATATTATGTGAAAGAAATGTTTGTGTAAAGATGAGGAAGAAAAAAAGCATGTGTCACAGTCATTATGCGGATCAATCTAGTTTGACGTATAGTTGTTAAGAATGGAATGGTTGGTTGGTATTTAATTGGGGGAGTTGACTAGAATTGGAAGCTAAAGTATTTGGAAAGTTGGAATTGACTCAGGTGTCTGAACATGGTTGAGATGATGATTTTTTAAAATGAAGTTTACTGTGGCAGAGGGTGATAAAGACCTGAAGTAAAGTGGTAGAAGCAGGAATGAAAAGAAAAAAGACAGATTCAAAGTACATTATTTGGTCAGTCAGTCAAAAAAAATGTTTTTGAAGCATCTACTATGTGCCAGGCACTGTGCTAAGTGCTGGGGATACAAAAAGAGGCAAAAGACAGTCATTACCCTTAAGGAGCTTACAGTCTAGTGGAGGAGACAACATGCAAACAAATGTATATGAATAAGCTGTCTACAAGATAAATGGAAATAAATAAGAAAGGGAAAGCACAGTAATTAAGAGGGGTTAGGGAAGCCTTCCTGTAGAAGATGGGATTTTAGTTGGGATTTAAAGGAAGCCAGCAGATGAAAACTAGGATAGAGAGCATTCCAGGCATGAAAGACAACCAGAGAAAATGTCTGGAGCTGAGACATGGAGTGTCTTGTTCATTGAACAAGCAGAAGGCCACTGTCACTGGACTGAAGAGTTTGTATTGGGGAGTAAAATAATATAAGGCTGGAAAGTTAGGAGGGGGTTAGGTTATGAATGACTTTGAACACCAAACTAAAGTTCCTGGAGGTAGTAGGGAGCCAATGGAGTGTATTGAGTGGGGGTGGGTGACATGGTCAGATTTGTGCTTTAGCAAAATCATGTTAGTGGCTGAATGGAAGATGGAACGGAATGGAGAGAGACTTGAGGCCATCAGATTCACCAGCAGGTTATTGCAATAGTCCAGGGCATGAGGTGATAAGGGCCTGTACCAGAACGGTGACAGTGTCAGAGGAGGGGCACATTCAAGTGATGTTGCAAACGTGGTATTGTCAGACTTTGGCAACATTTTGGATATGGGGTTGGGGTGGCGGAATAAGAGATAGTGAGTGATCGAGTGATTACTAGGTTGAGAGCCTGAGGGACTGAAAGCATGGTGCTGCCCTCTACAGTAATAGGGAAGGTAAGAGGAAGGGAGGGATTAGGGGGGAAAGATAATGAGTTCTGTTTTGAATGTATTGAGTAAGATGTCTACTGGACATCTAGTTTGAGATATCTGAAAGGCAGTTGGAGATGTGAGATGGGAGGTCAGCAGAGAGTTTAGGGCAGGACATGTAGATTTGAGACTCATCAACATAGGAATAAGTATTTAAATACATGAGAGCTGATGAGATCCCTGAATAAAGTATGTCTGGCGTAGAATAAATGGTTTCCACTTTGCAGTTGATGTTCACATGTGGGTTATCCAAAGGTGTGGTATGTTGGCTGTTTCCTATAGATCCCCAAGTGAAGGAAATAATGAAACATTCAATTACAATTTATGAAATGCTTGTTGAATATACTGAAAGAATTATCAGTTTTTCCATAATCAGAAGCTAGAGTAGGAACAGGATATGGCTTCTTCTGTGGTCCCCTATTAGGCCATCCATTACTTTTCTTCTTTCATTCTGGAATCATCTGAAGTTACTGATTCAGAACAGGTTCAGTGTGCATCTGTACAAGGAAGATGAAATGAATTATTGAGGCAATTGTCCTGATAATTCCATTTCCAAAACCATGTAACTAAGGAAGAAGGAAGGTTTATTGTTATTTTAAAAAAATTTTGTCTTTATGACTCAGATTGTCTACATTGATTGAATTTTTGACATGATTGTTTGATTCTTCATTGCATTTTGCCTGTGTAGACAGTCTCTGAGGGAAGAATGACACCCTGTGAATCATCACCCTGAGTTTTCCTTTGCTACAGAGACAGATCCTAAAGGAAAGCTTTCAGTCCCCAAAGATCTATTAAATGTGGCAGAAAGAATATACTCTTTGTGTTAATAAAAATATGTGCCAGTCATTTCGTGTTAAGGACTGTTTAGGTAATAAAAATGGTCTCATGCCACATAAGAGTTGGCAGGCCTACCTTGAACCATAAACTTTACATTAGTCAAGTTTTACATTCCTTGGGAAAACCATTACCCGACTGATTATTATTGCATTTATTTTATATTAAATGTATGTTTTATTTTTTTAGGGTGCCGGAATGTAAAAGACATTGACAAGACATTGGTGAGGACAAATCCATTGGTTGTTTCCAAGATCTGACAGTGCACACTATTTTCTCATCTGTATTCTTTCTTTCAGCATGTGTTTCTTGACAAAGAGACACTGTGCAGAGGGTGACCGTACTCTGTAATTTTGAGCCACCATACAAAGAGCGTCGTTCTTCCCCAACAAAATAGAAACCCCTTTTAGTTCATTGCTATTGACTTTTCAATGGGTGTCCCAGGATCATTTAAAAAATGCACTTGCATCCTAGGAATATATTAACCGTTAAAAAAGAAAACATTGAAAATGAATTTAAACAACTCAATTCTCTTTAAAAGGTAAAAGATGTATTTTGGCAAAACTTGGGGTACCCACTACTGACAAATAAATGACCAAACAGAGATGTTTGCTCAAGCAAATTGGTGGAGATAACCTAAAAATTGTGTCTCTTAAGACTGAGGTCATGGGCTTAAGGATAGATTGGAGGCAGGGCTGTGAAACTGATTTGATGAATAAAAAGCAGACTTTGCATTATTTGGGATTGTGTCACTTAATGACATATGATAAGGAGTTTGCTTGTTTCACAACTGAAGCCTTCTCTTGTCCGTGGCTTACTTCTCTTTTGTCCCTCCTGGGTAATAAAGATCCGTATTACCCTAATTCTTTTGATCTTTTCTGATGACTTCTCCACCTCTGTTATTTTCTTATTTTCCAACTCATCTATTACTATTACAATCCTAGGGATGCCCCCAAAATCTCCAGGCTAGAAGGGATGTTAGAAGCTATCCAGTCCATGTTGTCCAAGGATAGGAATATCTTCTACAATATTTTTGACAAGTGGTCATCCAGGTTCAGTTTGGAAAAGTGTACTAAAGAAAGACTCACTGCCTCTCAAAATTATGAAGCTGGATTTCTTTCTCCTGAGAAAAGGGTATCCCTTAGCTGTAGTCCCCTAGCGGTTATAAAATCCTTTGCAAGATGAAAATGTGGGAGGATTAATCGCTATCTGAAAATACTACACATTTTGTAGATCTTTCCTCTACTTTTCAAACTGGGATGATCCCATTTCTTAATCTAGCCTTATAAAATTCCCTAGCATAAAAATTAACTTTACCTGATTTTTTTAAAGTGACTACAACTAGAGAATTTTGTTTTCAAGTGTGTAGAGCAAATACTATAGTTATTTGAGTTAGAATTGAGTCAAGATTTTTCCTTTTTTTTAAACTGGGAGGGACCTTACAGAGCAACCCCCTTATTTTACATATGAGAAAACTGAGGCCTGGGAAGGTTATATAACTTACCAAGGCTACACAGGAATTGACAGAGCTCGTATTGTCCCAATTCGTTTTTAAAAAATGACTTATGGAGTCAATCAATATCAATAAATCAATCATCCAAAGGTATTTGTTAGGTCCCTGCTATATACTAAGAGCTATGCTGGATATAAAATTGTGCAATGTGGTGCCTACTATATGACAAAGTTTTAATTTTTTACTAAATAATACATACAATTTTAATGCCTAAAAACTTAGGGATTATCTAGTTCAATGCACTCTTTATGTAAATGAGAAAATAGAGACGAAGTGACCGGTTCAAGGTTTCCTAGCTTATTGGTGGCAAAGCCATGACTAGAAACAAGATGAATTGACTACCAGACTAGAGCTTTACTCCACTACCTCCCTTCTGTAGACTAGATCTAACCAAAGAGTAAGTTATTTATTGGGAACTTGTCCAGAAAGATCAGAGAACCTCCTCAAAATTATGTAAACGGACAACACAAGAGCAGAGCTCAGGAAATGTGAGTTTTTCTTGTTTTGTTTAGCCCAAAGAACCATGCTTCCATTTCCATGAGGGTTCATGCTTCTGTTTCAGTGTGGATCTTCACAGAAATTTTCAACGTGAGAATCTAGGCACAGGTTGTGCTGGTAAATGTTTAACAATTGAATCTTCAGAAGGAAGAAAAAAAAAGGGTGCGCAGCAAACTTTCCAGTTCCATCTTTTGTGATTAATATTTTCTACAACACTTTCTTGTGCGTAGATAATTAAACAATAAATCAAGGTCTGATTTGTAGTATCTTCCAATTTTCAAGGTATAAATGATCACACTGAAAATTTAACAATTGGCTCTCTCAAGCCGATTTGAGTTGGTTCTAACACACCTCTATATTTATTAAAGCAACATTTTCATGAAAAATCATATAGTGACCTGAGCAGGTATAAAGAATATGGACAAGCAAAATAAAACACAATGATTTCTCTATCTCTCTCTTTCCCTTGCTAAAAATAGTTCTTTCTTGGACAAACCACTTAATCTCTAAATTTATATTTTCTGTCTTTATAATCTAATGAAGTATTTTAAGATCCTTAAAATCAATGTCACAGTCTAAAAATAAGTTAATGAGCAAAATAACTTAAGTCAAACTCAAGGTAGCACCTAGATTCATAGCTTTTTGGAGCTAGAAGGGACCTTAAAAGATTGTCTGGATCACACCTCTCATTTTACATATGATGTGACTAACATTGTTCTATGTCAAAGTGGTTTCCCTAATCTCATACTTCTAGGTAATGTTGGCATTTGGGCTAGAACGTATGTTCTGTTTCCCATTTCCTAGCCTAGCGTTCTTTCTGTCATTTTATTTCCCAACCAATCCAAACCAACAAGCATTTCTTAAACACTTATTATGTGAAAGGTGTTCGGGATACAAAGACAGAAATAAAAACCATCCTTGCCCACGGGGGCTTACATTCTACTGACATTACACTGTATAAAATTCAGTAACACTAGGTACATCTTCTCTCTTCCCATATTATTACTGGTATGTAAGGGTCCCTGGGCACTTTGTCCTCCCAGTTCTGTGGCCCAGTTCTGTTGTTTTTGTTTGACACCTTTTAGTGCCTGTGAAAGCCATGCATTAAAAGTCTTGACTGTCTAGACTTTAGGGAATGGCTGTCTAGACTAGCAGGGGAGAGAGATTGATCCTTCCTTGGAGTCTTACATAAACATAGCTCCCAGGGAGAATATGGGAAGGGGTCTATGAAGTGGAATCCTTCCTGCCCTTCTATGCTTGGAGAACATGAATTCCCTGGACTGTATGGAAGAATTGAACTAAATGGTATTGAAGTTTCCTCGCGTGCAATTTTCAAACTGTATCCATGTCAGCACTGTGTTATTCATTCATTTGTTTATCTTGCCAAAACATTGAAGTTTGTGAAATAGCCTTGAGCTCAGTGATGGGATAGTATAACATGAAAGGAAGTTGTGGCTTGATCTCAAGCAGAGAGAAAAAGACTTTCCTCTTCATTGTAAAATTCCTTCTTTATTTACTGCCTGGTGGACTGTGTTGCATGACAGTTGCATAGCAACAAAATAAAGTTTGTCTGTTTAAGGAAACCTTAATGTTTCTCATAGCATAAAGACAGCAAATGCTTTCTGTTTACTCAACTTATATTTGCTACAATGTGGACTGTGTCACATGTCAATTATGGAACAACAACAGAATGATAGTTTATTTTAGATAATATAAATGTTACTCAAAAGATAGAGAAGGATGATATCGCATGTTTACATGTTGGGGACTATTTCTATGGTTTAAAAGATGTGATTTCCTGTCCTTATCCCAATCCTACTTGAGCAATAGGCACCTTCCTTCCTCTGTGCTCTGATGGTCCATGGTTAGGGAAAAAGAAAGATTATTGTTGCTTAATTAACTGTTATTCTTTTCTAATAAAATAATGAATTTATTCATTAATGTATACATACTTTCACAGTCAAATTTTCTGAGATCTAAAAACAAAAGATTAAAAACAACCTATTAAGATGGTCAAAATAAGTCCTAGGATTCAATGAGTAATTAATTTGAATTTTCCTTTCTAGCTAAGGAAAACACAACAATATGCCCTCACCAAACATAGATCTGTACCTACAGTCTCTGACCATGCTGGGTGTCTAGAAAATCAGCCACAAGACTTACATGGTGGATATTAAATCATGTCTTGTACTTGCAGCTTAGGACTATTTCATAAGAAAAATTAATTCCCTATAAAGGTAAACCCTTGCAGTTACAGTATATTTATGAAAAATGAAAGTTCCCCCCATTTTCTTCAGTCATCATTTTTCCTAATAATATAGCACCATTACATAAAGTTGACCATGCATTCAATTATCTAGCTTCATTTATTCCATCTATTTAGAAAGGCAAAAATGTGATCTTATTGACTCCTGAACTAGGAATCAAGATAACACTATGTCTTGAGCAAATCATCTAACCTCTCTGTGATATAATTATCTCATGTATAAAATGAGTATACTATGGTTTGTCTGATTTCTTTTGCATGGATATTGCAATGATATAATGTACTGATGTACAGGGGAGTACTTAAAATTATTTGAAAGGAAAGTACTCTATCAGTTTAGAGTGGTTTCTATTTATTTTCATTAACTCTTATAGATCATGAGAAGATCATTTAATATAATATCAACACCCTAATATTGTGAAAGAATTAACAGACTTCCCAAAGGGCAACATATTTGCTGATAGTGCTTGGACCAATGGCAGTGATAGCATTTTCTAAGTGGTGGCGGGAAATTGATTGGAGCATTTCCTGACTTATCTTTATTATTGCCTGGGTTCTGCTGCCCATGTTTCATTTATGCCAAAAAGGAAAATATGCAAGAAGACCCAAGTGAAAAAATGACTCTTTTTCGTTTTCCTCATGCCCTTGATACTTTGATATTTCACTAGTTAGATCCATTCTTTCACTTATGTCAGTATTTACTTCAACAGTTCACATTGCAGCCCTATCGTACCTCTTCACCCTGTGCTGTCTTCCATAGACAATCTACTCAATCTGGTGGAGGCCTTCCTCCACCAATTTCAATATTTCACAGATACCAGTGCAATACTTGGGTGTTGGTTGTTTCTCCCTCATATGTCCTTTGTCCCCTTAATTAATAATAATCGTTTTGACATGTTTTTTCAAATACCTTTTACACTCATAGAGGATTTCTGAATATTAATAAATGGACAAATTCATGCAATGGACATCAATGTTATCTTTATTTACCTTAGTTTAATGGTGCTTTGTGAGAACAGTTATGAAAAAACCAAATTATTTTGTGATTTATTTCATGGTTTTATTTTTGAAGTGATTTGACTGAATCTAAAGTAAAGCTTTCCCCATACAAAAGCTATTTTTGACATGAACCCAGTATGAATTACAATATAACATTTTGATGTAAGTGATACAGAAATTTGTTGTTAGTGAATGATCCAAAATAACAGTAACAATGATTAAATTTGTCTATTTCTTTAAGCGATTGATTATGCATGGCAGTGGAGGACAGGTTAATATATATATAGATTGTCTACGAGATGCCAGAGAACAGGTTAAAGAAGTGAAAAATTACATCAGCTGGTAACTTTGCCTGTTCTAGTCTGCTCAACTGCTTTGGCTGATGCTTTCCACTGAATTGACCAGATGTTTTGTTGTCATGTAAACCTAGCCTAAAAGACATTCACAAATTATCCCCAAACCTCATTTTAGACAAATACTTCAACTTTCTCCACTCAGCCTTTTTACCAGGGCTGCTAACAATTAATCCAAAATGTTTAGTTTAAACTTTATCTCTTTTCCCTTCTCCTACCCACCTTCTCATGCAAAGCCTAGCCTGCCCAAAGGCAGGCTGTGAAAGTAAAAGAAACCCAAAGGTCTTGGAAAATTCATAAGCTGGATAATCAGAAACCGAATAATTGAGAGTTTACTAAAATAAACCGAATGGGGGCCCAGAGTCATTAGTTGTGATCCCAGAGTCCAACCTGATTGATCATGAAATGTGGTTTTCTCACATATACACACACATGCACACTCCTCCATCCCTGGCAAGTATTTTTAGGAGAGAGATGAAATTCATCTGGAAGGTACCATTGTGCCCGATTTTTTACCTGAAGTGCCTCCTGATTGACAGTTCATAAGGTGATATTTCTCCCCATCCCAACACCACTACTGACAACACCATTAGCAAGCCTTTGCATTTTTCATTTACTCATAAACCTGTCAACAGATTCCTTGATTTCAAATTAGTGAAACATAGCCCCTGACCACACACAGCTTTAAGAACCCCTGTTTTAAAGTATAATTAATGCATTTAGTACTAATCACCAATTTTATTTCCAATGTATTTACTGGAAGACAGGGGCTGTTTCTTTTTGTGTCTTAAAACCATCATTGTGGCTGTTAGTATAGTGAGGAAAAAACAATAAAAGCCCAGTGGGGCATGAAGGCAAGAGAGCATGCAGGTAGTAGGACTGTTCCTACTTACTGAACACTACCCAGAGAGAGCCTTTCACCTTGGTGAGGGCCACCGGGGCAAGGTCAGCTGACAGCACTAGCCCTTTCATCTAGGGCATTGTATCCAGGGCATTTAGAGAAAGCTGACAGAATGAAGGTCATTGATGTATCTTGGACAAAGCTGCCTATTATATTCTTTAGATCTGAGAGAGATTTTATGT
Source organism: Trichosurus vulpecula (assembly GCF_011100635.1). Classification (NCBI taxonomy): domain Eukaryota; kingdom Metazoa; phylum Chordata; class Mammalia; order Diprotodontia; family Phalangeridae; genus Trichosurus; species Trichosurus vulpecula. Next base: position 263,039,362 of record NC_050575.1, on the reverse strand, counting down.
GAATAAAAAGCTATCAAGGGAGATCTGTAAGCATGAATAGGCATTACAGAAGGAGCAACAAGGCCTCCTGGGCATGTTCTTTGTGTCTGGGCATGGCTATGTGTTCTGCTGATTGCCCTCCTTTTTGGGATGGTGTCAGGGGACTCATAGTGTGTATCCCTGAGGCATATACCTAAGAGAAGATGTGTTGAAAAAACTTTACCAAGGTCAGCCAATGCTGCATCACCTAGAACATATTCTTTTTTCCCCCACTTAGTAGTATTTTATTTTTTCCAATTACATGTAAAGATGGTTTTCAACATTCTCTTTTGTAAGATTTTGAGTTCCAAATTTTTCTCTTTCTCTCCCTCCCCCATCCCCAAGACAGCAAGCAATCTGATATCAATTATACGTGTACAATTATATTAATAATATTTCCACATTAGTCATGTTGTGAAGAAGAATCAGAACAAAAGGGGAAAAACCACAAGCAAGAAAAAAAAATCCAGACCCCTCAAAAGGTGAAAATAGTATGCTTCAATCTGCATTCAGACTCCGTAGTCTTCCTCTGGATGTGGATAGCATTTTCAACAACACGAGTCTTTGGGAATTGTCTTGGGTCATTGTATTGCTAAGAAGTTGATTATTGCACAATGTTGCTGTTATTGTGTACCATGTTCTCCTGGTTCTGTTCGCTTCAATCAGCATCGATCCATGTAAGTTTTTCATCATTTCTTATAGAACAATAATATTCCATTACAATTGTATACCACAACTTGTTCAGTCATTTGCCAATTGATGGGCATCCCCTCCATTTTCAATTCTTTGCCACCACAAAAAGAGCTGCTATAAATATTTTAGTACATGTGGGTTCTTTTCCCTTTTTTATAATCTCTTTGGGATAGAGACCTAGGGGTATTGTTGGATCAAAGGGTATACACAGTTTTATAGCCAGTGGGGTATAGCTCCAAATTGCTTTCCAGGATGGTCGGATCAGTTCACAACTCCACCAAAAGTACATTAGTGTTTCAATTTTCCCACATCTTCTTCAACATTTATAGTTTTCCTTTTCTGTCATATTAATTAATTGGATAGATGGGAGGTGGTACCTCAGAGTTGTTTTAATTTTCATTTTTCTAATTAATAGTGATTTAGAGCATTTTTATATGACTATAGATAGCTTTAATATCTTCATCTGAAAACTGCCTGTTCACATACTTTGACCATTTAGCAATTGTAAAGTGACTTGTATTCTTATAAATTTTATATTCTCTATATATTTGAGAAAGAAGGGCTTTATCAGAAACACTGGCAGTGAAAATTGTTTCACAGATTTCTGCTTCCTTTCTAATCTTGGTTGCATTGACTTTGTGTAAAAACTTTTAAATTTCATTTAATCAAAATTATCCATTTTGCATTTTATAATGTTCTCTATCTCTTAGCAAGAATGTATTCTGAAAGTTACTTTCCCGTTCTAAAGACATACCTGTGTCGGCAGTAGGTAGTTGGACCTTAACAGTCCTGGGTGCCAGAGCCTTGACAGTCCATATTAATATAGGTTTATTTTTTATTTTTATCTCTTAGCCTTTTACCTTGTCAAATGATGGAAGAGTGATGAATAATATAATCATAAGATTAATTTCATACATGAATTTGCACTTCTTAATATTAATTTCAATTTTTTTAACATAAAATGATGATATTCTCTTGGCTCATGTTCAAAAGCAAAAAAAAATGAATTCAAATTTTCTTTATAGCCAATATAAAAATCAACTTGCTCCACCAATCTAAAGAGATTATTTTATTCATGCCAACAAATTAGGAAATCTCAGGATATGATTGTGAAGTTAATCTAGAAATACTGGACCAGACAGAAAAATGCTCATTCTCATTGTCCACAATAAAAAACAAACAATTTAATGAACTGACAATTAGATTAATGTTCATGTTAATCACTAGGGGCCAATGCTGGCCAAGTACCAGATCCTGTTCATTGGCCAGGTGCTGAAAGTCACAATCTTACCCTTTTGGTTATTAGCCAATCAATCAAGAAATATTTGTTAAACATTTCCTATATGCCAGTCACTTTTCTAGATATTGGAAATATGAAGAAATATGAAGAATCAATCAATTTTTACCCTCAAAGTGCTTATGTGCTTCATGTAACACCAGATGATCTTTTAGGGAAACACCAAGTTCTCCTTAGTTCTCCTTTTGTTCCCTAGCTTTGTCCCTTCCTTTCTTTGTGGGCAGCAGCACTTATCTCGTTAGTCTAGGGGCGAGGTGCCTATGTGTATAGGTGAATGGATTTTGCCAATTATACTTTATGTTGTAAATCATTTAGCAGCACATCACCAAGATATAAGCCATATCCCAATTCACATCTGCAATTTGAGACCCTGTGTGTGTATGTGTGTACACATGACAACCCCTAGATTTAAAGCACTTTGTGGGTTCACACTTCTAAAAATCAGAAGTTCCCACCACTGCCTTAGATTTCATAATCAATAGATACTTTAACTTGAAGCAAAGGCATTTCTAAAATGGCATCATAAGTAACAAAACATTCCTCCCATAAACCTCTCTCACTACTATACAAAGTGGGTACATTCTCTCACAACTACACCAAAATGTCAGTGGAAAGTGTTAATAAAGTATACTAGTAGACACACACACACACACACACACACACACACCTGAATATATTCAGCCCAGGTGACTTCCATTTCCAGCACCGCAGGGCCCCTATTTCTCTACTAGTGGTATCTTTTGTTATTCCCTTTGAATGCAGCAGTGATTGAACTGGGCTTCTTGACCTGCTCTTCATAGTTCAATTCTCAGCTATCAGGTTAGGTAGCGCTTTCCTCTGTTCACAGAAGTTCTTCTCTTCCCACCTTGACTCACCAGCCTTACAATTTGCTTTGTACAGCATCTTTTATTGGATAATCAGCTAGAGTTTGAGATATCATGACTGATGGAGTTGGAGGGAGAGAAATCCATCCCAACCCACCATGAGTCAAGGAACAGTTCCCTCTTAAGAGTAGAGCTCTTGGGGCAGCTAGGTGGCACCGTGAGTCTGTGCTCTGGAGTCAGGAGGACCTGAGTTCAAATTTGACCTCAGATACTTGACAAATGTACTAGCTTTGTGACCTTGGTTGAGTCACTGAACCCCAATTGCCCTGCCTTCCCCCCTCCAAAAAAAAGTGGAGTTCTTCTTCTACAGCTAGCAAGGCTTATACTTTTCAGACCTGATTGCTATCTTGACTGACTACTTAGAAAGTATATCTCTCTTTTTAAAAACATACCACAGGTTTGGCTGGTCCTTGTCCACTCAGTGGCTAGTTGCCAATACATTCTGTAACTTTTAATTAAGAACTTCTAAAAAAAGAACTTCACATTTTGTAAAGAGATAATACGAATGTAGCCACATTTGCTTTTCATTAAAACCTTAACATCTCACTATTTCTTCTACCTGCCCCTTATTTTCTGCAATTTCATCAAGTGGGCTGGAGGCAAATCAAGGTCATGCCCCACCCATTCCCCTACTCCATGCTTTATGCCGCATAGTGCCCCTACCCACTGAGAAACACCACCTTCTTCTTTTTGCCTTTGATTCAGTTAGATTCAGTCATGTATGTGGCATCCTGGAGTCAATTATACAAGTATAACCTACCTGAATATAATTCTTTATTAAAAATCATAGAAGGGAAAAGAAAAAAAAACAGATATATTGAAACAACCAACAGGCAGACTGCCCTCCTACACTCCTCCAACTCTCCAAACGTCTCAGATCAGATTATAGGCAAAAACAATCTATGAGTTTAAAGAATGCAGTTCAAATGCTTAAATTCATAGCCAAATTCCTAGAAGGTGTCATTATTTAAATTTGTTTCTATTTCCTGAGTTTTCATTTTTCAACCCTTTCATCTTCTGCAATCATCTTCAATCCATCATCTTCATCAACCCAATTCATCTTCTGACCCCATCATTTCATTGAGACAGCCCACTCCAAGGTTACCAATAATAACCAATGGTTAGCTATTACTATGGACTACTACTTCCTTCTGTATCTTCTGTTCTTATTTGGCATTTATGGCATAGTTCTCTCTTGACTCTATTTCTACCTGTTTGAACACTTCTCATTCTCCTTTGCTTGAGGCTCATCTTTATTTCACACACTAAGTATACAAGCCCTGTCCTGTGTTCAGTTCTCTCCTTATACTCTTTCTCAGTGGTCTCATCAGTTTGTGTGGGTTTAATAATCATCACTATACAGCTGAGCACCAAATCTATATATCCTTCCCTAATTTCTCTTGAACTATAGTCATGCATCACTAGTTGCTTGTTAGGTATCTCCACTTCAATGTCTTGTTGGCAACTCATATTCAATGTGTTCAAAAAAGAACTCAGTAGCTTTCTGCATAAACCAACACTTCCTCCAAACTTCCACAATATGGTGAAATCATCAACATCTTCTAGTCACCCAGGTTTGCAACATCATCACCATCCTTGAATCACCCTTCATACATTCAGTTCCTGAGTCTTATTGATTTCCCCTGAATTACATTTCTTGAATTCTTCTCACATCCATTGTCTTCCATCTGTCCCATTTTCCCCACTCAAACACACGCACACAAATTACAACCCCAGTTCGTTCCCTCATCACTTTTTACTTGGGCTATTGCAATAACTTCCTGATTTGTCTCCATTCTTCCAATCTCTCCCCCTCTCTAATCCACTTTCCATTTATCTGCCAAAATCATATTTCTTGAACTTAGGTCACTCTCTTGTTCAAAAAGCTTTAATGTTTCCCTATGGTCTCTAGGATAAAATTATAACTTCTCAGCCTTATGTTTAGAGCTCTTCACATTCTAGGTCCAACCTATAACTCCAATCTCATTTCATAATTCTCCCTTTAATGCACTCTACATTCCAGCCATACTGGTCTAATGATATGTTTCCCGAACACAGCGTTCTATCTCCTTTCTCTGTGTCTTTGCATAAGCTGTAATGTATGCCTGGAATGTCCTCCCCTCTTAAATCTGTCTCTCAGATCCTTAGCTTACTTCAAGGTTCTTCTTGCCTCCTGTGGTTAGCCTTTATTTCCCTTCCCCTATATGTTTCTGTTTTCTTTTTTAAAAAAAGGAAATTTTACTGATGCCTTTTGCTTTTACATAATCTACATTTCTAACTGTATCTTTCCCCTAACTCCTTGCAAAGAGCCCTACCTTATTACAAAGAATTTTTTAAAAGAGGTGGAAAAAAAGTTCGGCAAAAATAAACAGCATATGAAAAAGTCAGTTACATGCAGTGTGCCACATCCATAGCCCTCCCCTCTGCAAAGAAGTAGGAAAGGTCCTCTCATAGTTTTTTTTTGGGGGGGTGCCGTTTTGGTCATTAAAATCTCACATCATTCATTTTTAGTTTTTTTGTTGCTGTTTTTCTATTTTCATTGTTCTAGCCATTATGGGTATTATTTTCCTGGTTTTGTATACTTCATTTTGCATCAGTTCATATAAGTTTTCATAAAGTGTAAGCTTCTTGAGGGCAGGAACTCTTGTTTGCCTACTTTTGTTTCCCCAATACTTAGTGTAGTGACTGGCACCTATTAGGAACTTAATAAATATTTATTTATTGATTAATATTTGTTTCTTACAATAGAATAATAATCCATTGCATACACGTGCCACAATTTGTAAAGCCATTCCCCAACTATTTCCAATTATTTGCTGGAAATAAAAATGTTGCTATAAAATTACAGTACATATTACATCTTTTATTTTGTCATTTACCTTCTTTGGGTATATTCCTAGTAGGGAAACTCTGAGTCAAAGGGTATGGACAGTTTAGTTACTCTCTTTGAATAATTCCTTGGAACAATTCACAAATCTACCAACAATGTTAGCATTCCCAATATTTCTGCAATCCCTTCAACATTGATTATTCCTCTCTTTTGCCAGTTTTACCAATTTGCTGGATATACTGAGGAAATCTCAGAGTTGTTTTTATTTGTATTTTGCTTATTATAGTGATGTGGAATGGAGATCTCAAACAAGCCATGGGCAATGTAATTGGGAAGTATTTAACAAAATAAATGAAAATGCATAAATCATCTCAAAATGTAGTTTTCTACAGCTATTAGAGATCCTTGTTATGGCTTAGTGGCCCCTGTATCTATTTGAGTTTGACACCATTAATGTGGAGCATTCTTTCATCTGGTTGTTAATAGTTGCAATTCTTTTTTTGAGAACTATTTGTTCACGTACTTTGAGTATTTATGTATTGGCTTTTGGTCTAATATTTTTTGTTTAATTATTTATATATATTGAAAACTAGACCCTTATCAGAAAGAAAAAGATGATTTAAAGATGTTTTTCCCCAGTGGAATGCTTTCCTTCTTCTCCTAGATATATTACTTTTTTTTTCAATTTCATATCATTGAAGTTATTTGTTTTCTTTTTGTAATCTCTTTTTTGAGTAAGAATTTAGTTCCTAGCCATTGATGTAAAAAGTATATGATCTGATTGTCTTTTAACTTTTAATGGTATGATCTTGAATATTCCAGTGACATATCCACTTGAAATTAATGCAGTGTGTATTTTAAGATGCCAATCCAAACCTAATTTCTACCAGACAGCCTTCTATTTTTTCTGAACATCTGTCCATAGTTTTTGTCGAATAGGAAATTCTTTCCTGTTGATTCATGATTTTTACATTTATAGAACATAGGTTTTATTGATTAGTTATATTTATTGTGGATAGAGTGCTAGACATAGAGGCAGAAAAACAGGACTTGTAATTTTGCCTCAAACTCTTTACTAGCTTGATGACCCTGGGCAAGTCATTCAAATTCCCTTAGGCTCAGTTTTCTTTTGCTATAAAATGTAGATGACATCTCCCACTTCTCCTGGGTGTTGTTAGGATCAGATGAGACAATTTATGTAAAATGCTTTGAAAACTTCTGTTTTTTATGATTTAACTTTAAGAAAGTTTTTAATGGAATAACAGTTTTGATTTCAAATATGGAAAACAACCTATTTTAGGGATTGGAAACTGTGTCTCAATATGTTTCTATGGAAGATGCTTTGCAAACTTTAAAGCACTATATAATTGTTAGTTCATTTTTGTTGTTGTTGTCGTTTTTTCATTGAGATACTTTTTAAATATTTTAAAACCAGGAACAAACTCTTTGGATGATTACTACTTTGTAATGTGAGTTCTAAAAGTAACGATTTCTCTGTTAATTCCTGTGCTTTTTGTCAATGTTCTCTGGATAAGGTGGAGCTGATTGAGGATTGCTAATGGATAGAGGATTGATGAAGGTCTCTGATCTGCTAGGGGCAGAGCAGATAGCTATATTGGGAGCTGCTTGGGAACTGAGATTAGCCTGGTGAGAGACCCAGGCTGCAGATATTGGCAGATGTCATATTTAAACAAGTAGGCCAAAATTATCCACACTGACATCTCCAGCCTCTGCATTTCCATTGCAGTGAGAGATATTCCTTGTGACTTTCCCACAGAGCTATGAGCCTTAAATAAGCTCATTTCTGAAACTTTTCTTTGAACAAGAATGATGAAATTATGCTGCTTCTGAAAACATGTTGATATTTCTCATTGCTTGATTATAAATTTTTGTTCTTGTTAAGCACCTTTACTTCTTCAATGCTCTTCCTTGCTTGAGGCTCTTAGTATGATGTCCCTGGAATACATGCAGCTTCTAAAGTTAACTTTAGAAGTTCCCAGTTTTTGTAACAATTTTACAGCCACTGTCTCCGACAAAGGTATCACTTTCAAAATATATAGAGAACTGAGTCAAATTTCTGAGAATACAAGTCATTTTCTAATTGATAAATGGTCAAAGGATATGAACAGGCAGTTTTCAGATGAAGACATTAAAGCTATCTACAGTCATATGACAAATGCTTTAAATAACTATTGATTAGATAAATGCAAAATAAAACAACTCTGAGGTACCACCTCATACCTATCAGATTGGCTAATATGACAAAAAAGGAAAATGATAAATGTTGGAGAAGATGGGGGAAAATTGAAACATTAATGCATTGTTGGTGGAGTTGTGAACTGATCCAACCATTCTGAAGAACAATTTCGAACTAGGCCCAAAGGGCTTTTGTGCATACCCCTTGGTCCAGCAATACCACCACTAGGTCTCCATCCAAAAAAAAGAGAAAAGGACCCACTTGTACAAAAATATTTATAGCAGCTCTTTCTGTCGTGACAAAGAATTGGAAATGGAGGGGATGCCCATCAATTGGGGAATGGCAGAACAAATTGTGGTATATGAATGTAATGGAATGCTATTGTTCCATAAGAAATGATGAGCAGGCAGATTTCAGAAAAACCTGGAAAGACTTAAATGAACTGATGCTGAGTGAAGTGAACAGAACCAGGAGAACATTGTGCACAGCAGCAGCAACATTATGTGATGACCAACTTTGATGGCTTTAGCTCTTCTCAGCAATACAACGATCTGAGACAATTCCAAAGAACTCATGATGTGAAAATGCTATCCACATGCAGAAAAAGAACTATAGAGTCTGAATGTAGATTGAAACATACTATTTTCTCTTTTTTGTTGTTTTTTCTTTCTTGTGGTTTTTCCCTTTTTCCTGATTCTTCTTTCATAACATGGCTAATGTGGAAATATGTTTAATATGATTGCACATGTATAGCTTATATAAGATTGCATGCTGTCTTGGGGAGGAGGGAAGGGAAAAAGGGAGAAAAAAAATTGGAACTCAAAATCTTATGAAAGTGAATGTGGAAAAATATCTACATATAATCAGAAAAAATAAAATACCATTAAGTGGGAAAAAAGAAGTTCCCAGTTTTCTAAATAAGTAGAGGCAAAGTGGGTGATTTGCTATTTAGAATCCTGTATTTCAGAAACTGATTTCAAGTCCAAGAGCATACTGATTTGGACAACAGGCCTCACAGTTCTGTCCTCCCAAGTAATAGATATCCCTCCCAGTTTATGTGATCTGAAGATTCAATAAGCATACTATTTATGCCTTCATCAAAGTAATTGATAAAAATGTGAACAGAATCCACCTAGAATATGTCTCTTTAGAGTAAAAATAGGCCTTCCATTGCTTACTTATTTCTTTTTCAGAAAAAGATCTTCCTTTTGAAAGGACTGACACCTTCATAGTCTAGGGTTTGGAAGATCTCTCTGATTGTTCATCTAGGGTGTTGTCTGCTTCCAAAAATCCTTCCCTCATCTTACATTGAGCTCCTTATTTCAAATAGATTCTTGGAGATGTAACATATATCCTGAGAGTCATTGTTCTATATTTAATTCACATCAATTATCTATTTGGCAAGTCTGGCAGGAATGTAGTGGGGAAGCAGATTGAGTCCACTGAGGAAGGGAAGGAGGGGAGCAAGACCCTCATATTGGGGCATCATCTTCCTTTTCTGTTATCCAGTAGGAGCTCTCAAATTGCTACTGATATTCTCTGTCTTCTCAAATTCACCAGACATCTTGGCAGGAGAGGAAATCCTGTTTTTCTTCAAAACTCCACATCCTCCTTCCCAATTACAATGAGCGAATACCTCTTTATTAAAGATATAGAGAGAATGTTGTAATTCTGGTGGAAAGAACACTGAATTGGAGCCAGTATATTTTGGTATCCTTGCATGAGAAAGATCTCTTGCCACAACTGGAATGAAGGAGTTTGGGGTGTTAGTTATTTCAACCATGATATTGGCAAAGCCTTAGCTTTGCCACTGACAAGCTAAATGGCCATAGTAAAGTCACTTAATCTTTCTGCTTCTGAGTTTCCTGACATAAATCCTATGACAGAGGTCACTTTATTATTGCAGTTGAGGAATCCCAAGAAACAACAGAAGGACATTCTCAAGGTCTCACTGAAGAACTTTGGAACCACCTGTGAGACACGGCCCAGCATGGTGTGCCCTCATTAAAGAAGGCGCTGTGCTCAATGAACAGAGCAGAATTGAGGAAGCACAAAAGAAATGTGAGGTGCATGACTTTAGGGACATCTCCACTCCAAGCGTTCATATAGACTATTTATGCCTGACGTATGGTATAGCCTTCTGAGCTTATGTTCGTCCGATCAGTCACCGTTTCACACACTGTCCCTTGAACCCAACATAGTGATATCATTTTAATCCTCTTTGAAAATGAAGGACTGCAAACAACCAAAGTCATCTAATTTAAAAATTCATCAAGTTCCACCTATGTAGAAGTCATTCTACAGCAAGCATGTCAGTGGTAAAACTTGTAACTCCAAAGATAGGTTTTCTTGCCACAAGGCTAGTGATTCTCCATTTTTCTCTGTGACATTAACACCACTGACTTCAGGTTAATGATGATGCATTACTAGGAAGTTGCTGTGGGTGCCTATCGGGTACCAGTCCTCCTTATTAGATGCTGAAACTTTCTTCACGTTGTCAGATAGATAATAGCTGCTGAGGGAACAGGAGTGGTGGGGGGCAGGGTAAATTCCCTTCTTCCCTTGTTACTTCCCTTAATTCTGCTGCTGTCAGCTGGCATATTTATGAACAAGGAAACAACTATAGCATCCTGTGGCGATTTCTCAGAAGCAGCAGCAGCAGCAGAGACAAAGGAAGAAGCACCTCAGATGCAATTATGTACAGGAAGAGCTGGCATTGACCTATGTGATATGTTTGGAAGGAGCAGGAAGTCCAACAGGGGGAATAGGAAGAAAGGCAGAATTTCTTATGATAAATCAAAGGAATGCCAGTTGAGTTGTTGAGGGAGTTGGCTGCTAAGTTAGTATGGTTTTCATCAGAAATCAAATAGGTATGCACCTTGAGCCCAAACAGAAGAGAGTGAAAGAGTGCTAAGAAGTTTGGGTTCATACTGAGTTTAGAAGGTATAAGTGAGGATCAGTCCAAAGAATCATGAACCCCAGGGTCAGGGGTTAGTTGAAAGGACTAAAGAGGAATAATAGCAGGGAATAATATGTCTATCGCTTTAAAAAGGAGCCATGTTTCCCAAAAGGCATGAACTGTGTCTTTAAGAAAACTTAACTATGTTAATCAATCAACCAACAAACACTTTTTAAGTGCCTACTATATGCCAGGCACTGTGCTAAGCACCGAGGATACAAAAAGAGGCAAAAAACAATCCCTACTCTCAAAGAGTTTACAATGTAACATGAAAAACAATATGCAAACAAATAGATACAAACAGGCTATGCATAGGATAAATAATTTGTATCCTGATATTTCTCTGCATTGTAGTAAAATCCATTTGTGCACTTGAGTCAAATGAATGTGTTGGACTCAAGGTGGAAAATAGAATATGGCAGAGTACCTAGAGCAGGAGATCTGAACCTTTTTTACATCATGGATGAGTTTGGCAGGCTGGCGAAGGCTATGGACCTCTTCAGAGAATATTATTAAAATGCATAAACTAAACTGTACTAAAATACAAAGGGTTACAAAATTTTGGAAAACAAACAAAATGAGAAATTGGCAGGTCCCAGCTTAAGAACTGCCAGCTAGAGAGAATGGAGAATACATCACAATCCAGAGTGACCTCAGGTGATGGCATCTAAGAATGAAGCTAAGAGTTACTAGTGAATAATAGCTTTGTTTTCTCTGTAGGAATAACACATTAAAGTATTTTAAGATGAATGCATTAATGAATTCCTCCCCAACAGAGACCATCACAATAGCACTAGGTTGGGGGTGAGGTGGGAAGGGGCAATTATGTGCTAGCAAATGTTTAACAACCAGCTCTCCCCAGAAAAAGAGTGCCCATGACATAATTTTAAGTTTGATCTGCTTTACTTACATTTTCTCCATTACTTTCTTAATTCTATTCAATCAGTAAAACAATAAACAAAGCTCTGACTTGTAGAGTCCACTAACCCTGCATGTATTGAAAGATGTGAGAGGAGCGGAACTGAAACAAAGAGAAGGTGGTAATGATAAACTTCATTATTTCACAATTTTAATTCAAAATTATTTCCCTGTTACTGAAAATCTAGATGAGATTAGAGTAGAAGATCAGTCGTCTGTCATGGATATCATAGATAGCTTCAACTGTGTTGGACTGGATGTCTTATGAAATCCTTTCCAATTCTGAATCAATGTATCCGTGGTGGTGGTGGTGGTGGTGTTCATGTGAACCATATAAAAAGATATTTTTTTTTTGTCACTGGCAACTTTGGCACCTTGGTCTAATAAACTTTGAGGAGGAAATTCCTAGTTGAGAAACATTGGTTCCTGTTAGACTTCTTTAACTTTGTTAGGGCTTATAACTTTACAATAAATACAGGAGTGGAAAGGGAGACATTTGTAATTTATTGTATGCACAAATAGCCTGATTTTCAGCCTTTCTACGCTTTCTACACTGTGCCAGTCTTTTGCTCCCATCTAATGAAGAAGACTTCCCATGGAATCTCATTTGCCTTTGATGCTCTTTCCAATCAAGTGTCAGAATTATGGGCTGGTTTTGCATTTGCATCAGGGTCTAGCTGTGTTAGAAAGAGTGGAATCATTGGCTATGGAGTTCTTCACCTGCTGCTTGTAAACCTAATTCCCTTGCTCCTCATTTTCTGTTTTGTTGCCTGGGAAGATAACTTCCATGGTGAATTTTGACCCACACATTTAACTGCAGACATTTCAGCAGATTTACTGGTGCAATATAACACTTCTTTAAAATCATCCTAAAATTACACACTTCACTCTGCATGGATGAAGTTTACAGAATGACAAATTATGCCTTCAGTTCTATAAAAGAACTATTAAGGTAAATACAGAGTCTAATAGAAAACACAAAGAGGTGAATACGGTATGTTGATACTCAAAAAAAAATAAAAACAACCTTGATTTTTTTTACCTTAATGGTTTCTTAAAAGATCATTCTCAGTTCAGGGATTGGCAGTCAATAAAATGTTACCACATTCTCATTTCTTCTGGCTGTGTCTGTTGGGGTGTATTCATTAATTAATTCATTCACTACCATTAAAGCCTCTTTCAGCTCTTGCTATGTTTCCTATGTGCTTGACTCAGTTGATAGGATCTGGAAGTTCTGGAAGTTGAGAAGGCTCCAAATGTAACAACCCAGGTGTGTGTGAAACCCCGCACTGGGCTAAAGAATAACCCTGTGCTAGCCCCCTGCTGGAGAACGAACTCATCTGACAAGCGGTGTTTCCATTTTTCAGACTCCGAAGGGGAGAGCAAGCTCAAAGGAGTCTTATTCAAAGTGTTTTCCAACGATGTAGTTCTGTGTGATAGTACCCAGGTGGTTAAAAAAGCAGCATTCAAGGATCAAAGGCGCTCCCTTCCCTGCTGCCCACCCCTGCCCCCTCCTTCTTTTCTCTGCTTTGCACAATGAATGCTTCAAGTGTCCGTCTGGTATTTGATTCAGAAAGGAAACCTGCAGCAGTCATGTCCACCGAAATAAACCAACCAACATTTTGAGCTGCCAACACTTTTCCCTATTACGTCAAGGCATCTCAAAGTTTAAAGCGCAGAAAAGCAAGGTGTGTTTTTTGCTCCTGTAATCCCATGGTAAATATTAGGCAGACAACCTTTCTGGTTTTGAGCATTTAAGGAAAAAAAAGTACTGAATTTGAAAAGCCCTGTGAGTCCACTTTGGGGATTTCGGAAAGTGTCGTTTGGCCGTGAGCAAAGTTGAGAAGCTACCATTCTGCACACAAGGAAGGAGGGAAGCCGCTTGGCCCCATTCATAACTTCATAGCTACTGCAAATATCAGCTGATGAATATTTATATTATCCCTGGCACGGACCCGAAAGGCAAACAGGAAAAAAAAAACACAAAACCCCCCTAAAGTTAGGAAAAGGTCGTCTGAACTCTGTGGGATTCCTTTACCAACACTTTCCATGCTTGAGCAGTGGCTGCTGAATGAAATCATTATGTGCCGGGACCCTGCACAGGAAAACAAAGTCTGTTCATTAGCACCTCGTACTTTGTTTGAACCTTGTACATTCATGGGGTTCTGAAAGGGAAACCCTTTTCCTGAAATCAAACACACAGTATCTAGAGCCATATTTTTAAAGAAAATTATTGCAAATTGCTCCTCATCATATACCAGCTTAAATGGTTCAAAGAAAGAGCAAGTCAATGAAGGAACATTTAAAAAAAAACATAAAATGAGGAGAATATACAGGCTAAGCTAATTTTTATTAAAACAGTTTCAAAGAAATCATTATAAGGATATGTAACACGTAACTCTATTAAAACCATAGGATAATATTCTATTTTTCTTGAAATATACTGGAGACTTTAGGTCCGATTCAGAAAAAAAAAACCCACACCAAAAACATTTCTTGAAGTCAAATTTAGATGGGATAATCAAATCTTATTCATTTGTTCCTATTTCTTTTCCCTACTGTCTTGTTTTTTTTGACCATTTCACTATTTACTAGGGCCTCCTACCCCAATGAAAACTGTTCAGAAAAGGAGTTGCCAAATGCTGTAGAGTCAACATCTAAATATCACTCTCATCTGTCTTCTCCTCCCCATTCCCAGGGTGACCACCTTAGACCAGCTGTTCATCTCCTTTTGCTTGTACCTGTCTCCAGTATTTTCTCTTTCTAATCTATTTTTCATATAACTTAATGCAGAAGTCAACTATGTCCCTTTCTTGTTGAGAAAGTCAGTAGTTCCCTATTGCTTATTGTTCTGGCATGTTGGGCCATCTATAACTTTACTTTTAGGTATAAAAATAAAATGCCAGCTGTTATTTTTGTTGTTGCTGTTATTATTAGCATTATTCAGGTAGCAGTCCAGGCATGTGAAAATGCATGAAGCTGGGAGATAGGGAATCATGTGTGAGGAACTGCAAGAAGTCCAGTGTAGCCAGATTATAGAGTGCATAAGCGTAGTAAAGTGTACAAAAACTAGATTTGTAGGAAGAGGCCAGGTTGTGAAAGGCTTTGTCAAATAGAGCATTTTATATTTGACACTAGAGGTAACAGGGAGCCACTGGAGTTTACTGGATGGAAGGAGAGGGGGTGACGGGGTGACATGGTCAGACCTGTGCTTTAAGGAAATCCCTTTGGCACCTGAATGAAAGATTAAGTGGTGTGGGGAGAGACTTGAGGCTGGGAGAACAATTTGTATTGTCCTCCAGACTTATAGTATTCCTTGGTGTGCCTTCATCCACCCCACCCCTCCCACCACATAGGACAAAACAACTTGTGGTTGCTCTTGGGACAAGCAACTCTCTCCTCCAGCAAGTCATACCTCTCACTGACCAATTCATTTCTCCAAACTTTTAGCACTCTCTTGAGTTTGAGGGTCTCCTGAAAAAAGAAAGAACTTCACATTTGTGGAGATTAAAGTAACTTTCTCCTCCAGTAAACCTCATTTCCAGTGTCCTATAAATTCTCCAGACTTATATTAATACCATAGGTGGGTGTTTCTGAAAAGGAAGAGAATTTGGAGTTTAAAGCAATTTACTTCCACCACTTCGACCTGTGTAGTCCACAGAATTAATATTACCAATGAAGGGAACAGGCCTCCACGCTGTGTGACTTTTTTTCTTGTTGCTCCTCAGATCTAGCTCTCTCTTGGTTCAAGAACTCCCCTTGATCCAGAAACTTCTCCACTAGGTCTAAGATTCTGGACCAATGAACTCCTTTACTTGGGCTAGAATATCATTTTCTAGGTCTAGAAACTTTTGGGCTAGGTCTAGGGGGTTTATTTCTAGAACTCTTTAGTTGATTCAGAATTTCCTTTGATGTGCATGTGTCTCTGGAGCACATAGTCCCTTGGGAGGACCCAGGAACCCAAGCAGTATCTGTGTGTAGCCTGTCTCCCTTATGTGTGTCTACATCTCTCTAATTCTCCTTTTAAAGTTTAAGGGTATAGCCTAGTTCTATGAACTGTCAGTGAAGAAAACAATCACCCATACTGCGGTGTTGATAGGGCAAACCCAGGTCAGGCAAGGAATTCATAATTTATCAAAGAGATTTATATCAATGTCAATGCCAGAAAAAATTCTTTGTCACTGAATGCCAATGAGAACCCTTATACCTTGCTAGAGAGATATCATAACAGTCAGAACCACATCAAGAAAACAAGAACAACTCAGGACAATGCCTGGGCATAACCTGCTACGGAAGCTGTGATGACGACAGTGATAATGATAACACGAAGGAGTAGCCTGATATTAGTACGGTGCTTTAAAGTTTACATAACACTTCACATATACTTTTTCATTTGATGTTCACAACAACACTGTTCGGTGAGTATTATAGGTTATTATCATGCCCACTTTACAGGTGATAATGACTTGCCCATAGTCACACAGCCAGTGTCAGGGAAGTTTTGAACCCAAGTTTCCATCTCACTCCACATCCAGAACTCATTTCAGCACAACACTCACATAAGTAATTATAGCATTAATTAAATATTAGTAACTAATATTAGTATAATTATACAGGAAGTTCCAAAAGTCTTAGTGTAATTTTAAGCTTTAACTGCACTCAGGAATACTTTGTATTGAACAAATGGTGTCCCTAGCTTCCTGGTGTGTGAATTTAAAGATGAATGAGAATGGCCTTTTTGATTAAAGAAGAACGGGAAGGGATCAAGAATTGCTTTGTCAAATGCACATCATAGGGATGGTGTATGAAATCAGCATTCCAGGCATCTGTTTAATCTACCTGCTTCCTCCACCCCCAACACGCGGCTTATTACGAGAGTGTGTAGCTGACAGTATGTGGACAGCCAGGTGGTAGTGGCTGAGGTGGGAAGGAGAACAGACAGACATTTACATTTTCAAATATCTTTTGAAGCTAATTCAAGCTTGTGTGTTTTGGTTTAACTTTCCATAGTTGACAAGGAATGCTGAAATGATATATGGGAAGATCTGGAGAAATGTACATTATCTCTGTGTTCCTCTGTTGGCTTGGGGAGGGTGGGATAGGGAGAGGCGGAGACAGAGGTAGAAAGAGAGGAGAGATAGACAAACAGAGAATCAGCAAATTTCCTAGCCTTGGCAGATATGCTTGGTAGGTGCTGTGAATGTATTTAGCAGTGTATATCTGCTATGACCACATAATGTCCCACATTCAGTTCTTCAGTAGCGTTCCCATTTTTCTTAGAAACTTCCTTCTTAAAGGCTGCTTAACTTTCCAGCGCTCTTGTCAAGCATGGCCACACAGAAGACTTATTATCTGGATACTTTTTTCTGCTTGAGACAGTAAATAAATTGTAAGAAGAGACTGCACATTGTTTACCAGTCCCTTACCACTTGGAGAAACAAAAACCAAAAGGAATCATTTTAGGCTAAATGATCATAAAAGTGTCTCACAAGAGAGGAAGATATTTTTGCCATTTCTTGGTTTATCAAGAAAGCCCTCAGGGTGTAGGCCTTTCAATGGGTCTCTTGAAACATTTCTCCAAATGTTAGCCAAAATAGTGTCTTGGCCATGACCTTTTTAATTGGTGTATTCCTTCAAGAAGCAACCTTGGCGTTTGGCCTGAGAACTCACCAAAGTTTATTAACTTCAGAATATTCTTTGGATGCTCTTTCAGTCTCCTTTGGAGGATATCCATCCATGTCCTGACTCTTATGCTTGGTAAATCCAACAGCTCCATCACGAGCCTTCTCTGCTTCTCACTTTACCTTCTTCCTCTTGATGCTTTCATCAAATCTCATGGATTCAATTATCATCTCTATGAAGATGACTCCTAAATCTTGGTATCTAGGTTTCTCTTCTCAGACCCACATCTGCAATCACTTTGTTCTATGACTCCACCTGGATGTCCCATAGACATCACTCACTCAACAAGTCCAAAACTGAACCCACTACACTTATCCTTCCCTCCTCTAAATGCCCTACTTCAAAAGTACACCATTCTTTTAGTCTCCAAGATTTAGAACCTTGATATCACCCTCAAATCCTCTCTTGCTCACCCCACATATACAGTCAGTTATCATTTCTACCTCTGCAACATGACTTTCTCCTTATATACTCTATACACCAACCAAACCAAACTGACATGTTGAGGATCAACTGAGGTAATATTTGTAAAGCACTTACCACAGCTCCTGGATCATAGTAGGTGCTTAATAAATGCTTATTCCTTCCCCTCTCCATTTGCCACTTGGTCTATTAGGGGAATGGGGAGAAATGGAGAAACCAAGAGATTAATAATGATAACAACTATGACAATAATATTTCATTACTTCAGGGCTTTGTGATTCAACATTGTAGGTTCTCCCTCCACCAATTCAGACCAAAACCCCTCGCTGAATAGTCTTTGAAAATAACTGAGTCCAACAAAGTCATCGCTAGTACTGAACCAGGTGACAGACCTCTGATATAACTAAGTGAGTCCTTAAACAATAGGCACCCAGCCCATCACCAAGATCATTGTTGAAGCACTTCTAGTTTATTAGGATGTCCCATAGTTTACATTCCACTGATAGTCTTCTCTTGTTTCTGTTTCTCTTTTCTCTGCCAAAGAAAAATGATTTTTGGACTGGGGACAAATGATGAATAGGGAGTTCATATCAATGATAAGTAAAGAGATACCAATAATTATTGATCATATTTATAGAATGCTTCATGTAGATTATATTATTTGATCCTTGCATCAATCCTGTGAAGTAGATACTACTGTTATTCTGATTTTATAGGTAGGAAACTGAGGCACAAAGGAGATAAGATACTTGTCCATAATTACACAGCTAGTTGATGTCTAGGATTTGAACCCAGGTTTTCTTGAGGCAGGCACCTAGATAGTTCATAGCATTGGACCTGAAGTCAGGAAGACTTGAGTTCAAATCTAGTCTCACACTATTAGCTCTTGTGATACTGGGCAAGTCATTTAACCTGTGTCTGCCCCAGTTTCCTCAACTTTAAAATGGGGATAAAAATAGTCCCTACTTCCCAGACATATTGTGAAGATCAAACAAGATAATATTTGTAAAGTGCTTAGCATAGTGCCTGGCACACAGTAGGTGCTTTATAATTGCTTTTTTTCTTCCCCTGAAACCACCTTCACTCCAATTTCAGCATTCTATCTGTTTTGTCATACTAAGTTGCCTTTGATAAGTTCAAGTCACCAATTCCAAATGAAACATATCCCAAGTTACTGAAAGAACTAGAAGATGTGATTACTAAGCTATCATCCGCAATCTGTTAAAGATCATGTAAAATGGAAGAGGTATTAAAAGACTGGAATTGTACAAATTCCCTAATTTTCAAAACAAAGGAAGAGAATGGAATATAGAAATCATAGGTGATAGTGATTTTGACTTCAATCCTGGAAATATTATAGAATGCATTAATAAATGGATACTTAGTAGATGGATAGTTCTGAAAAAAGAAATCAGTGATCTTAAAGAGACAGCATGATTTCATCAAGAACAGATTAATTTCTCATCTAACTATTTAAAAGGCTACTTGACTGGCAGATTAGGGGAATGTCATAGGTATAGTTTACTTAGATTTTAGGGTCAAATAGCATTTGACAAAGTTTCCCACGCTATTCTTACGGAAAAGATGAAAAGATTTAGACCAACAAATTGCACAGATGGATGAGTTTGGTACTAGTTGAATGTCTGAATCTTAAGAACAATTTTTAATGATTTCATGTTCACTTGGAAGGAAGATTCCAGTGGTGTGCCTCAGTGATCAGTGATTGGCACTGAAATGTTTAGCTTTTAAAAAAAATTAGTTACTTGGATAAAGGCATAGATGATGTACTTTTCTAATTTTCAAATGACATAAAACTAGGAGAGATATCCAACACATTGGATCACAGAGCCAGGATCCAAAAAAGATCTTAACAGGCTAGAATGTTGGGCTATATCCAACAAGATGAAACCGTATAGTCTTGCAATTGGAATAAAAAGTGAACTTCAAAATCGGGGAGGCTTGGTTGGCTAGATAATAGTTCATCTGAAAAAAAGATTTGGGGATTTTATGAATTATCTCAGTAAGAGTCAGCAGCGTGATCTGGCAGTTGAAATAGCTAATAGAAAGATAGTCCTGTTGCATTATGCTCTGCTCAAACTACATCTGAAATATTACATTCAATTCTGGTTACTGCATTTTAGGAAAGACACTGATAAGCAGGAGAGTGTTCAGGGTACAAACAGAATGGTGAAACACCTTGAGAATATCATGTTATTTTGTTGTTCAGTAGTTTTCAGTCATGTCTGATTCTTTGTGACCCCATTTGGGGTTTTCTTGGCAAAGATTCTGGAATGGTTTGTCATTTCCTTCTCCAGCTTTAAAAAAAACAGGTGAGGAACCGAGCAAACAGGATTAAGTGACTTGCCCAAGATCACACAGCTAGTAAGCATCTGAAGCCAGATTTGAATTCAGGAAGATGGGTCTTCCTGACTCCAGACCCTATTCTCTATCCATTGCACTACCTAGGTGTCCCCTATCATTGTCATATAAGGATCAATTGAAGGAAATGGTGGTATTTGACTATGAAGTGAAGATTTGGGGAGGATATGACAGTTATCTTTATGTGTGTGATGGACTGTCATATGATAGATTGAATAGATTTGTTCTGCTTGTTGACAGAATGCAAAAACTAGCAGCAACTGTAGGTGCTTGATATATTTGTATTTATTAACTGATTGAAGTTTCAAAGAGGTAAATTTAGGCTTTACATAAGGAAAAATGTCCTAAGGATGAGAAATATTCAAAAGCAGAATTGGTTATATTGGGAAATAGTGGATTCTCCTTCACTAGAGGTTTTTGATGTAAATATAATTCCAGTGAATTTGATGAGTCTCCCAATCAAGTTGGGCACATCCAGCATGATGCCCTGGCATCCTCTTAAGAACACATAGGAAACTCCTTTGATTGGTCCTTTCTAACTGGAATACTTTCAAGCTGATTGGTCACTTAGAGTCATGGGGACCAGAATTATCAGCATTGCAAACCCAAGGTGAAGAGAAACCCTCTCAAGAGCCTCCAAAGAATGCAAGTCCATAAATCTAAGGGTGAGACCCAATTAACAGCAAATACACACATTTTTAATGCTTGTAATCCTGTTTTTAAAAAGGAGTTCATAGACCTCCAATCCCTGGTCATTTTCTTTGCCTTTCTGTTTCCTTTTATAAATGTAAGCCAGAGCCTAAGAATGAACTTTCCATGCCAATTTGAGAATCATCAAGAGATGAAGAGTTGCTGAATTCAATCATTAAAACACCAGACTCCTAGAAGGAGATTTTCTTTATAGCACGTTCCTTGGAAAAGGAAGAATACCGCAGCAGGAGGACAAGAACTGCATCATCAGGGTGGGTAGAATATTCGGACCTTGTCATGACATTGCTGCGAATTGCTTGGTCGGTGTAGGTAGAAGGTAAATGGAGAGTGTCTAATGGGCTATTTGAATGCTTTATGTTTCTGACTGTATTAATGCATGACTATAAGTCCTTTGTATTTTAGCTGTTTTCCGTGGAATGTTAAATAACTGCTGTCCATACAAGAGATTCTATTGAGCATCTAGTGCGTATGAGGAAGCTGGAGACACTGTTATCTACATTTGATGAAATCTAGTCACTATTTAAACTTTTGGGGGAAGATTTTTTCCATATTAAATATACAAAGGAAAGAGTCAAAGAGAAGAGCTGATACTTTGGAGTCAACCGTCAGGATTTAACCTAATCCATTTGAGTCCAGAGTTTTAGAGACCACTAACCTATTAGTGACATAAGACTGGATGACCACTTGTTAAATATGTTATAGAGTATATTTTTGTTCATGGAAAGGTTGGACTAGATTGCTTCTGAGGCCTCTCCTGATTCTGAGATTTTGTCAATTCCATGAGAATCCAGATGCCTTGATGAGGCATCTGAGTAGGACTTAAGTCTCAACTTCAGTAGAGACATCAATAATAACAAATAAGCAATACAATAAACAACTTTTGCAAATATTAAGGGAGTAAGGTTGAAGATAGGCATCATGGGATTTGTGATCAAGTGTCTTTCTATTTTCCCATCTGGGGTGGGGATAAAAAAATAGCACATTTTCTGCTTTAGGTTGAAACAACTGTACTATTTGATTTCTGCTCTTAGGAACCAATGAACTACTCCAGACTGAGAATAAAATTATAACTTGGAGATAGAAAAAGATAAGGAAAGTAAATTCAGAATTAATATCCCCACACAAACTTAAAATGTGAAACATTTAATTTTATTTATTTTATTAATAAAATAAATTAATAAATATTTAACTTTAATTTTAAAATTAATTTTAATAAATTATTTTATTTATTATTAACAGCCAATTAATAATTAATATATACAATAATTAATAAAATGTGAAACATCAAAATTCATTAAAAACACCAAAAATTTAATTCTACTTGTGAAACGGGCTATCTGACCCCAGCACTCTGTGGGACAGTCTGAAAAATCCTAACTTTAAGGGGTTATCTACATATATAGCACACATGCACACACACACACACACACACACACACACACACACACACACACACATACACACACATACTGAGTACCATAATTTTCTATAGCATTAACATTAGTTCCTTGAGGCAGGACTGTGTTTTTACCTTTCTTTGTACCCCAGGTGCTTAACATAGTGTAACCACTTAAGAAATGCTTGTAGTTGACATCATTTTAACCAAATACATTAAAGTTAAATTAATTTGATTTCATTACAAAGTTTGAAAAAA
This sequence comes from Trichosurus vulpecula, assembly GCF_011100635.1. Lineage (NCBI taxonomy): Eukaryota > Metazoa > Chordata > Mammalia > Diprotodontia > Phalangeridae > Trichosurus > Trichosurus vulpecula. Next base: position 263,016,717 of record NC_050575.1, on the reverse strand, counting down.
GTTTAGATATTCTCTCATAATTGGCTGTAAAGGGAATATTGAGTTTTATGGTTAATCTTTTGATGGTGATTCCAGGGAAGATAAGTATTTCCTCTATTTTTTTGGAGAAACCAAGGAGCCAACATAGCATGGTAGGTCTCACTATCTTGTGCTCTTTTATGGTGGAATGTCCTGTCCCATCTTTACGTTTAAATCCTACTTTACCTACAAGACCCAGGTCTGCAGGATGTAAAGAAAAGAGCACTCAACTATGAGTCAGGAGGCCCAGGTTGTAGTGGGAGGGCATAGTTTTTCATCCTGACATAAACACCAAAAGATTAGGGATATTTTTCCTCCATTTCCTTGAATGTCATTTATTAGAAAACCTTATGTAGGAAACATAAGAGGGTATGAGAAGTGGCACAGTACTTAGGCCTTTTAATTTATTTTCAACTTATTAAAAAGTGTTTTATTGATGCTTTTTTGTTCATAATCCCCTTTTAACGTAGACTGGTAGGGGATCCAAATAAAATAAGTGCCAAGCAATAGCCATAAAACATTTCTGCTCCATTCATCTGGAAGGGCCCCACACAGAAGTTCAACATAGGGGGTAACAACAACAGCTAAGCTTTATCCTCTGCTCTTTTAAATTTAAAGGAATATTAAAATTTTCTCATACTACCTGGGTTGGGGGCCCATCAAATTCATCAGTCTCCCTTATACTTAGGTTACCACGGGCAAGTTATTTATTCTCTCCAGGCCTTGGTTTCCCCATTCATAAAATTAGTGGATCGCATTTGACTTTTGAGTTCCTTTTCTGCTCTAAATATATGATTTGATGAGAAAGAAGAGCTTACTCTCCCTTCCTCTACATCTAGTTGGAGCAATTTTCTCTAATTTATTGGGGGAAGGGGAATAAATATAAAGAATTAGAAATTAGACAGTAAGATATTTAAGACTGTGATTCTTGTAGGAATATGATGGCAGGTGAAAGGAGGTCTTGGTGAAGGGGAACCAGAGCAAACTATTTTATAAGCAGATAAGTCTATAAGCAGAACTCATAAAGTGGTTTCTCTCCTCACTGTTGACTTTTCTCTATCATAGGGTCAGAGAACCCTACCTACTCCAGTTAAAATTTTAAAGTGAATGTCTGAAGTATTTCCCCATTTTTCATGTAATGCCCTATAAGAGAAAGTCCCAAAGAAAGCACTTACTAGGGAGCAAGGACTTAACCAGGGGTGGGGAACCTCTGGCCTAGAGGTCACATGTGGATTTGGGCTGTGAAGTTTGGATTCAGTCAAAGGGCTGCACTGGAGGACCTAGAGGGCCACGTGTGGCCTTGAGGCTGCAAGTTCCCCCTACTGAGACTAAACGTGTAGTTCTGAACCTGTTACTAACTTGCCATGTAACCTTACCTGATGTGCTGGTAAATGTTTAACAATTGGCTCTCTGGGGGAAAAAATGCTACCACAACACACTTTTAAGTTTATTCCGCATTATTAACCTTACCCCCATCACTTTTTTAAGTCTAGACAATCATCTAAACAATAAATTAAGCTCTGATTTATTGTGTTTGCTGATTTCTTAGGTATAAATGCTCCTACTGAAAATTTAACATTTGGCTTTCCAAGCTGATTTAAGCTAGCTCTAATACACTTCTGATCCTTAGGCAAGACACTTCACTCCTCTTAGCCTCAGTTTCCTAATCTGTAAAACCAGAAAATTGAACTCAATAAATAACTTTTAAGGTCCTTTGTAGCTACCTAATAACGTGATTCGTGCCTAATGCCTACCCTGATGCTTCTAGCTCAGAGCTGTCAAATATTTGGCTCTCAATACTGTCTGAATCAGATTAAAATATAGTTGCAAAGTAATTTAAAAAAAGATAAAAATACAGTAGTATCTCTTTTGTTGTGTCATTTCAGTCATGTTAACTCTTCATGAGCCCATTTGGGGTTTTCTTTGCAAAGATACTAGGGTGGTTTGCCACTTTCTTCTCCAGCTCATTTTACAGATGAGGAAACTGAGGCAGACAGAATTAAGTGACCTGCCCAGTAAGTGTCTGAGGGCAGATTTGAATTCACAAGGATGAGACTTTCTGATTCCAGGCCTAGTGCTCTACTCACGACACCACCTAGCTACCAACAATAGTATCTAGATGATGTTAATACGTGTTTTTCTAAGTAAAAATGCTGCAGCAGGGATCCTTATGTACAATCCGATGGCCCCATTTCTATCTGAGTTTGACATCATTGCTTTAGCTAACATTGCTTTCTCTCCTTTTTGACCTCTCATTACACTAGGACTTTGCTTTTTGACCTAGGCCTTTTTGTCCTATTCTATTTTTTACCCTTCTCTAATTGTTTTATGTGTGTTATTCTTGCTTTTCCCCAACTGGATTATAAATTCCATAAGTTTAGAGGTTGACTTGTATATTTTTTTTTGGTATTTTCAACGTCATTTAACATGGTTCTGAGCACAGAGTAGGCACACTCAAATACTTGCTTAATTGATTACAACTAAAAGAAATGAGAGGAGGCATTTAAAAAATAACATGTTGTAATGTTAGTGGAATAGAAGATCTTCCCCCACCCATTAATAGACCTCACATGGAGCCTATTAAGGGAAGTTTGATTGGGGAGGCTTGTTTGTAGGAAGGCTCACACCTTTTGCTAATTTCTAAATAGGCACAGGGTTGTGATGCCCTCTGGCTCTGAGAAATGTATGTATAGATATACTCTGAGGTTAGCATTTTGCTTTGAGGGCTTACTCATTGGAGGAGTGTTCATGTGATTTGGCCAGACTCTGAGTAGCCATTAAGGGGACCTCCAGCTTTGAAAACCCAGATGTTGGTGCTTCTCTCTCTGGTAACTATGTATGTATTGCCTTGGTCAGATAGTTAGATCTGTCTGTTGATCTGTGCTAATTTCTCAGACAGTTAGAAGTCCTGTCTATTGATCTGTGCTATTTTCTCTGTTTGTATTTTCTCTTCATTCAGGGGGCTGACCTTTTCCCTGAATGATATATATGTTTGATTAAAGTAAGATTGTTGACCCCTCAAAAAGTATTTTTCATTTAAAAACAGATCAAAGAACCCGTGCTGACAGGCTATCCTGGGTACGCTAGGGTATGTACGAAATACTTCATACTTTCTGAGGCAATTTTACATCCATCATCTCATTTGATTCTGAGGACAATCCTGCAATGTACAAAGTGTTACAAGTGGTAAAGAATAGGCCCCACCCCCTTTTTTGTAAGCAGATGGGACAATTGAGATATAGAGTTGTTACATTTCCAAGATCAAAATGCCCAACAAACCAGTTGTGGAGATTATTTTTTTTTTCTCCATGAGGACACACTGCCTTTTTGGGGATTGACTTGTATTCAGAGAATATGTATTTATTTATAGGTATATATATCATTTCACCAATAGAATATAAGGTCCTTGAGGACAAGTACTATTTTGTTTTTATCTTTGATCACTACCATCTAGGACATACAGTGATTGGCACTTAGTAAGTGTTTAATGAATGCTGAATTGAATATCAAATACAATTTTGGAGAAGGCATTTTAAACCTTAAATTTTATTTGGCAGATACTATTTTGTTGTACCCAAATAATGTGTCTAGGCTAGGAATTTCCATTTTTAAAGATGGTCTAAAAGAGTAAAATCAAGTAAAATTCAGTTGAGGCTATATTAATGCAAGGAAGTAACTTTTTAAGGTTGACAGTTTGATTGTCTAGGGCAAGTTTGGGTAAACTATAGCCAATGGGCAAAATCTAGCTTTCTAATTTTTTTTTGTACAGCCTTTGAGTTAATTAAAAAAAATTAGCTCTCAGGGCCACAAAAAATCAGTGGATTGTATTTGACCGATGGGCCACAGTTTGCTGACCTTTGGTTTAGGGCATAAGTCTTCTCAGATTTATAAAATGAGCAGTTATCGTAACTCAGTTTTCTGAGACAGCAATTACTATTTTGGATGTGACAAGTCATAAAATACTAAAATACTGATTTGTATATAAAAAACTGGAGAACTTTTGGTAAGAACCTAGGGAAATATATATATCTTTATCTATCTATCTCAAAATTGTTCTATGATTTTGGGACAAATGTAGTTTACCTGATTACAGACAGAAGTGGGGGGGAGAGAGAAGACAGATTTCAGAGCTATGTTAAAAGGAGAGTAAAATTCTCTATACCATCACTTGTTATTGCTGAGAGGTAGAGAAGGAAAAGAAGAATCCTGCAGAGTTAGAGAGGCTTTTTGCCAATTTTAGGAAAGAGTAGTAAATAGTGGCACCACTTATGCTGAAGGTATTATCTAACTCTAAGACCAGAACTTTGGTTGCTACTGAGGAGTAAGTTCAGGTGAGCAGCAGAAGAACAGCTGGGAAACAGAGAATCAGAGGTCATCCAATGGACTAATTAGTTTGACTTAGGCATCATGCCCAGGACACAAATGGTATATTCATCAAGGAACTTTTATACACAATTACTAAGTCAGAAAGAGGACACCAATATTTACAATTCCAGAATTTGTGAGTTACCCCAACCTATGGGTTTTTCTCATTCATGTACTTCCCTACCAACTTTCTGTATGTATATGCACACTCCTCCCCACAGATAGTGAATGCATTGATGGGAGAGACTTAGGTTTATATATGGACTATGATTTTTTATTGTTCTGATATTTACCTTATCATGAGGAGCTGTGATGTTCTGATGCTTATTATTTCTTTCATCTTATTTTGAATGAACGTTTAAGATCTAATGGGTTATCATTGTGAGTGGCTATGTTTATATAAAGAATCAGGTTGGTGAGGATTTTGTAACAATAGTGGTAAATATGGGGAGAATAACCCCACTGTACCAGGGTTATTTCTAGATGCCTAAAAGAATTTGACTGAATATAGCTTCATGGTGATAGTACTTCTTTGGGAAACTAGATTTGTCAGTATTAGGGCAAATTGAGATGGGTGAGCCAGAGTGGCCAGCTCCAAGAATGAATGATGTTTCTGTGTGTCCTATATGGGAAGTAGGAGGTGTTATAGTGTGAGTGTTTACCCCATGCATGTTTAGATTTTTAGAAGGTTTTATGATTTGAATTGTAGCTGAAGTTTTCTAAACCTACCAATTTCTTTCCAGAGCACAAATTAATTAGCAAGATTGAAAGCAACATATAGAAAGATGCCTAAGAGAACAAACTATTTTCAAGGATCTCATGCTCTTTAAGAGAATCATTTGCCTTGGATAAATATATTTTCTTATGAATTTATCCAAGATAAATGATTAGACAATCTTATCTATTTGTATGGGAAAGGGAGATTAAAAAAATCAACTCCCTCCTTGGACCTTCCTTTTGGGGAGTACCAGCCCATCCTTCTACTGTAGGTGCAGGTGGTGACCTGGAGGTAATTTTAATAATCTTCCTCAGTCATTGTCAAGGAGACTTGTGAGATGTGAGAGGCAATAGAGGAGAAATTAGGGGTGTTTTATTAAGCTCTTAGGTTCGTGGGGAGTGATCTTTGAGACAGGAGATGCCTAAGGGAAAGTGGACTTCAGGTTTTGAAATAACCCTGTTTGAACCTGGTATCAATGATAAAGACCTACATGGACATGAGAGGGGTAGTGTGTTCTTGATCCTTGATGAACTTCTGGGAAGACAGAGGACAGCAGGGAAGCTCAACACTAAGAAGAATTTCAGAGGTGGGGTGGGGGAGTCTTCCCTAGAGTTGTGTTAAGGATGTGACTCAGGGAGTCTCCTGCCAAGGCAGGGAAACTCTGATGTAGTTCTCTCTGCAGTGGTAGTCCAGGGCCCATAACAGAAAAGGATTTTCTCTGGCAGAAGGACTCTTGATGTCATTTGCTGAGAGCTATCAAAACAACAGGAGGAGTCTCTTGCAAGGGAGCATCCAATCTAGTCATCAGAATTCATTAATCACCTACTAAGCAGCTAGGTGGCATAGTGGGATAGAGTGCCCAGCCTGGAGTCAAGAAAGTTCATATCTGGCCTCAGACACGTACTAGCTGTGTGATCCCAGGCAAGCCATTTAACCCTGTTTGCCTCAGTTTCCTCATCTGTAAAATGAGATGGAGAAGGAAATGGCCAACCACTCCAGTTTCTTTGCCAAGAAAACCCCAAATGGGGTCATGAAGAGTCAGACACGAGGCTAAAAAGCAACCTCCAAGCAGGAGATGCTGTATTAGCACAGGAATACAATGATATACCAAAAAACAATCCTTGCCCTAAAGAGGCTTACAGTGTTGAGGGGGAGGGAGCACATGACAAATAAATAAGAGAAATGATAAAGAATGAAATTTCAGGCATGGGATTCCAGTCTCTGGAAGATGGAATGCTGAGCTAGGTGTTGTGGAGCATCCCTGTTCACTCGGCTATCAGGCAAGCTCAGAGTGGTACTTCTCTGGAGCTTTGGAATTCTGAGCTGCAGCAAAGCTAAAGCAGATTGGATGTTTGCACTGATTCAGGCACCAAGATGGTGAGCCTGCAAGTGCGAGGGGTCACCAGGCTGCCTAATCAGGGGTGAGCCGGCTCAGATCTAAAAGGAAGTGGGTCAAAGCTTCCAGGCTGAACAGCAGCAAACTTGGTCCCATGAGTGGCTGGCTGCTGCACTTTCAGCCTGGGTGATAGGGAGAACCAGTCTTATAAATTAAAAAAAGAAGGTGGAACGTTTTGTTAAAGGAATACCCAGTAGGCCACTTTGGCTGGAGCACTCAGTGCAAGAAATGGATTATGAAATAAGCCTGGAAAAGTAGGCTGGGGCCAGATTGTGAAGGGCTTTAAATACCTACCTGAGGGATTTTATCCTTCAGGCAGTTGGGGGCTCTTGAGTAAGGGAGTGACCAGGTCAGATGCGCTTTAGCAAGATTATTTAATAATAATGGTGACTGACTAGCTCTCTAATGTTTGGCAAACACTCAACATACATTATTTCATTTAAGCTCCACAACAATCCAGTGAGATAAGAGGTTCAAATATGAACATTTGGGAAAAATAAGATTAAGAGAGGTTAAGTGACTTCCCAAGTTTATATAGCTAGTAGATATCAGAGTCAGGATCTGAACCCAGGTCTTCCTAACTAAGCCATGTAGCCTTTGGACTTGAGGAGGTGATATCTATTGGGAACTCTGTTTACTGACTGTCTTTAAATTATTGAAGTTCTGGGGTGGATTGCCTTTTGACATGTACTTTCAAAGAGCTTTTTTGGTGATTTCAATTTTGTTTTCTTAGATCCATCAATAACATTTTCTTTCTTAGAGTTTTGTGAACTTTGTGCCTTCAGGGAAATCTAGTGACTTTATGTTGGGTATGGTCAGATAGTGAATCATCCAGATTTTCTGGTGGTATGAATAAGACAGAGAAGTAAGAAATTCCCCAACCTGTGCCTGGGCCTTTCATTGCAAGTAAAACCTCTGATACCAAGATTACATATTCCCTAAGGACTGCAGCTTAGCCAATGCTTGTTAAACTAGTTTGAGTATTGTGTGCATTTGAAAATAACAAAAATCTTTTTTTTTTCTAAAAGATTCCATATAATTAATATATTTCACAAGTTTAAATTGGATCCTCCCAAAATAATCTGATATAATGAGGTTTTATTGTCCTTGACTAAAGATACAGTTTAAAAAAATGGATTCTCATAATGTCTGTGTTATGAAGCATTTAAGCAATAGTGGGCAAAAATCAATATTTTAATTGACTTAGGATGGAGTTAAAGTTAAGAGCTGCAATATTTGGTTAGAAATGAGCCCCAATGACATTCAAAAGACCCCTAAGAAGTCAAAACAGTTAAGGAATTCACAATTACTAAAAATTGTGTAAAACTATAAAATACTCATTTCCTTCCATTTTCCTCACTGTTCAAAAGTCAAAGGGTCAAAGCCATTAGGCTAATTATACACTAGGTTAAAAAAAAAACTGTGTTTACTCATTTGTGAATGAGGACTGTTCTCACCCCATGGGAGTCAGGAGAACTGGGTTCTCCTTAGTTGCTTTGGGCTTCTGTTTACTCATTTATAACATGAGAGAGTGAGATGAATTTTTCCATAAGGCCCTTTTCACTTCTGAAAAAACATTTTCCCCACTTTTGATTATATGTTTCATTTTTACATAAAGAAAAATTTTACATGCTCCTTTGATTTAAAACCAACAGCCTTTACTTATTCGACCAGTAGATGGTGCTACAACACATGGTTTGGCCCATTCTGTTTTGTTTTGTTATTTTAATCATTTTATTATATAATCTGCTAATTCTACCTCTTGTGTATACACTTTCAGGCAAGGTTGCTTAATTAGTAACAGAGCAATAGAGAAGCTCACATTCCGGCATCTTAAGAGAATAGGAACCCTGGGCTGAATACCAGTTCTCTACTCTTCTTCATCCACATTTGCCAAGAGGGAAAAAAAAAAAAAAAAGTTTTTGATTAAGAAGAAAAGGAAGAAAAAAAAATAAACAGGGCTCGGTAAAGTTACAAGGTGGCTTCACCATCTGTTGTTTTCAGTTGGTTTCATTACAAAAAAAAAAAAAAAACGATAGACATAAATGACTGCTAGGAAAAGAGGGTGGGGGGAAGAGTGTGTGTGTGTGTTTGTGTGTGTGTGTGTGTTTGTGTGTGTGTGTGTGTGTGTGTATGTGTGTGTGTCTGTATGTGTATGTTGGTGGGGGGTTCTGTAGCCCCTCAGGTCAAAGTCAAGTCACAGAGTAACTGTGTTCATGAGTCTCAAAGCCAGGTGGCATTATTGGCCTGGACAAGGCTTTGCTAGACATTAACAGTGGTGAGGGTACTTTTAGTATGATGGGGACGGGGGAAGGGAGGATCAGTATGATCAAACAGTCCCTTGAATTTCAGAAGTCTTAAAAAGTAGATGTTTTCTGTAGCTACAAATAATATTTTGACTTTACATGAGGGCATATGGGTGGGCATTAGCAGTACTTATTGAACCAACGGCTATGTGCTTATTCAATGATAGGCATTTTCATTTCATAAAATGTTGGTGTGGTCTCCTTCAAAGTATCCAACAAGGGCTCTGTGTTTGCCTATAAGTCATCCAGCCGCTCCCTAGTAGTGGGACTTCACATCCACAGCTGCTAGTGCCTACCCCTCTGATATTACCTCCTATCTACTCTTCCCAGTTATTTATGTATTACCTCCCCAATTCAAAGATGAGTTCCTTTAGGGCCGGAGTCATTTTCCCCCTTCTTTGTATCTTCAAGACTTAGCTCAGTGTCTGACACATAGTAAATGCTTAATAAATTATTGTTGACTAAATGCTGGGTAATGTACAGCTTTCAAGTACTGTCACTTTTGTCCCAAGAGTCAGGTTACACTGCTCTCAGGAGACCCACTGGGTGGTGGTGAAGGCATAATCCATGAGTCTGTAACATTTTTACTCACTGTCTTTGGGGTCAGAGTTCTCTGACTTGACTTCCAATAACATGTGGGAGTGAGGGACATAGGTCAGGAAAAGAGTAGAAATTGGAAGGCTTAGTGATGTCTCTCTCTCTCTCTCTCTCTCTCTCTCTCTCTCTCTCTGCCCAGAATGTGATTATATTTCCTGAAAATGCTCAGCTATTTCATACGTTGCCAGGCTCCTGGGTACAGTCACCAGGAAAGGGACTTAGTCGGAGGACATTCTTGAGTTTAGATACTCTTCAGTGTGTCACTAGGGAGCCTGAGATGGGGTTGGAATTAGGCAGTTACTATTGTTTCTCCCTCATCTTTGAAAACTGCACCAGGGTGGGGCAAATGCTTGGGGTGGGGGGGGGGGTATAGGCTAGCCTGTGTCTTCCTGTTATTTGCCTCAGTGGTCTGTATGAATTAAAAAGCAAGAGTACATGATGGAAGACATTGTAAAGGCCTCCTGGACTCCTTCTATTGCTCTTGAATCAATAATTAGTCAATCAGTAGATATTTATTAATAGAGATGGAGAGCTGTCCTCAAAGCTAGGAAGACCATGTCTTTCCTATCCCTGTCAGGCCTATCGCTGACATATACTGGCTATGCAGCAATGGGAAAGTTCCTTAAATCTCAGTCATCTGGGCAACTCTCTAAGACTGTTAAGTTGCAGAGAGAATACCAAATTCTGTTGGTAGAGGGGTTTCCTCGCCTGGGAGTTCTCTCTCTTTTTTTAATATTATATTTTTTATTATTTATTTAATATTTTTAGTTTTCAGCATTGATTTCCACAAGATTTTGAATTACAAATTTTCTCCCCACTTCTGCCCTCCCCCCCCACTCCAAGATGGCATATATTCTGATTGCCCCGTTCCCCAGTCAGCCCTCCCTTCTGTCACTCCACTCGCCCTCATCCCCTTTTCCCTTACTTTCTTATAGGGAAAGATAGATTTCTTTGCCCCATTGCTTGTATATCTTATTTCCCAGTTGCATGCAAAAACAACTTTTTTTTGAACATCTGCTTTTAAAACTTTGAGTTCCAAATTCTCTCCCCTCTTCCCTCCCCACCTACCCTCTCTAAGAAGGTAAGCAATTCAACATAGGTCACACATGTATCATTACGCAAAACTCTTCCACAATACTCATGTTGTGAAAGACTAACTATATTTTGCTCCTTCCTATCCTGTCCCACTTTATTCAATTTTCTCCCTTGACCCTGCCCCTTTTCAAAAGTGTTTGCTTTTGATTACCTCCTCCCCCCCCATCTGCCTTCCCTTCTATAGTCCCCCCTTTTTTATCCCCTTCCTCCTTCTTTCCTGTGGGATAAGATACCCAGTTGAATGTGTATATTATTCCTTCCTCAGGTCAAATCCGATGAGAGCAAGATTCACTCATTCCCCCTCACCTGCCCCCTCTTCCCTTCCTACAGGACTGCTTTTTCTTGCCACTTTTATGTGAGATAATTTACCCCATTCTATCTCTACCTTTCTCCCCCTCTCAATATATTCCTCTCTCATCCCTTAATTTGATTTTATTTTTTTAGATATCATCCCTTCACATTTAACTCACCCTGTGCCCTCTGTCTATACATATATATATATATGCGTATATATATATATGTGTGTGTGTGTGTGTGTGTGTGTGTGTGTGTGTGTGTGTGTGTATTCCCTTCAGCTACCCTAATACTGAGGTCTCATGAATTACACACATCATCTTTCAATGTAGGAATATAAACAAAACAGTTCAACTTTAGTAAATCCCTTATGTTTTCTCTTTCTTGTTTACCTTTTCGTGCTTCTCTTGATTCTTGTGTTTGAAAGGCAAATTTTCTATTCAGCTCTGGTCTTTTCACTGAGAAAGCTTGAAAGTCCTCTATTTTATTGAAAATCCATATTTTGCCTTGGAGCATGACACTCAGTTTTGCAGGGTAGGTGATTCTTGGTTTTAATCCTAGCTCCATGGACCTCCAGAATATCATATTCCAAGCCCTTCAGTCTCTTAATGTAGAAGCTGCTAGATCTTGTATTATTCTGATTGTGTTTCCACAACACTCAAATTGTTTCTTTCTGGTTGCTTGCAGTATTTTCTCCTTGATCTGGGAGCTCTGGAATTTGGCGACAATATTCCTAGGAGTTTTCTTTTGGGGATCTTTTTCAGGAGGTGATCAGTAGATTCTTTCAATTTCTATTTTGCCCTGTGGCTCTAGAATATCAGGGCAGTTCTCCTTGATAATTTCTTGAAAGATGATATCTAGGCTCTTTTTTTGATCATGGCTTTAAGGTAGTCCAATAATTTTTAAATTATCTCTCCTAGATCTATTTTCCACGTCAGTGGTTTTTCTAATGAGATATTTGACATTGTCTTCCACTTTTTCATTCCTTTGGTTCTGTTTTATAATATCTTGATTTCTCATAAAGTCACTAGCTTCCACTTGCTCCAATCTAATTTTTAAGGCAGCATTTTCTTCAGTGGTCTTTTGGACCTCTTTTTCCATTTGGCTAATTCTGCCCTTCAAGGCATTCTTCTCCTCATTTGCTTTTTGGAGCTCTTTTGCCATTTTAGTTAGACTATTTTTAAGGTGTTGTTTTCTTTAGTATTTTTTGGTCTCCTTTAGCAAGTCATTGACTTGTTTTTCATGGTTTTCTCACATCACTCTCATTTCTCTTCCCAATTTTCCTCTACTTCTCTTACTTGCTTTTCCAAATCCTTTTTGAGCTCTTCAATGGCCAGAGACCAGTTCATGTTTTTCTTGGAGGCTTTTGATGTAGGCTCTTTGACTTTGTTGACTTCTGGCTGTATGTTTTGGTCTTCTTTGTCACCAAAAAAAGGTTCCAAAGTCTGAGTCTGAATCTGAGACTGTTTTCACTGCCTGTTCATGTTCCCAGTCGACTACTTTACCCTTGAACATTTTGTCAGGGTATGACTGCTTGTAGAGTACAGAGTATTTTGTCCCAAGATTTAGGGGCTGTGCTGCTGTTTTCAGAGCTACTTCTACAGAGGGAGCTCTGCTACACCAGTGCTCCTTCTCACCCAAGAACTGCCAACCAGGATTGCAGCCCAGATACAGGCAGAGCAAAGCAGGCTTTGCACTCCTGCTGTAATTCACAGCTAATTCCTACCCCCAGGCAGGCCTGGGGCTGGAAGCAACTGCAGCTGTAGCTCTGTAAGCAGCCTCAGAGCTGTACCACCTCCACAGCCCCAGAGTGGTAGCCCAACCGGGAACTCCTCTGACTCTGTCCCCGTGGCTTCTCCCACTAACCTGCTCTGTTGTCTTTGGTATTTGTTGGTTGAGAAGTCTGGTAACCACCACAGCTCAATGATTCAGGGCCCTACTGCCTGTCCCACTCAGTTCCCAGTCTGGTTGGTCCTGGCACAGCCCATGCTGGGCTCTGCTCCGCTCTGTTCCCAGCTCCATGTGATAGACCCTTCCCAGTGGCCATTCAGGCTGTCCTGGGCTGGAGCCCTGCTTCCCTCTGCTATTTTGTGGGTTCTGCAGTTCTAGAATTTGTTCAGAGCCATTTTTATAGGTGTCTGGAGGGACCTGCGGGAGCTGGGAGTTCTCTTTAAGCAATGAAATCAGAGGTCCAATCCTTATCCCTTTCTTGTGTGCCAGGTATTGTTCTGGACACTGTGAATAAAAATAAATGTCCTCAAGCAGCATGCTCTCCTGACAGAGTCATGAAGTCTTAACATTCTCTCTAGCCATGCATAAAATTTACTTTAGGCATAGTCACATGGTTAATCAATGTGGTTACCCTTACATATCACCTTCTCAACACTATAATGAAAGCTCCTTGAGGACATGGGTTGTTTTTGCCTCTTATTGAATCCCAGCACTTAATACAGTGCCTGGCACATGTGAACACGTAGTAGATGCTTGTTGACTGACTGGGTGGTAGGCCACCCTCACGTCAGGGGTCACATTAGAGCACTGCTATTAGGGGATCCATTGGGGCATTTAGAGTTTAGGAGGAGGGAGAAGGCAATGGCTCACTTGTTACTACAGGTAGGCAGAAGCAGCCTGTCTCTCCTGCTCATCCTCACTCTATGCCTTGGGTTAATAATAGCCAAGAGCTAACTTTTATACAGGCTTTCAGGTTTGCAAAGCTCCTTATCTCATTTGAGCCTCATAATAACCCAACCTCCATTTGTCAGAGGAGGAAACTGAGGCTGAGAGACAACAAATGACTTGCTCAGAATGACGTAGGTAGACCAAGATGTGATTGGACTTTATGTCCAATGCTCAATCCACTATACCACTTAACTCACCCAAGTTAGAAAGCCTAGGCAGCCTTTCTTAGCCTTTCACAGTTCCACAATGAGGTACATCGGGGTTGTGAGAGTAACACCAGTGGCTAGAAATGGTTTCCTTTTAGGAAAACTTGTACATACCTATGGGTACATACATATGAAAAGAGGGGGTGGATTGGGTTACAAACATTTATTGAATGTGTGTGCCAGGCATTGTGTTAAGTGCTTTAAAATATTATCTTATTTGATCCTCACAACAACCTTGACAGGTAGGTGCTAGGATAAACTTCATTTTATACTTGAGAAAACCTAAGCAGACAAAGGTTAAGTGACTTGCCCAGGGTCACACAGAGGCCGGATTTGAATTCAGGTCTTCCTGTCTTTAGTCTCAGTGTTCTTTCCACCATGCTACCTGTCTTTAATGTGCTCTGACTTTGCCGCAATCAGCCCCATGTCAGCTCACAATGTACAGTGGCAAAACTGTTCTAGAGTTCAGATGAATTACAAGCTTCCTATTGCAAATATAGCATTGGCCTGGGCCAGTCCTTGGCAAGGTTTCAAAGCTGGAAAATCTTTATTTTCAACCCTTTCCCACTACACTTTTAAGCAATTTTCTTCTTCCTCTTTCAGAGGCCCCTCCTGGGTGTCTAGTGCCCTTACTCTCTGTCTAGCTAGCTTCCCTTACTCCCAATAAAAACTTGCTCTCATCTAACTGTCAAGGTAGAAAGGCAGTGTTGGCTAATTCATACAGAAATGTAAATGATTGAAAGGACTTAATTTGAAATCCTCTTGGGGAATTTACATTTTAATATGGAACGATCTCTTAAGCCCAAAGTACAAATATTTAATGATAAAATATCAGATTCTGGTATTACCCCAGGGAAGGAAATAGTCTTTTTTGATAAGCGAGGCTTATATAGGAAGGCTGGCTCAGAATTCGATTCAATTGGCTCTCTGGTGATAGTGTATTCACCTGTTTGTGTATCTTCATCTGAATTCTAGGTATAATGGTACTTAGTTAGAGTTCTGCCAATGATCCACTCTGTGACCTTGGACTAGTTACTGCACTGTTCTTGCACTTTAGTTTCCATCATTTATAAAATTAACGCATTGTCCTCTGACCCTTTCACATAACTGTAATGTTGAAAGGATTAAGATAAACTCTGTAGGAAGCTTTGGAAGCAATAATGCTGGCTATATCTAAGGTCTTACAGGAAACTGATGAAGAATTTATTTTCCTCTCCATAAAGGAAGTTAGTGTGGGAAAAGATAAAAAGCAGGGGGGGGGGGAGGGGGACCAAAATTATTTTATAGAGCTAGAAAAAAATAATAAAATTCATCTGGAAGAACAGAAGGTCCAGAATATCAAGGAAATTAATGAAAAGAAATGCTAGGGAAGGTGGCCTAGCCATACCAAGTCTTGAATTGTTTAATAAAGCAGCAGTCATCAAAAAACTTGGTACTGGCTAAGAAATAGAGTGGTGGATCATTGGAACAGGTTAGGTACACAAGACACAGTAGTCAATGGCTATAGTAATCTACTGTTTGATAAACTCAAATCCAGCTTCTGCGATAAGAACTCTCTATTTGACAAAAATTGCTGGGGAAACTGGAAAATCATATTGCAGAAACTGGGCATAAACCAATATCTTATACTGTACATCAAAATAAAGTTAAAACGGGTACACGATTTAGATATAAAGGCTGATACTAAAAAAGGGGAGGGGCTGTACTTAGACCAACTGAAACTCATCTAGAGGAAAGTGGCCAGAATAGTGGGAGGATTGGAGAGAGTGATATATGAGGTTGGGTTGAAGGAACCAAGGAATCAACTTGTTTGATTCTGAACCTGAAGAAGACAAGCAGAGAGGAATCATGGGAAGAGCATTGGCTCTAACACTAATATTTACTATTTGTGTGATGATGGGTGAATCATTTATCCTCCCACCTTCTTCTGTAAATGAATGAGTTGGACCTTCCTGACCTTAAGGTTCCTTCTATATCCAGATCTATTAGCCTATGAAAAGAAAATATTTATGAGAATTTTCAGGACTCATGGTTCTACTTAACCCCAGAGAGCAGAACTAAAAACAATGGGAAGAAGTTGCTAGGTTGACAATTTGGGCTTTTGATATGAAGAAAACTTCCTAATGATTAGAATGGCCCCAAAGTGGAATGATCTGCCTCTTGCAGTGGTAGGTTCCCTACAACTGGGGCTGGGCTGACCACTTGCCAGATACAGGTTGGACACGTTGACCTCTGGGCTCCTTTCCAACTTGAAAATCTGACTTTCTGTAACTTTTGAGAAGCATGGTAGTTGGTGTTAAAAGTCTACTGAAGTTGGAGAAAGATGGTTCAATTTCAGAATTGGTGGTTTCCCCAGGAGGGGAAAAAGGTCATTTACTGATAAGAGAAATCTCTGTTTCCTTACCAGCAGTATCTTTGGTAAAAGGGAAAGGATCCAAGGTGGCCAAAAGATAGATAAACAGCAAAGGGGATAAACAAAACTGAGCAGCTGGTTTTGTTATTCTGAAAAGCTGTAAAGTTGAAAAATGACTTTCAAAGCTAGAGATGTACACAGATTACCCTCCTTCCACGGTTATGGGCGCTTAGGGGTTTCTGTGTCAATTTAACATTTTTTGAAGTTTAATATCTCAGCAGTGAAAGGAAACAGAAACAGCACATTCTGAACCAAAGGCTTCTCTCAGAATCCCTTGGTACCTAGGCACAATAGGGTGAGTTAAGGACAGAGTTAAGGCATTAACTCTCCATTTCCTGTCTTTTGTTAGTTTTAGTCTGACACTTAACATTATTTCAATGTGGGCTTTTGTGTGGGAATGTCTTTGATTTTTTTTTTACCCCTAAAGAATGCCAGCTAGTGATAAAGGATTAAAAAAAAGAGCCCTCATAATATGTAATATATATTTTAAGAAGTGATGTGGTGCTGGCATTTTTTCAAAATCAAGGGCCTCAGACGGGTGACCTGGAAATGGCCTTCCCTTATACTGTCAAGGGGAGCTGGAACACCTGCCATCAAGCACAGGGCATTGGGAAGGTTCTATATATTTCCATTTCACTATCATGGGTATGATTTCCATGTGAAACTCATATTGTTCAGGTAATGAGCCGTGTGACTTGATTCAGAGGGATGTTGACGTACTCTCCAGGGGACCATGTCCTATCCCCCTGGTTGTTTGGAGGATGATGTTTTATCATGTGAATATGTTTCAGCAGAGACAAGGATGTTCCTACTCGAGCATCAGGCATGTGAGTGAGGTGAGTTGGTGTACATCTTATAGGGTTAAAAACATAAATGGTGGGAAAAATGATTCCTCCCTGGATGGTCCAGAGAAATCTTATGGAGACCCGGAGAAACCCCACATGTACTACTGGGCCCTATTACCTTGGCTATAGTCTGTCATGACTAATGGTCCATTTAATTTGGGGCCTTTGCCTTAATCCAGCCTGCTGGGCTACTTTTGCCGAAGAAACAGTCCTATTTCCACTTGAGGGAGAATTGGGAAATGTGTCTGTTGGGATAATATGTGAGCTTAGTTAGGAAAAAGGAGAAGGAAAAAAATAATATTGGCATTTCTTACTAACAGTGACTAAAACAGTTGAGCAACGAGGTTAATGTGGTTCTCTGATGACCACATGTTGAATAGAATATGATACGTGTGACGATATAGAGACTTACAAAATGGAGACTTGCTGTTAGAAATACACATGTGTCTTATATGTATGGTACATGTCTATGAATTCCTTTGAGAGGCATCTGTTTGAAAGGGCTCTATTGTGTTCTGCTATAGGTGTTTTGATTCTATCACAGACAATGTGTTATTATTATTCAAACAGAATTTTTCCACCCACAACATGCCTTATTACTATTGTCCAACACAGCTCGGTACAAAACCTGTTCTATATCCTCTGCATTTATTTTCTTTTGTAGACAATGTATATTACTATACCATGCCTTCAGCATGAGGTTGTGGTGCTAGTATTCTACAGAAAAGACTGTGTTCCTTATTTGCCAAAATAATGAAGAGGGAAAAAAAAAGTCTGTGCATAGAAGTGGAATTGGGGAGTGGGGAATATTTAATTCTCGTTCTGTGCTATAGAAAAGATGTGCTACGTTTGTAACAGGCTTTTAAAATTCTGTACTCCAGACTGTCATTTCCAGCTGTCAACTAGACATTTCCACCTGGATTCCCATTAGTAGCACAACATTTCAAAAGCTGAAAAGCATCCTCTTCTTCCTCCAAGCTTCTTCCTAAGCTACCACCATTCTGTCAGTCACCCATGCTCATGGCATTCTGGTTGTTTCTGATGTCTTTCTCTTGTCCACTGATATCATAAAGGGGCTGTCAGTGAAGTCTCCATGACAGTCTCACCTGTCACCTTTTATTTTTTTGAAGGGGGGAAGGTAAGGCATTTGGGGTTAAGTGACTTGCCCAAGGTCACATAGCTAGTAAGTGTCAAGAGTCTGAGGCTGGACATGAACTCAGGTCCTCCTTACTCCAGGGCCGGTGCTCTATTTGCTTTGCCACCTACCTGCCCCTTGTCATCTTCTTACCATTTCTTCTACCACCACCCTCAAATGTTAGAACTTCATTAAATCCTGTCTAGATTGTTATAATAGTCTCTTAATGTGTCTCAGAACCTTTACTGGCTTCCCACAGCCTATCTGCTGCTGCTACATTAATTTTCCTAATGCATAATTCAGATCACTTTCCATGTCTACTTAAAAAGCCTCAATGGCTCTACATTTTCTACCTAAACAAAAATCGAAACTCTTTGGCCTGGCATTCAAAGTCACCCACAATCTCATTCTAATCTACCTCTCCTGCTTTATCTCACACTACTTCCTGTCATGTATTTTGTGCTCCAGGCAATCCAGACTACTTATGCTGCTCCCTGCCCCAACACGTCTCCTGTTTTCCTGCTTCCATGTTTTTTTCCACACACACTGTTCCACATTCCTGAAAATCCCTCATCCTAATCTCTTCCTCTTGACAACTTACCCATCTTTCAAGGTCCAACTCAAATACCACCTCCTCCATGAAATTTTAAAAGTCTCTCCAGCTGTAAGTGATTTCTTCCTCATCTGATCGCACAGAGCTTTGTAGTCCTGAGAGACACTTAACCGTATTCTGATTTGCATTATACTTATTTATGTATATACTTTATTATCTCAATTAGATCATAAATTCTTTGAAGCTAGGGGGACCCTGTCTTGTTAGTCATGGTATCCTCCACAGGAAACTAGTGCATCACTGCAAAAAATAGGCTGTCCAAAAATGTTTTTGAATTAATATTGTTGAGTGAATAAAGACTGAGAGTTAGGGAAAATATAGAAAAGATGACTTATATATGATCTTGAAATGACTTTAACTAAAATGTTTTTATTAGTATGGTACCTTGCAATTTTTAAAGTTCCCTCAAATTCATTGTCAGTCAATAAGTATGTCAGTGCCTACTGAGTACCTGGCACCTTACTAAGGACTGGTTGTACAAAAACAGCAAAAGATGGCCCTTGTTCTCGAGGAGCACACATTATAATGGGGTTGCTAATATGCAAACAATTGTATACAAACATGGTATAAAAAGGATAAATTAGATAATGTTTGGCAGAAAGAAAGCACTAGCATTAAGGGGGATCAGAAAAAAATTTCTTTTAGCAGGTGAGATTTTAGCTGGGGCTTGAAAGAAGCTATGTAGGACAGGAGGAGGAAAGGAGGAATCCTCAAATGATGGGAGCTAAGTGATGTGATCATTCTACTTTCCTCGATGAAGACTCTGAGGCTAAGAGAGCTTAAGTGACTTGCCCAGAATTACACAAATCAGAGGCATGGTTTGATACCCAGATGTTCCTGGCTTTAAATCTTGTTAGTCACTAGAGTGAGGGTTCAAATCCAGGTCCTCTGACTCTAATTATTAATGTACCTTTCACTATACCCATTGACCTTCACCTGCCCCCTGTGAATGGCTAAAGTGCCGTTACTGTGATGCCCTCCACAAAATACTACAAAACTCCCCCTCTTGCACTATATCAAAATCCCTCTCAGTTCTTTCAGTTTCCTTGAATTTAGCAACATGTTAAGTGAAAGCAACACAATAAAACCAATTTATACTAAATTGTGAATAACCTCACAGGGCAGCTAGGTGGTTCAGCGGATAGAGCACTGGGTTTACAATCAGACCCATTTTTGTGAGTTCCAGTCTTGCCTTAGACACTAGCTGTGTGATCCTGGACAAGTTACTTAACCCTGTTTGCCTCAGTTTCTTCATCTGCAAAATGAGTTGGAGAAAGAAATGGCAAACCACTCCAGTATCTTCACCAAGAAACCCCAAAGAGGGTCACAAAGAGTCAGACAGAACTGAAATGACACAAAAGAACAAGAAGAAGAAAAACTGTCCCAGGGTTATTTGAATCAGGTAGCACAGTGAATAGAGTATAGGATTTGGGAGTCAGGAAATCTTAAGTGCAAAACCTGCCTCAGACATTTATTAGCTGTGTGATCTTGGACAAGTGGGCATAAAAATGGCACCTTCCAAGGATCAAATAAGTTAACATGTTTCCAAACCTTAAAGGGCAAAGTAAATGCCCATCACCATCATCATCATCATCATCAGTAATTATAGTAGTAGTTGTAGTAATACTTTAAAGAAGGTTAACATGTATTAGACACTATGTGCTAGGCACTGTGCTAATTAATTAGAAGGCATGTATTTACCCAAATGGATTTTTAATTGGTAAAATTCCAGGCAGGATGAAGTAAGTAGGACAGATATTTTGGGAGCAAACTACAACATATGTAATATACAACTGCCCAATAGAGGTGGAGTAGCTCTTAAAGGTGATTTAGTTTGACCCCTTCATGTTACAGAGGATAAAAGTGGGGTGCAGAGATTTTAAGGGACTTGGCCAGAGTCACTCATGTAGTAAATGACAACGATGAGATCTAAACCCAGTGCCGAGAACTCTAAATCTAGTGTTTCCTCAGCTAAGAAAAAACCTATAGTGGCAGGGGGAAGCAACAGCAAAGGAGGTAGTGGATCTATTTTTCTGGCTCAGAATGTGTTGGCATTTTTTCTCAGACAGGAGATGTGTCCAGCTGAAACAGGAAAGGTAATAAATCGAGCATTGCTGGTTTATTTTAAATTAGCATTTTCATTCTGTGAATACAAAGCAATAAATAAAGTGAGGAGGAGAAAAAGGTAGGAAGCATGGTGGTTACAGTGGTTGTGGTGGTCTTGGGTCCTTAGTTGCCAGCTCTTTTTTTGTATCTGTGAATTCTGCCAATGAACCTACTATTGAAGGAAGGCTCCTAGGAGGACAGGAGGCCAAGGTGTCTCGTTTATCAGTGGCCTTGGGCATAGATAACACTATTGGTAAGTAGTCTGTGATGTGTCTTCAGGTTAAGTAGAAGTTCTATTCCATGTATTTTTGGGGGCTGCTCCCTTATTAGGGTGCAAACAATTATTGATCGATCACATGTCCTGTTCAAAACACTATGCTAAAGGCTGGGGGAGATAGAAAAATTAAATATGACTCAATCTCCGCCTGACTTAAGCTGACAGTATAGTATGAAAGCTACGATGCATATACACCTCCATAACACACAAGACCAGCCTTGTGCCTGTGAACAACTAGAGTAGGTCAAATGTGTCTGTAAAAGTCGGGTTCACGTGGACAAGAAAGTTTAGCAGGCTTGTTAGTTTCATTTGACTCAACAGGAACAAGGGTAGTGACTTCCCACTTAGCAAGATACATTATCCTAGTCAAGAGCTTAGTACAGTGCCTAGAATGTAGTAGGCGTCTAATAAATGCTTCCTTCCTTCCCCCTTCTCTCCTTCCTCTTTTCCCTCTTCTCCAATTCTGTTCTTACCTTTTCTCTCCTTTCCCTCCTTCCTCCTCTCCCTTTCCTACTTTCGCCCTTTCCCCTTCCTCCCATCTTCCTTCTCTTCTTCCCCCCTTACTTCCTTCCTTTTTTTCCTTCCTTCTCTCCTTCCTCCCTCCCTCTCTTCTTTCCCTTCCTTCCACCCTTCCTCCCTTCCTTCCACCCTTTCACCCTTCCTTCCACCTTTCCTTCACCCTTCCTCCCTTCCTTTCACCCTCCCATCCTCCCACCCTTCCACCCTTCCACCCTTCCTTCCACCCTTCCTCCCTTCCTTCCACCCTTGCACCCTTCCTTCCACCTTTCCTTCCACCCTTCCACCCTTCCTTCCACCTTCCACCCTTCCTTCCACCCTTCCTCCCTTCCTTCCACCTTTCCTTCCACCCTTCCACCCTTCCTTCCACCTTTCCTTCCACCCTTCCTCCCTTCCTTCCACCCTTCCTCCCTTCCTTCCACCCTTCCTCCCTTCCTTCCTCCCTTCCTTCTACCCTTCCTTCCACCCTTCCTCCCTTCCTTCCACCCTTCCTCCCTTCCTTCCACCCTTCCTCCCTTCCTCCCTTTCTCCCTTCCTCCCTCCCTCCCACCATTCCTCCCTCCCACCATTCCTCCCTCCCACCATTCCTTCCTCCGTTCCTTCCTCCGTTCCTTCCTCCCTTCCTTCCTCCCTTCCTTCCTCCCTTCCTTCCTCCCTTCCTTCCTCCCTTCCTTCCTCCCTTCCTTCCTCCCTTCCAACCTTCCACCCCTCCACCCCTTCACCCCTTCACCCCTTCACCCTTCCACCCTTCCACCCTTCCTCCCTTCCTCCCTTCCTCCCTCCTCCTCCCTCCTCCTCCCTTCCTCCCATTCCTGCCACCTTTTCTCCCACTTTTCCTCCCTCCCTCCACCATTCCTCCCTCCCACCATTCCTCCCTCCCACCATTCCATCCTCCCTCCCTTCCTCCCTTCCTTCCACCCTTCCACCCTGCCACCCTGCCACCCTGCCACCCTTCCACCCTTCCACCCTTCCACCCTTCCACCCTTCCTTCGACCCTTCCTCCCTCTCTTCCTTTCTTCCTTCCTAGTACAGTGGAAAGAGTGCTGGATTTGGAGTGTGAAGACCAGGGTTGGAATCTTGGCCCTGTCATTTATTATCTATGTGTCCTTGGCTAGTCACTTAACCTCTTTGTTTCCTCTAAGGTCTCATTCAGCTCATGAGCTCAAAATCTAGGATCCATTAATTAGGGTTTGGCCTATGCAAAACACTAATCAGGGCCTTTTAAGCAAATGCCAAAAATTCACTGGTCTACAGATTTGCTAGTTCACCAGCCCATATTCCCCCAGAGTTACTTGCATGGTAAAAGAAGCTCATTGTACATGGTGATGGGCTGCTAGCCTTTTTGCAGTCAGCCACTATCATTTTCTTTAACGCTGAATCTCCTCCCCCTTTGCATGGAAGAAGACAAAGCTTTTGTGGAGGGTGATGGAAAGCGTCAGGGAAAAGTGGTAGGCTCAGGGTGGTCAGGGAAATCTTTTCCTTCTTCCCATTGGCAGCTGGAGAAATCCATAAGTAACAAAGATCCTTAACGGGAATGACCCAATAGCTATTGTGTGGGAGGAGGAATTGCCCTTGAAGCCTTGATGTATGTGTGTGGGGGCAGGGGGAGTGGGCAGGAGTAAACATAGGTAGAGTGCCAACAGTCTATGGGCTGTGATTTTAGGGCCACCTGCACATCCTGTGCCTGCTGGCTAATGCTTAAACCTCCTCTCCCATCGGGCAAAGACTTTGATTCCACATGAAGTGATAAAGCAAGTGCTCTCAGGAGTGGAAACAGTTTCACTTCAATTTACACTAAAAGGGACTAATATGAAACCTTTCTTGAGAGCTGGTTTCAATAGCATGAAGGGCATGGGGAACCTGAAAATAGAGGGAGGGGAGGGCACATAGGGACATAGGGATATAGGATATTGTAGAGAAGAGAATACATTAGCCAAGTTTAGGTTGGGGGCACCAAACACAAACTTTGTCCACTTCACAGTTTTGTTTAGAATTGATATTGGTGTCCACCAGCTGCCCTGCTGTCCTTTTGGCCTCTGTGTGCTTTACCGCATTTGCAGGGTCCAGGAATTCAAAGACAGACTCCCATTTCATATGGGGTGACCACATCCCTAAACCCATGAATATTTGGGTGACAGGTCATTTCTTCTTATTCTCACATCATCCCCCTTTCCAGTCCTGCACAGCCACTTTGGTGGTCTAAAGAGAAAGAGAGACACAGAGATGATTTACCTATCTGTCTTTTGGTCCTCGAAGACACCACCACTGAGACATAGACATAATAGCCTCAGCACAAAGGTAGAGAAAGGGTGCTGATCACCTCACCATAAAGTGGGATGATGATGCTTTTTAGATTCATCCCAGCTTTCTCACCCTCAGCTTCAAATAACATAACCATGTGAGTCCTTCACTGGAGAGAGGGTAAGGTACAGTAGCTTCACTCACTCTGACCTAAAAAGTTGATCCTCATTTATTTCATGGCAAGTAATTGACCATGAGTCACCTCTAAAAATCACTAAAGACAGCCCAGAAAGAAAGTTGCATAGGGATTGCCAATTAGAAAACAAAGTAATATGTCTTATTACACGGACTGTATGTTATTGGCAGGATTGGTACTTGGAGATTTGATATTTAAAGTTCTAAAGGAGACATGTGTTTCACAAAAGGACAAAAATTGCTTACCCTTGTGTTTGGTCATCTACCCAGTTGAAAAACAAACACTTTGTCTTCTAAACATTCCTCCCCTACCCCCACCCCCCATTAATTAGAAGACAGATGGAGGAAGAGAAATTGCAGCCAAACCTCATGAATTCAGACCACATTGTTTGGGAATTTGTGATAACTCAGACAAGGATGGACAAGAGGTTTGCTAAACAATTAACAATGTTGACAAAATTATATGGGGGCTCAGGGGATGTATTTATCGTTCTTACAAGAGAAACTATTTCTGAATGTTTTTATGACAGTTGTAGGATCACTTCCATGCTCACTTGTACTGTCTTCATGTTCTTCATGTCCAAAGATCTCAGTTACTGCATCACGAGGGACTCAGAAAGATTTAACCTGGCAATCCTCTTCCAGCCTTTCATTCTCCTTACTATTTATGGTTAATAAAAACAAAAACAAAAAAAAAACCCTGCATGTCTGTAAAAGTGAAAAGATTGAAAGAGACTTTAGAAATCATCAAAGCTGACCTTATTTTGTTGATGAGAAAACAAAAGCCCAGAGAGTCTGACTTCCTCCAAGAACATTTAGTGACTTAAAGGCAGAATCTGTACTAGAACCCAGAATCTGTACAGAATCCCTGACTTTCAGACCTTTAGATTCCAGGATGTGTTTTGTCATTCAAATTGGTAGCTAATTCATACTTCTTTTACTCCCTTCTTCCCCCATTTAGTTTTAATAAGAGAGGCATAATAGCGTGTGTCAGGGTGATAGAATATGAAGACCCGGAAGGGACTTTAGAGATCATTTACTATAATTCCCCTGCCTTGTTTTTAAAATCAGAAAACTAAAACCCAGAAAGTAACCTCTCTGGGTTCAAGGTCACATAGCTAGTTGTTTCTACTAGGTCTCTTTGTGGGTAATTGTCATTTTATAGGTGGCATAGTGAAGACAGTGCTGAAAGACCCCTGAGTTCTAAATTCCACCACAGACATGGACTAGTAGTGTAACCCTTGGCATGTTGCTTAACTGCTCTGTCTCAGTTTTCTCATCTGAAAAATGGGGATAATAACAGGATTTAATCTCACAGGGTTGTTGTGATAATCAAATAAGATGAATGAATGAATACATGAAAAACCATTTATTAAGCATATTTGAGGCAGGCATTGTGCTAAACACTGGGATACAAACACAGGCAATCAAAATACTCGTACTCGAGGGGTTTTATATTCTAAAAGGAGAAGGTAACACACAATGGCAATTGGTGGGCGAGAAGGAATGTTTCAGACAGAGAAGTTACAGTGAATGGCAACTGTAATCATAGAACAATTGATTGATACAATCCTACCATGGATGGAAGAACTGATTTTCATTGTTTTCAGAGCTAGTGTTGTAAAGGAGGGTGGGAAAGACATACATACATACACACACACACACGCACGCACGCACGCACACATATATGCAGGCACTCACACTCATGTACCCACCCACACTCACGTATACATGTGTGTGTGTGTGTGTGTGTGTGTGTGTTTGTGTGTGTGAGTGTGAGACAACATGGCTTATGGTTATGGTAGGCCTGAGAGGGAGGAGACTTCTCAAGGTCAAGTGAATTTTGAGCCCAGGGGTGGACCTTTAGATAATATATGTGTGTGTGTGTGTGTGTGTGTGTGTGTGTGTGTGTGTGTGTTTGCTTTGTAACTTTGTACTATATTCATATACATCCATACAAATATTAGAAATTCTTAATTTTTAGCTCTATTTCTTAGGGATACAGTGTGGTATAGAATAAAAATGCCGCTCTTGGAGTTAGGAGTTTGGGTTCCCCTTTACTTTGTAATTCTGGACAAGTCACAAGTGCTCCAAACCTCGTTTTCTCCATCTATAAAATGAGGATAATAATACTTATACTACCTCCTTTACAAAATTGCTGTGGGGAAAACACTTTGTAAACTTTAAATAGAAATGCGAGTTATTATGATTTCCGTTCCTCTACGACCCAAATCGAGGCTGTTAACATATCTATGCAAGTTCCCTGCTACAAAGTAGAGAGGCCTCCAGGTTACAGTTGGGCAGAGTTATTCCAGATTCCTTCATGTGTACCTTCTGACCTTAGCATTAGAATATGCAAAATGGACATATAAAGGCAAGCAGCCACGTAGGTGCACAGCTGTTCCCAATTGCATAGGGAGAGCCGTGGGTTACAGTTTGGGTAAGGTAATGAGTAAGTAAGGTTTTGCAGACTAACTTTCCCCCTGCCCCCACTTTGGAAAATTGGCCCAGTGTGTCATTTTGAGTTTGAGAGTCTATTTTCCAAGAATCCTTACGTTGCACAGGTGCAGCACCAGAAACACCTTGTTTGTATTAATAACTTGCGTGTTATCTATCATAACTAATGTGCTGCGAATATTGAGCTGGGTAGCAGCTGTATAACTGCTAATATCTACAATAAACAAAGAGCTAGTGTCTATGCAAAGAAAGGCCTCAATTCATAGCATATACTATTAATATAGGAAATTGAGCTAGCTGGTTGTAAAAGTATCTCTAGGACAGTGGGATAGGGCATTTGTAGGTACATTCAGGATTCACCCTTTCTAACTCTCCTCGTGGAACCATTTTAAGTTTGCTGGGCCTTTTAAA
Source organism: Trichosurus vulpecula (assembly GCF_011100635.1). Taxonomy (NCBI): domain Eukaryota; kingdom Metazoa; phylum Chordata; class Mammalia; order Diprotodontia; family Phalangeridae; genus Trichosurus; species Trichosurus vulpecula. Next base: position 262,989,834 of record NC_050575.1, on the reverse strand, counting down.
AACAGCTGTGGCCTTTTAAGACTTTCTGTAGGTCAGCTGCCTGACTGACAGCTGGGTCCTTGTCTGAGACAATCAGAATGTAGGCTACAGTGGTGCAGACAGGAGGAAAAAGGCCAAGGAGGTAAAACATGCAAGGTGTCCTGAGACTGGGAGACTTGCCACCTGTCAAATTTGGGGTTTGAGGATTTGAAGAGTGTTGGGACCAGAAGAAAGCAGCAAGACTGGGGAAAAGAGGAGGTGGGAGGTAGGAAGCAAGTTGCAGGAGGTGGGAGAGAGTCCTGAGGAATGTAAGGACTTGATGGAGAGAGACAGAACCTAATGTTCAGGTCTGTATGCAAAGAAATCTGCCAAGTCCAAGTGTCAGAGCAGTCAGAGGCAGGGTCCCTAGGAAATTGTGAATGAGATGAAAACGATTTTCAGCACTGCTATAGCAACCCCAATTCCCCCACATTGCTTCTCTCCCCTTATAGCTAACACTTTTATTGAGGACCCCCTTGCTCCTCCTCTTCCTCTTCTACACACACACACACACACACACACACACACACCCCTTACCCACCAGGCCTGTACTCCAGATGTAGAACTTTTGTCTCCCTCATAAATGCTTGTCAACAGCCCCCTTTTTCTTACTGTTTAGTTCTGTTCCTGGGAAAATCTGAAAGCCAATTGGACAGTGATAGGACTAGGGACTTGTACTTTTGAAATTAGCTTCCATGTATTCCATGTACTCAAATCTCTCTCTCTCTCTCTCTCTCTCTCTCTCTCTCTCTCTCTCTATATATATATATATATATATATATATACACACACACATATATAATGTATGTACAATATAAATATATATACGTTCTATTAGGGGTGACAATATATAAGATAGTACATATATATTGCATATAGTGTATGTATACTATGTTCATATACATCCGTCACACACATATAGTATATGTTGCATATATGTACTACTTTTTTGGATTTTGTCTCATCTAATAGAATGTTAGGGAAGGGACCATGTTTTCTCCTTTCTTTGTATTCCTGTCATTTAGCACAGTACCTGGCTCATGCTAAGGCTCATACGTGCTTGTTGGTTGCTGGATCACTCGATCTGTGTAAGGAACTCCCAGGCATGGAGGAAACTCCCTCTACCTTTGATGCTCAGTACCTTCTGGGCAACCTAAAGCATAAATGGCTTATAATGGGTTAGGGCATTTCCTGTCTTGGGTAATTTTTGCATTTCCATAGAGGCATTCTTAATGTGAGAATTTCAATGTCCATGAGGACCAGTAGGAGAGAAATTTTTCAAGCCGGAGGCCTTTTCCGGTGCCTCACAAACCACACATCACAGATAGCTGTCTCCTTTGCTTCTGTGCAAAGCCAATTTTTAGAGCTCCACTTACTCAAGATGCAGCCCATGGTTTTTTAAAAAAAAACAACCCTGGATTTGGAGTCTAATGACCTGAATTTGAATTGTGTTTCTGCTACTTACTCTCCGTGTCATCTCAGACAAGTTGTCTCCCCTCTCCAAGCCTCAATTCCCTTATATGTAAAATGAGGCCATCGGATAACAGGGTCAAGTTCTTTTCCAGCTCTCCATCTTGGATGCTTAGACTAGAACAGGTATGGCTGAGAAAGATGGACATTGCTCTAGCCAACACTCACTAGAGAATACATGTCAAGAAGTAGTAATAGCTCATTTATATTCCATTTTAAAACTTACAAAACACTGTTTCTAGAACAACCTTCCAAAGTTTTATTACCTTTTTTTGCAGCTGAGGAAACTGAGGCTCATATTTAAAGCAAGTGATTTAGATATGCTCATATAGCTAATGAATGGTCAAAACCAAGTTTGAACTCCAACCTCCTTAGTAGTCTTTCCATTACTTTCCTGTGCCCACCACCTTTATTGAGAAGAAAACTGGAGGACAGCATCATTTTTTTTTTGCATTGGGGAGTGGTGGTGTGAAGCAAGGTTAGATATGTAGGGAGTCCTAAGGTCATGATGAGTGATGAAAATAATCCCAAATTCGGTAATATTTTCTTTTCATCACAATCTGAACGAAGGGGTTTCTCTAGAGTTGTACCCACCTAGAGGCTGAGCTTCTGCCAGGAGAATCCAGCCTTCTTCAGTTCTGATGCTCATTGGTTCCGTTACTGAGTCTGGGAATGGAAGAGGTTGCTTAGGAGTCAGCCAAGGCACTCCCTCTGCTCTGGGGGGAGAGGGTGCTGCCAGCCCGTCTGCTTCCTGCCAGCTTAAGGAGCTCATGACTCAGATTCAAGCAAAACATTGAACTGTAGCAAAAGAGAGGGAGGGAACCTCAGCACAGATGAGGGATCTGGTGCCAAAGTGCATTACCGAAGCATTCAACTCAGGGGAACCCATCACGCCAGAAGGCTGTCTGAGCTAAGATGGTTTTATTTTTATTCTCTGTTTTAAAAAAAAATCCCATCAGGAAAAAAAAAATCAACCTTCTCCCCCTCCCAAACACTTGCTTTTCTGCTCCTCCTGGGATTCTTCTGTTGTTATAGCCCCCTCTACAAAAAGTTATTCCTGGCAGACTGTAAAATGATTAAGTATCTCTCAAGTTGCGTAATAGAAGAAAAGCCTGAGCCAGATGTTATGATTAAGCTGGTGTGTCTCTCTGGGCTCCTATGTCAGTTGTCCATCTTTGCTGTGTGTCACACTTGTTTCCATTCCTCATGTAGGGTGGTGGTGGGGAAGGGTTTCAGACATTTCAAATTGCGAGTAACACTGAACCCCAGAAGTGTGTGTGTTTCAAAGTACTTTGTGGCTCTGGTAGCTTCCTGGATATTGCTATGGTTGTTGAATTGCTGCCCATGTTGATCTTTTTGGTCATCATTTAGAAAATGCAGGGCCAAACTCTACCCTCTCGGAAAGGTACCGAATGGGATGGAGAGACCAATTTTCTATGCTGGCTTTTATCTCTGGTTATTTGATATTTGGGACAAGTACAAGCTACTTTCAACTGTCATTATGTAAAATAGACAATCCTTTCCTTCCTAATCTTAATGATCTGAAGAAGAATGGAACATTTTTTTTCAGGAGGAAGTCCAAGGTATACTTATCACATTCACAGTCTATTTTTTTTATCAATCCCTTACCTGTGCAATGCACATAATCGTGGTATAATCTTTGAAAATTGCTTCTGTCTCACCTATTAAAAAACCATCAATGATTCCTCATTGCCACTCTCCTTAGTCTGACTTTGAAAACCCTTCACAATCTGACCCCAACCTCCAATCTCACCTTCTCTACCCTTCAGCAGCATTCTGATCTAGCCAGTGAGGTCTATTGGCTCATTACTCATTTTCCTCCAAAGATGCTAAGTGCTTCTTAATTCTGAGCCTTTGCCGCTACCAACAGCGTCCCCCTTTCCCCACTCACTTATCTACCTAACCTCCCTTGCAGTGTAATTAATGAATGGATAACTGATCCTCCACAAGGGGGTATAGAAGACATGAAATCAATATTTGGGGACTGATCGTTAAACAGTAGCTTCTCTGTCTGGGATTAGCAGCCAGGAATACAGTGTCTCCAGAAATGTGTAGAAGGTAGAGCATCAAATTGGGAGAAGGAAAAAGCAGTAATAAGCTTTTAAAGACATTTAATAGACTCACAGAATCACTGAAGACCTCGAAAAGACTTTCTACATTATCTAATTGGACTTACTCATTTTATAGATGAGAAAACCAAAATGTAGAGGCCAGGGACCTAGGTAGTAGGGAAATAAAACCTACAGCCCAGATCTCCTGACCCCTTGTCATTTGTTCTTTCCACAGTTTTCTCACCTTCTTAGCTGTGAGCATTTTTAGCTTATCCTAAAAGTCAGTGATTAATGAGAGAAGTGCTCCCATTATCATTATGTCTAAATAAAGATTGTGCTTTTTATAGAATATTAATCAGATTCTTTGATTTAGTCATTTCAAATAGAAAGGTTTTGATAACAACGATACCTGTGGATTTTAAATTTTCTAAGTAGTAGACTTAAAGATTAAATGTCACTATGTCCTATCTCTCTGGTCTAGGACTAGTTCAGAAATGGTTAATGATTAGGCTGGATGTTAGAGCTTGGTAGAAAGAAAATTAAAGGGGATTTTTAAAAGTGATGCTTTTATTAACTATGAGTTATATTTGTGGTATCTAGTAAATATTTATGGAGTAAATTTTAAACCAAAATTTTTTTGATTTATAACAAAAATTACTTTTAGGCACAGGAATGTGTATTCATTGTTTTAAAAAATTGACTAATGATTATAGAGGACTAATAATGAAACATGCTACCCACTTCCTGACAAAGAGGTGATGGATAGACTAAAGATGCAAAATGTGATATACATTTTCAAACACTACCAAAGTGGAAATCTGTTTTGCTTGCATATGCACGTTTGTTGCAAGTTTTTTTTTTCTTTTTCAGTTTGGGAATAGGTGTGGGGGAGAGAAGGAAGCTATTGAGAAGTTACTCCTCCAAGAAAAGAAAAAAGAAAGAAAATTTATTTTAATTTGTTATGGAAACTTTTTTTTTAAATGAACAGAAGAGAATAGAAGTAAAGTTAGAAGGGAAACACAGATAAATAGGACAGCTTTGAAAGTTACACGTTGAATATATCATGAATCTAAAAAGAAAAAAACAAGCTTTACATAATAGAAATTCACAATTTCATGTATAACCCTCTTTTTCTGTTCACTTTATATAGGAAATGCTCATCTTATTTTGGGTTCTCCAGTTCAGAATAAAAACATTTTAAAGGGAATGTTTTAAAATTAGTTAAATACCACAGGCAATTAAAATATAGTCATAGTAAAAGACACTTAAAATGAATAAAATATTAAATTGGTATAAAGTAGCATAATAAAAATGGCACGTTAAGAAGATTAGTTTGATAGCACCATATGGAATGGATTTACTAAATAGATACAGTAGACAGGGAGACCAGATAGAAGGCTATTCTGCTAATACACACATGAAGTGAGGAGAGAACAAACTACAATACAAGGCACTTGGAATGGATATGAAAGGCTATATATGTGAGACATTTCAAAGGAAGAATTCATATTTAAAACTCTTTGCAACTCAGCCTCATCCTACTTTTCCAGCCTTATTCTACATCACTCCCTCTCATGCACTACATAGTGGCTGCCTCACTGTTTCTTACACACAACATTCTATCACTTGTCTGCATTTTTATATACGGTACTCTCCATGCCTATAATGCACTCCACCTTTTAGGACACTTGGTTTCCTTCAAAGTTCAGCTCAGACAACACTTTCCTATATGAGACCTGTTCAGATTCCCCACAGCTGCTACTACGACCCCTACAAAGGAACTTGAATTTATTAGTATGGATTTATTTGGCATGTGCTTAGAAGTGTACATTTTCTGTCCCCCAATATATTGTAATCTGCTTGAGGGGAAGGATTATTTCATTTTTGTTTTTATCAACAGATTAGTTACAGAAGATGGAGAGACAAGAGTGAAAAATAACTCCAAGGTTTTTTTTTTTTGTTTGTTTTTACCTGATACACCGCCACCACCAACAACAAACCCAATCCCCAAACCAAACCAAACAAACAGCACCAAAAAAAAAAACACATTGGAACCGCTGACAGAAAACAGGGAAGTTTTGAAAGGGAAGTCACTTCGGGATGCTGGGAGAAGGAGGTTGTTGAAGAATATGAAATGTGGCGTGATATAGTTGACAGAGCATTAGACATTGAGTCTGGAAGACGTAAATTCAAATCATTCCTATGATACACCCTAGCTGTGTTACCCTGGAAATACCACTTTTCCTCACAATTTCTTCATCTATGAAACAGACTAATAGCCACATTTCACAGGGTTGTTGTGAGGATCAAATGAGATCATGTATGTAAGTTATTTTATGTATTTTAAAGCAAAATATCCATATGAGATGTTATGAAGATGATGAGTTTGGCTTTGGATATAGAATCACAGAATATTTGAGTTAAAAGAGACATTAGAAGCCAATCTAGCTCAGTTTCCACTTCCCATTTTATAGATGAGTAAACTGAGGTCCAAAAAGCTTGTTATTTTCCCAACTCCATCTTATTGGTGGTAAAGCTAGAACTAGAGCCTGGGATTTATGAAGTCCATTTCACCTTGATTCTGGGTTTGGGTAAGGGACGGACAACCAAATAGAGATGCAGACCTGAAAAACAGATCGGAGTTTGATATGGATAGTTGGGGGTTATAATAATAGAGGCAATAGTTAAGAACATAAAAATGGGTAAGGTCCCTGAGATAGTGAATGTGGACGAAGGCCAAGGGTCAAGGATGCCAAGGCTATTAAAACAATAAGGATTGTCAAAACAGATTGATGAGCACTAGACTAGCATTGAATTCTAGTCACAGCTATGCAATATCTAATTGTGTGGCCTGGGGCTGGTCATTTAACCCCTCCAGATTTCACTTTCCTTATTTGTAAAAATAAAGATTTGTTCTAGATTAGCTCTCAAATGCCTTCTCATTCCAATTCTAATTGGAATAGGTTAATTAGGCAGCAGGTTCCCCTCTTGCTGGAGGTCCTCAAAGAAAAGTCAGATGACTATTCATTTTTCATGTAGGGGGTTATACTGAATGGTCTTGTACTATCATCCCCTACAACTCTGATTCTGTGAATTCTGTTTCTATTGATACAGCCATAATCCCCTAAGGTACAACTGGCCAAAACTCAGCTCTTCCACCTTCCCAGTTCTCCCCTTTTACCAATAACTACCGTCAAAAAGAAAATTTCAGGAGTCACTTGAAAAAAGAAAACAGGAAAGCCAGCCTATGGTCTCATGGTCCTGTGTATAATATTATATTCCTTCCAAATGTAACCAATTAATCAATCATGAAGTGTTTATTAAGTGCTTACAATATATGAGACACTTACTCTGGGAATACAAGTACAAAGAATGGAATGATCCATACTCAAATGAGCTCACAGTCTACATCTGCCTAGAGAACTGTTATTAATTTCAAATCTTTGCTGTCCAGCCCCTCTTCCATCCAGGAGAACAGAGTGTGGAGAACCCATGATGAGCTATTCTTACGTTCTTTATATTCTAGGACCATGATACTAGTCTCTACCTGTGTCCTTAAATAAACAGGATTGATTATTCAAGGATTTGGACTATTTACAATAATATATCCATTTACTAATGCAAATTATTGGGACTTAAGAGAATCCTAAAATTTTGAGTTGAAGGGATCTTAGAGGTCATATTGTTCAACTTCCACATTTTATATATTGAGGAAAATTGGGAGCCAGGAAAAAAAAAAAACTACTTGTCCAAGTTCACAAAGATACTAAAAAGGAAAGTCATGATTTGAACCCAGGTCCTCTGACTCCCAATCAACTGCTCTTTCTACTACCTAATTCTTCTGCATCTACTTCATCATCATTATTATCATCATTCTAATAATAAACATTTATATAGTGCCTACTATACCCCAGGCACTGTGCTAAGCACTTTACAATTATCATTTTACTTTATTTTCCCAACAACCTAGGAAGTAGATGCCATTATCATCCCCATTTTAGAGATCAGGAAACTGAGGTCAACAGATTATTCCAAAAGCTAGTAAGCGTCTGAGGCTAGATTTGAACTTAGATCTTCTTGACTCCAGGCCCAGTATTCTATTTACCGTGCCATCTTGTGCATCCTGTTGCTGTTGATTGTGCAGGACTATTAAAATGTAGGATATAGGAGTAAATATAATTCTATGCTTTTATTGTGAGTGTTCAGGCAAAAGAAAATTGTATTTTCTGTGCGTAATCCTCTATGCTCTAGCAGGAAAAAGGATATCATCAAAAGGAACCAGAAGAAATTTGAGCTATATTTCCATCAGTTTTGTAACATTAAAAGATTTTGCTTGATTGCGGTGTTTATAGCTTCATAGAAACATTTTAAACTGTTAAACCTGATTAAATAAACCTTAAATGGTTTCAAAGTCAAAATTCATTTAATAATTTGCAGTGAACTTCCTGCCAGTATCTCACATTTGGTCATCAGAGTAGGTGGTATTTTGTTTGTTTGTTTGTTTATTCTCCCTTTCAAGTTTGCTTTTCTGTGGCTTTTGAAGATTTATGTTTAGCTCATTAACAGTAAATATGAGTTACAAGCTTGAGTTCCTGTGTATTGACAGGAAAATATCTTTCTCTAGCATGTTTCTATTATGTATCTGTGCTGTTTCCTGAGATAAAAGTCTCCATCCTTTTGTTTATCCTAGGTTGGATAGGCAAATTGCTGTGATAGCAAGCCACTAGGCTCACTTTCCAGAGCTATGGCATTCCCGCTTTTCTCTTCCTTCTCTTGATTATGTCTTCCGAATATTATATGCAAGTTTCCCAAGAGAGCATTTTATTCTTGCCCACCATCTCTTTAGTGTTAATTCAACCCCAAATATTTGTATGAAAATTGTAAATATCTTAAAGAGCTGGTTTCTCTAATGATACAATTGAAAGATTCTTCTGCCCATATTTTAAATATATGAACAAAAATACCAATTAAACTTAATTACTGAATAAAAACCAATCCTAAGAACACTGACTTCCTTTTCCCCTGTGCCCAAGGATGGTATTCAGGCCCATGCCTGAATTATGGAATTATGGAAATGATAGAATTTGGAAATTATGGAAAATTTGGAAATTATGAAATTGTAGAAATTACGGAAAATTGAAAGATCATTGTATTGCTCATAGCCAAAGCAAGCTTTATGCAGAGCTAAGGAAGTGATGGTCGATTGAGGGTAGCATGCTAGGAAAGATGGCACCTCCAATCCACCAAGAAAAAAGAAAGCCTCCTCAGGGATGCCTGAAACTTAACAGGAAATAGACAATCCTTTTACATTAGCACTGATAAGGATCTTCCCACCTTGTTCAGTCCACAACTCCCCAAATTCCTTCTGGACTTCTGCTCCAAAGGCCTCCTTTACCCTAGCAATGCATTCCTGAACCTCCATCTGAGGAAGAAGCCGTGCCAACCATGCTTATTCTAAAGCAGTGATGGGCTGGTTGAGTTCACTGCTCCCCAGATATCTTTTGGATCTCTACCCCAGCAGTTTTTTTTCACTCTGACAAGACTTCCACTTCTACAGTCTTCACTTCAGATTGGTGAGTTCATCCCTGAAACTCCATTTAAGGAAGCACCCATGCGGGCCATGCTTATTTCAAAGCTGGTTCAACCCACGACTCCCTGGACTCCTGGATCTTGGCACTGCAGAGGTACCTTGTGAAATACCCAAACATTTACTTCTCTCACCCCTTCCTACTTTTCAGCATTCTTTTATGTGTTGTCATCTCAGTTAGAAATTAGCTCCTTGAGTGCAGGGACTATTTTACTTTTTGCTTATATTTGTATTCTCAGCACTTAGCAATGGAACATACTTGTTCGATCTATTTGTCTAGCTATCTATCTCTATCTATCTATCCATGAAGTCATCTACCTCTATCCATCCATATATCTATTTGTCTCTGTCTAGCTCTCTAAACTTAGCTATTCAAGCATATCTCTCTCTCTCTCTCTCTCTCTCTCTCTCTCTCTCTCTCTCTCTCTCTCTCTCTCTCTCTCTCTCTCCCTCCTTCCCTCCCTCTCTCCCTCTCCCTCCGCTCCTTCCCTCTCTCTCTCTCTTTCTCTCTTTGTCCGTCTAGCTATCTCCAGCTGTCCATCCATGTATCTATCTCTATCCATTTATATATTTAGCTCTCTCTGTCTAGCTTTCTACCTTTATCTATCCAAGTATCTATCTATCTATCTATCTATCTATCTATCTATCTATCTATGTAATATATTTAGAGCTGGGAAATCATCTATTTATTTATTTATTTATTTTTCCAAGCCCTGACATTTTATAGATGAAGAAACCAAGGTCCGGATAAGTAAAGACAATTGCCTAATGCCATACAGGTAGTGATGGAGCCAGAATTTGAACAAGGTAGTCAGACTTGACATTTAACACTATTTCCATAGCACCATACTGTTACCTGGGTTGTATTTTAAAATGCAGAGATTACTGGGAAGCTGTATGGGTTAGTATGAATGGATTGGGCAGCAGGAAAGTACTGGAGACAAGAGAGTGTGGGAGCCCTGGAAATTATAGAAAGGACACAAATAATTTCACTTAGGCTCTACAGCTCCAGGAAAGAATTCCAGAAAGAGGAAAGAAAGGTTTTCACCTCCTGTGTTGGAAGGCACATTGCCTTTGTACAATAAATAAATCTATGGGGAAATAGACAGGTAACAAACATTTATTCAGCACTTAGCCAGGCACTAGGCTAAGTAATAAGAATACAAAGAGAGGCAAAAATAATTCCTATTGTTAAGAAACTCACATTCTAATAATGCTCACAAATATAGAAATAACTAGGTACACATAAGATATATACACACACAGGGCATATGGAAGATATCTCATCGGGGAAGGCACCAGGGAACTAGGAAAGGCCTCCTACAGAAGGTAGATTTGAGTTGGGTCCTGAAGGAAACCAGGGAAACTAGGAAAATAGAGCTGGGAGGGAGGCAATTTGAGTAAAGGCAGATAGTCAATGCAAAGTCATGGAGATGGGAAAGAGGGTGTTGAGTGCAAGGAATAGAAAGTTGACCACTCTGGATAGATCATAGACAACATGAAGGAAAAACTTTAAATGCTGAGCAGAGGACTTTATAATTGATCCTGAAGGTAATATGGAGCCATCGGAGTTTATTGAATGGTGGTGGTAAGGGGCAGGCACATAATCAGACCTCTGTTTTAGGAAAACAACTTTAGCAGTTGAGTGGAGGATGGATTGGAATGGGGAGAGAGAGACATAAGACAGGGATAAAAATTACAAAATGTTTACAAAATTAAAAATTACAGAAGGCAATGGCCTGAAAAAAGGTTGTGATTGTGTGAGTGAATATACATGTATATGAAATTGGTATATATGTAAAATACATATAAATATGATATGTATATATGTATAGCTATCTATGTCTGTCCATCCATCTATCTACCCACTACACTCACCATACCACAACAGACATACATATATGATAAATGTTATGAAGATAGAAAAGACAAAATATGCTAATGGGTTGGACTGAATGACTAAGAGCAAGGAATCATGGATGACACTGCGATTATGAGCGTATGTGACTGGAAAATTGATGGTGCCCTATACAATAATAGGAAAGTGGGTAAGAGGGGAGAATTTCGGGGAAAACATAATGAGTTCTGCTTCTTATATGTTGAGTTTGAGCTACTTGTGGGACATCTATTTCAAAATGTCCAAAAAGAAGTTGGGGATGTGAATCTGGAGCTCAGGAGAGAGACTAGGGTTGGATATAGAGATCTGGGAATCATTTGCATATATAATTAAACCCACTTGGGAACTGATGAGATTTCTATGTAGGAAGATATAGAAGGAAAAGAGTAGAAGTTTCAAGATAAAACTTTGGAGGACACATACAGTTAGTGGGCATGACATGGATGAATATCTAACATGAGTGGCCAGAGAGGTAAGGGGTAGAACCAGGAGAAAACTGTGTCATGAAAACCTAGCGAGAAGAAAATATTCGGGAGGAAATGGTAGTCAGTAGTGTCAAGGTGATAATTTTGGAGGGGGCAAGGTCAGTCACATGATGAGGTTGCAAGCCAGATTTGAGAGCATTTGAAAAGAGTGAAAGAAGAGGATGTAGGATTTCTTTTCCAAATAGTTAGAGAGGGAGAGATGTGTAGGTCAGTAGTTGTAGGATCTTATGGGAATTTTAAAGGGACACTTGGGTATGTTAATAGGCAATAAAGAAGAGGCTAGCAGATGGAGAGAGATTGAAGATGTGTGTGTGTGTGTGTGTGTGTGTGTGTGTGTGTGTGTGTGTGTGAGAGAGAGAGAGAGAGAGAGAGAGAGAGAGAGAGAGAGTGAGTGCAGGTATGATGGTGGAGGCAAGCTATTGTAGAAGACAGGAGAGGATAGGATCAGGGGTATATATATAGAGAGAGGAGCCACATCCTCATCTGATACAGAAATGAAGGAGACAGTGAGGAAAAGTATCTGAGCACTGTGAGATGAGGGGGCAGGAGAGAAGAGGTAAATCTTAGTGAAGGACTTCAACATCTTCAGTGAAGTATGAGGCAAAGATTTTAGCAGAGATGTTTGGGAGGGTTTGAGAAGGTTTATCTGTAAGCCGAGTATTTTCATAACTGAAAATATTTACTGGTAATTTCTTTTTTAAAAAAGATGGTTATTGATATATTATTTTTATATCACCTAATTTCTCCTTGTTATTTTCCCTCTTTCCTCCATGGGTCATCCTTATAACACAAACTTTCTTTTTTTTTTGAGAGAGGAAGGCAGGGCAACTGGGGTTAAGTGACTTGCCCAAGGTCACACAGTTAGTAAGTGTGTCAAGTGTCTGAGGTCAGATTTGAACTCAGGTCCTCCTGACTCCAGAGCCGGTGCTCTACTCACTGCGCCACCTAGCTGCCCCAAAACTTTATTTTTTTTTAAAGAGAAAAATAATTCCAAATGATCAATATATTGTTAAAACCTGATGTGATACTATAGCATACCCAAGGACCCTGAACTCTACAAAGGAGATCATAAAGATGTCTTCCCATATCTTTTCTCTAGGGACGATCTAATCCTTTTCATTGTTTTGCATTCTTCATTTTTGACTGGCTTTTGGTAGTTCTTTCCATTTACATCGTTGTGGATATTGTACATGTTTTTTGTAACTGATCATTTTACTCTGTTTTGGTTCATATGTCTTTCCATTTTTTTCCCATGTATTTGTCATCCTTTTCCTTTCTTACAGCAAAATAATGTTCCAGTTCATTTGCATACCAAAATTTGTTTAGTTATTTCCCAATCTATGGGAATCTACTTTGTTTCTAGTTCTTTACGTCCACAAAAAGTGCTGTTACAAATATCTTGGTGTATTTGGAGGCTTTCTTTTTGTCAATGACCTTTTTGGAGTATATCCATAGCAACAGTGGACTATAGACTTAAATTCTATAGACATTTTAGTTATTCTCTTCACATAATTCCAATTGATTTCCACAACTCCTCTAACATTGAATATTCCCATCTTTTGTCATGCTTGACAATTTGCTGAGTAGAAGGTGAAATTTCAGAGTTGTTTTGATTTGTGTTTCTATTAATATTATTAATGATTTGGAGGATTATTACATATGGTTGTTAATAGTTTACAATTCTCTTGAGAATAGTTTGTATTCCTTGACAACTTCTATATTGGGGAATGGCTTTTATCTTTAGATATTTCTGATATTTCTATATATTTTCAATATCAAGCCATTATCATATATAATTGCTACCAAGATTTTCCCTGGTCAACTACTTCCCTTTTCATCCTAGATGTATTAATTTTGATTGTATAAAACCTTTTCAATGTCATGTATCAAATTCATGCTTTATCTTTTGTAATTAACCACATCCTTTATTTCAACAAGAAATCATTCCCTACCTTTAACTGTGAAAGGTATCTAATAGTTTTCTGTTCTAATTTTTTATTCCTTGATCTTTAATATTCAGGTCACGTGTTCATTTTGAATTTGTTGTAGAATATTGTATAAGATATGGATCTAAGTGTAATCTGCCAGATTACTTTCTAGTTTTCCTAGCTGTCCTTATCAATAGAATTCTTTCCTAAGTTATTTATGTTTTAGGCATATTGAATATTAGGTTGTATTGAGTTTTATTAATTTAGATTTTCCCTTTTCTAGTATACTCTGTTGATCTAATTTTCTATTTTTTAACCAATACCAAATGATTTTGATGATTACTACTTTATAATGGATGCTGAGTTCTGGAAGTACTATTTTTCTTTATTGCTCTTTTTTATAATTTCCCTTCATTTTCTAGAGCTTTTGTTCTCCCAAATGAATTTCTTCTTGTTTTCTCTAATTTTGTAAAAAAAATCCCTCAGTTTGTTGTTGCAGCACTAAATCTGTAAGTTAACTTCTATAGTATCATCATATTTTTATATTGGCATGAACTAATCATTGGCATTGTATAATCTTCCAGGTATTGAAGTTTTTCTTTATTTCTTTAAAGAGAATTTTGTAATTGAATCTATATAAATCTTGTTTACCTTGGTAGCCTGACTCCCAGATAGTTTATGCATTTTGTGATAAACATTTTTCATAAAGAAGACCAAAATGAGAATAACATTTCATCTAGAAAACATTTGAAATAATTTAAATTCCTTTTTTTTCAAATGGAATTACAGGAATATAAGATATGAGAGGTGGACGTTGCTATACAAATAATAAAATAAAATAAAAATAATAAAATCTCCCACCTTCCTCCCCTACATCCATTTTACAAATGAAGAAACCAAGGCCCTGATAAATTTAGTGCTCCTTCGTATAGTTGAAGGAGGGCTGTCTTTGGAATCAAAGGATCTGTAATGGGCTTCTGGCTTTTGCACTTATTTATAGTCTCGGGCAAATCATTTAGCCTCTCTTTCTGAGACTCTTTTCTCACTCAGAAAATGGAAACTAGAATGCTTTCACAACATCCCTCACAGAGGTATTGTAAGGAGAGAATTTTATCAAGCTTATAGCTCTATATGACTGACAACTGTTAGTGAGTGTCTTACTTCAGGTCACATGCCTGAGAGAGGATTACAATGCCTGACTTTCCTTTTAAAGACTTCTCAAAATAGTTGTCACCTCGGTCATATTGACTCTTTGAATGCCCTCATCCAATCAGATACCAAGTTGTGTCATTTTTATCTCTATGCCAACTCTGATTTTTGTGCCTTCTCTCCATTTATATAGCCACCACCCAACTCCAGGCCTTCGTTATCCCCTGTCTGGTATGTTGCTATAGCCCCTTGGTTCTTAATCTCTCTCCAATCCAACCTCCAAACAGCTATCAAATAGATCTTATCATGGCACATCTTTGCTAAGGAAGCTTAAGTGATTCTAAATTTCCTCTAGGAAATTCCACTTTCAACCTTCTTGCCTTTGTATAAGCTGTTCCCCATGTCTTGAATGCACTCCTTATGCACCTCTGACCCTCAAAATCCCTGGGCTTTTTCAAGGACAAGCCCAGAGTATCATTTGGTACATGACTGACATCTATACTCATCACCCCAGTTTCTAGCTCTCTCCCTTTTTATTTTCATGTATATTCTGAATTATTATTCAGATATGTGAGCCCCTTGAGGCCAGGGAATGTTTCATTTTTTGTCTTTGTATGCCCAGAATTTACTTAGCTTAGTATCTGGCACATGGTATAAACTAACTAAATATTTTTGATTGACCAGAAGAAGATGAAAGGAACACCATATCTATTATTCTCTCTTTGTCATAGACATAAATATGTGCCATCTGAATGCTCTTCTGACTTTTTAGCTTTTTTATGATTTTGTTATGTGGGAAATCTAGGAGAATTTTCAATAGACTTCATAAATGCAAGGAATGTATTTTATCTGACTCTGCACAAGTACGTGTTGGCTTATTCCTACCTCCTATTACTTTCCCCATTCCTGTGATGCTATACCTCTATCTGCCAAGGAGAAATCCCCTTCCCCAAGTTCAGTTCTTTGCTCCTCCATTTTCACTCCTTCAATCATACTCCCCCTTGTCTCTCCCTCCCACTCCAGGCCTCTTGCTCATTTTTTTTTCACTGAGACTTCTGGTATTCCTGATCCATATTTAACAAATTGACATTCATATTAAACTTCTTCCTTTCTCATAGCTTCCATTTTTTGACACTCATTGAATACTCCCGTGAATGAGATCTGGCTCTGTGCTGATGACACTGATGGCACTTTAATGTAATACTCCTCCCCTTTCACTTCTTGTGGTGGTGGAGTCAGAATGCTCCTTGCTCCCCATAGCCACTTCTAGATTCTTCCTTTATCACCATCTCTCAGTAACCTTTCCTCCTTTGAAGTTCATTCAATCCAAATTCATCACTCAGTCCAGATTCTGGTGGCTGTTATCTACCACCACCTTACAGAGCAGTCTCTCTTCTTTTTTTGAATTCAAATCGTAGCTCATAATTTTCCTCCCTACTTCATTTCTTTCCCTCATCATAGGACACTTTAACATACGTATTTATATTTCTTCAAATATCCTAGCCTCCCAGTTCCTTACTCTAGTCTACTCTCAAAGTTTGCTCCTCTAATTCCAGATCAACTACACCCAGGAATGTTCATTGAGCATATCCTTGATTATATCCGTCATTCCCAAGTTCTCTACTTTCATCTTGAGGA
The DNA here is from genome assembly GCF_011100635.1 of Trichosurus vulpecula. Lineage (NCBI taxonomy): Eukaryota > Metazoa > Chordata > Mammalia > Diprotodontia > Phalangeridae > Trichosurus > Trichosurus vulpecula. The sequence goes on along the minus strand of NC_050575.1, from coordinate 262,973,590 downwards.
GCCCTGAATTTCCTTTAGTTGATCATGATTTTTTATCTTTTCATTTGCCTCTATTATTCATTTCTCCTCACCTGCTCTTCATTCTCAGCATAATCTCCAATCCCTCCATTCCTTAGTACAATCCATTTTTTATTAAAGGGGTCATCCCTTGTCTCGCTTCTTAAAGAGCCCTATTCACTGAATAGGCTTTACCTCACTCAAAGTGAGAACCTGAAAAGACCTTAGCTTAAAAGGGTAAGGGTCTTCCATTGCATCCTGGGCCACCTCCAGTCATCTTGATGAATATTTGGCCACTGGACCCAGATGACTCTGGAGGAGAAAGTGAGGCTGGTGATTTGCACAGTCTTCCACCACCCAAATCAAAGTCAATTGCAAGTTGTCATCATCTTACTAATGTCAGGGTCCTCTTTGAGAACAAAGGACAAACACAACAACAACAACTTGGCTGTACTACTCTTGCACTTCCCTGACTCTTCTACCATGCCCCAGGAAGCTCATTATTGGGAAAACCTTATCAACCAGACCTCCCTCCCCTCTTTTTTTCACCTCCTCATTTCTCATTCCTCTGACACTTTTCTAACATATCTTGTCCTGTACTCTAGTCTCTGATCAGAAAGTCTTTTGAAAACCCACCTACATGTTCCTTTGATCTGATCCCCTCTCTCTGTATCCAACAGATTATTTTGACCATTATCCCCACTCTCTTACTAATCTTTAATCTCTCCACATCTACTGGCTCCTTCCCTACTGCCTAAAAACACTGCCAAGTCTCCCCTGGATTTGAAACCAAATCGAACCAAATCAAAACTCTCTTCACTAGGTCTTATCATGTCTACCAATTTGTGCCAGGGAAAACTGAATCTATTCTCTCCGAAGTTATCGACAATCTCATAACTGGCAAATTTAATAGCCTCCTTTTGATCTTTATCCTTCTTTACCTATCTGTAGCATTTTATCACTCACGACTCTTCTCTCTTGGTTCTCCTACCTGCAAGATTAATTGCTCTTTATCTATTTTTTGCTGTACTTTTATCCATGTCACTCGTACTGACTGTAAATAACCAAAGGTTCATTTGTGGGCTGTCTCCTCTCCTCTCCTCCCCTGTCCTCTCCTCTCCTCTCTTCTTCTGTCCTCTCCTCTCCTCTCTTTTCTTCCCCTCTCCTCTCCTCTCCTTTCTTCCTCTCTCTTCTCTTTTCTTCCCCTCTCTTAGCTCCCCCTCAACTTCTTACTCTCTCCTCTCCTCTCCATGCTAGAGAAATAAATACAAAAAAATTAAAATAGTCTCTGCCCTCAAGGAGCTTACTGTAATTACTCCTGTAATTGGATATAAGATCGAAAGAATGACCAAGAATTTATAACAAGATATGATTTTAGGAAATTCTAGAATGGTATAGAAGTTTTCTTCATATGTGTCTATAGCAAAAAATGTAATGATTTTTGTTTTTTTGTATAGTCATAGATACAGTAGTCCAAGTGAGTATAATTTTTCCCTTTGTCCTGATGACCTGAATAGCCCACTTACTAATATGTTAGAATGAAGAAACATAACCACCATGTACTACTGTGCTGACTAACATTTAACCACAGTACCACATGTAATGAGTAATTCTGGTGTTAAAAGTTTTGAGCCAATCCAATGTGTTTTATGACAATAATTCTCAAAGAAAACACACATTTGAGTAATATTTAGTCTAGCTGCTAAAAGTAGCCACTTTGTGGGAATTTGCTGTACTTTCCAAACAGTAAAAAGAAAGGATTTCATAGAAATGCAGAGTTAGAAGGGTCCTCAAAGGTCATCTAGTCCAATTTATAATTGAACAAGAATCCCTTCTACACAGGCCCCAACAAGCGGCCATCCAGTCTTTGCATGAATTCGCATAGAGGGAGTACCCACTACATCTCAAGGTGACTAATTCTACTTTTGGCTAGCTCTAATTAGTAAGAAGTTTTCCCTTTCATGAAGCCTAAATTTGCCTCTTGTTGCTTACAACATGAAAAGAACTTGTAATAGACTTTCTTTTCACTGGAAAAAAGGGTAGAGGGGGCTAAGAAGAATAGTTTTAAACCCTCTTCCACAAGAAAGCCCTTCAAATAATTGACGATTTCTATCATATCCAACCTAAATTCTCCCTTCTCCAAACTGAATATCTTCAGCTCCTTCAACCAAGCCTCATATGGCATGATCTTGGTACCAATTTGAGTGCTCTTCTCTAGGCACTCCCTGGTTAGTAATGTGTTTCCTCAATGAGGAGTCCAGAACTAAATGCTGTACTCTAGGCCAATGGTCTGCTACCTACTGTTTGGCCGTGGCTGAGTATAATGAGATTATCATCTCCTTAGTAATAGAATGATAGGGCCATAGATTTAGATCTAGAAAGGACATTAGAGATCATCTAGTTCCATTATCTAGACAAATAACAAAGGACCAAGAAAATTAAGTGACTTATCCAAAGTCACATAAGGAGTAGGGTAGAAACAGTATTCAAGTGAAATCATCTGATTTATAAACTAGCACTCTTTCCTTGGCCCTGTCATTGAACCTATGGCATTATAATGCTTTCTTATACTACTTGTATTAATTATTCTGGCTGCCATATCATACTGTTTATTCATAACTGAGTAAACTGAGTTACTCATTACATACACTAAATCCCCCAGGGCTTTTTCAGATGAACTACTTTCTAGTCACACCTTCCCTGTTTCATAACATGAAGTTGACTTTTTGAACCCAAGTATAAGACTAGATGTTTATCCCTATTAAATTCCATCTTATTAAACCTGGTCCAAACTTCTAATGTGCCTGGATCTTTTTGGATCTTGGTTGCATTATCCAGTGTGTTATCTATCCTTCCCAGACTTGTGTTATTTCTAAATCTGATGTGTGTACTCTTTATCTTTAACTGTGGTCTGTTTGCATAGCTAATTTTAGAGTGAGCTTGCTAGGTGTTGATTCAGTTTCAGCATAATTCCAAATTTGTTTCTTATCAATTTAAGTTTCTTGAAACCACCCATAATCATATAATATTTCACTGTTCAGAGTTACTAATCTACCAGGTAAAGCAAAAAAAGAGAAAACCAAATCAACGGAATTCCTCTAGTATAACAGTAATTTGGGGGGGTGAGGGGAAAGGTTTTAGTTCTAAGCTGATGTGCTGTGATTGTTGTTATTCTACCCAAAACAATCTGAGAATTATAAGTGGATATAAAGAGAAAGTTCTTTTAAGTGTCTATGCCCCTAGTTCGTCTCTATGAATAGATAGTTCACAGTCTTCTATTTTTAAGCTGAGTCATTTTTGATCCTTTTCCTCATCTATGAAATAGAATTGGGTTATATGACTTCTAAGATTCATTCTAGTCCTAAATCAATGCTCTTATAATTCTGAGAAGAGTAGAAATGATGATAATAATTGGTATTTATAGAGCCCTTAAAATATACAAAGTACCTCCTCACTAGAATCTCATGGTAACCCACTGTGGCAAGTTATATAATTATTACCATCCATATTTGAATGAGAAGTAAAGTGTTCAAAGTAAAAATCATATAACTAGTAGGGAACAAATATTCGACTGAAACACAAGGTTTTTTCACTCTACTTCAAGAATCTTTCCATTTCATCAAGCTGCTTTTTAAGAATTTCAGTGGCAGAGTCAAGGAAGATAACTTTCAAATGATGGAAGGAGTAGAGTCACACAGCTAGTAAGGGTCTGAGGCTGGATTTGAACTCAGAAAGATGAGTCTTCCTGGTTTCCAGATCATTGCTCTATCTACGGTGCCCCCCAACTGCCTCATATGCATACATATGTGTGTATGTGCATATGTATTGATACATATATAAACCTATATTTTTAAACAATTTCTTTTTTTTGAATTCCAAAAATGTTTTTATTATTTAATATTTTTAGTTTTCAACATTGATTTCCACAAGATTTCGAGTTACAAATTTTCTTCACATTTCTACCCCCTCCCCACCCCAAGATGGCGTATATTCTGATTGCCCTTTTCCCCAGTCAGCCATCCCTTCTGTTACCCCACCCCCCATCCCCTTTCCCCTTACTTTCTTGTAGGGCAAGATAGATTTCTATACCCCATTGCTTTGTGTATCTTATTTCCCAGTTGCATGTAAAATCAACTTTTTTTTGAACATTTGTTTTTAGAACTTTGAGTTCCAAATATTCTCCCCTCTTCCCTCCCCACCCACCCTCCTTGAGAAGGCAAGCAATTCAACATAGACCACACATGTATCAGTATGCAAAACACTTCCATAACAGTCATGTTGTAGAAAACTAACTATATGTCCCTCCAATATATACTGTCTCCCTTTATTCAGTTTTCTCCCTTGACCCTGTCCCTTTTAAAAAGTGTTTGCTTTTGATTACCTCCTCCCCTGATCTGCGCTCCCTTCTATCATCCCCCTCTCTTACCCCCTTACCCCCTACTTTCCTATAGGGTAAGATGCCCAATTGAGTGTGTATGCGATTCCCTTCTTAAGTCAAATACGTTGAGAGCAAGATTTCACTCATTCTCTTTCACCTGCCCTCTCTTCCCTTCCAATAGAACTGCTTTTTCTTGCCACTTTTATGTGAGATAATTTATCCCATTCTATCTCTCCCTTTCTCCTTCTCCCAATATATTCCTTTCTCACCCCTTAATTGTATTTGTTTATTTTTAGATATCATCCCTTCTTATTCAACTCACCCTGTGCCCTTTGGCTACATGTATTACCCTAATACTGAGAAAGGTTTCGTGAATTACAAATATCATCTTTTCATGTAGTTATGTAAACAAAACAGTTCAACTTTAGTTAAGTCCCTTATGATTTCTCTTTCCTGTTTACCTTTTCATGCTTCTCTTGATTCTTGTATTTGAAGATCAATTTTCTATTCAGCTCTGGTCTTTTCATTGAGAATGATTGAAAGTCCTCTATTTCATTGAAAATCAATGTTTTGCCTTGGAGCATGATACTCAGTTTTCCTTGGTTGGTGATTCTTGGTTTTAATCCTAGCTCTTTTGACCTAGGGAATATCATATGCCAAACCCTTCAATACCCTAATGTAGAAGCTGCTAGATCTTGTGTTATCCTGATTGTGTTTCCACAATACTCAAACTGTTTCTTTCTGGCTGCTTGCAATATTTTTTCCTTGACCTGGGAACCCTGGAATTTGGCTACAATATTCATAGTTTTCTTTTTGGGATCTTTTTCAAAAGGCGATCAGTGGATTCTTTCAATTTCTATTTTACCCTCTGGTTCTACAATATCAGGGCAATTTTCCTTGATAATTTCTTGAAAGATGATGTCTAGGCTCTTTTTTGATCATGGCTTTCAGGCAGTCCAATAATTTTTAAGTTATCTCTCCTGAATCTATTTTCTGGGTCAGTGGTTTTTCCAATGAGATGTTTCACATCATCTTCCATTTTTTTTTACTCTTCTGTTTTATAATTTCTTGATTTCTCATAAAGTCATTAGCTTCCACTTGCTCCATTCTAATTTTTTAAGGTAGCATTTCCTTCAGTGGTCTTTTGAACCTCCTTTTCCATTTGGCTAATTCTGCCTTTCAAGGCATTCTTCTCCTCATTGACTTTTTGGAGCTCTTTTGCCATTTGGGTTAGTCTACTTTTTAAGGTCTTATTTTCTTCAGTATTTTTTTGGGTCTCCTGTAGCAAGTCATGGACTTCTTTCTCATGATTTTCTTGTATCACTCTCATTTCTCTTCCCAATTTTTCCTCTACTTCTCTTACTTGCTCTTCCAAATCTTTTTTGAAATCTTCCATGGCCTGAGACCAATTCATATTTTTCTTGGAGGCTTTTGATGTAGGCTCTTTGACTTTGTTGACTTCTTCTGGCTGTATGTTTTGATCTTCTTTGTCAACAAAAAAGATTCTATAGTCTGAGTCCTTTTACACTGCTTGTTCATGTTCCCAGCCAACTACTTGACCCTTAAGGTTTTTGTCAGGGTATGATTGTCTTCAGAGTGGTAAGTGCTTTGTCTCAAGCTTCAGGGGTCTTGCACTGCTGTTTTCAGAGCTACTTCTACACAGCAAGCTCTGCCACACCAACACTCCTTCACCCCCAAGAACCACCAACCAGGACCCTGACCCAGATCCAAGCAGGGCAAAGCAAGAGAACCATGCCTCTGCACCAGCAAAGCACTCCCTGTACTCTGCTCTGATCTGCCACTTGATTCCTCCCACCAGGTGTGCCTGAGGCCAGAAGCAGTTGCAGCTGGAGCTCTGGAAGTAGCCACAGGAGCTTCCTGCTGCCACCATGGCACCACCTGTACCACTCTGGGATTGGGGCCAGATCGTGCACTTCTCTCACGCAGATCCAGTAGTTTTCCCACTGACCTGATAATTTGTCTTTGGCGTTTGTGGGTTGAGAAGTCTGGTAACTGCTACAGCTCAGTGATTCATGGCCCTAAGGCATTCTCTCACTGATCTATTCCCTGCCTGGTGGTTCCTGACATGGTCCATGCTAGGCTGCACTCTGCTCCCAGTACGGTGAGATAGACCCTTCCCAGTGACCATCCAGGCAGTCCTGAGCTAGAGACCTGCTTCTCTCTGTTATTTCATGGGTCCTGTAACTCTAGAATTTGTTCAGAGTCATTTTTGCAGGTGTAAGGAGGGATTTGGGGGAGAGCTTAAGTGAGTCCCTATTTTCCAGCTGCCATCTTGGCTCTGCCCTCCTACTGTTTAAACAATATTTCTTGAAGGCACAAGTGCAAACTTTCAAATTTTTAGGAACATTTGGAGATGTTTAAGAGGCATAGATTCCCTAGGCAAAAGTCAGTTGTCTTATGTTATAATTTTTATTCCTTTTTTTCTTTAAAGGGGTGTTAACGAAGGACATTCAAGTTAGGCTCATCTTGCAATTAATACCTAGGAAATGCTATAATGAACAGTAGAAAGTAGTACTTATTCCAGAACTCACTTCCATGTTTAGAAAATTTCCTAAAAACAGAGTGATTTCCCCCTTTCTTTTGCAACTGTTGGTAAGGGAGTCTTTGTTTGTTAGAATTTGTTAAATATGCCAGTTCACCTAAAGAAGTTAATATAAATTGTAGATACATCCGAGGTCCAACATATGCCACCCAACTAAGTTTTAAGGCTAATAGCCATGTTTTAGGTCATAAAATTTGTATTTCATGATGAATATTGAGGAAGATGATTGAATACTTAAGGATAAAATTATATTTCTCCAAGTAAAGTAAATTTTACCTCATTCTCTGCAAATGCTTTGACAAAAGAGGAATGATCAATGCTGAAGGGGTTGTAGAAAGACAGACATGCTATTGAGTCATTGGTGGAGCTCTGAATTGATACAAACATTCTGGAAAGCAATTTGGAATTATGGAATGACCCTTAGATCCCATTGCTAGGTATATACCCCAAAAAAGTCACTGACAAAAAGGCAGGTTTTATATCTAGTAAAATATTTACAAGAGCACTTTTTAATGATAGCAAAGAACTGGAAACAAAGTCAATATCTATCTAATGAAAAATATATAAACAAATTGTGGTATGTGACTGTAATAGAATATTATTGCTTTGTAAGAAATAAGGAATATGACGAATACAGAAAAGCATATGAAATAAGATTTATCAGAGACTTATACAAAGTGATTTAAAGTGAAATAAGTAGAGCAAAGAAAACACTTTTCTTGTATGAAAAATAGGGGAGTATGTACTCCTGAGATATTAAAAAAACTTTGAACTTTTGCTTACCTTTGAAGCAAATATCCCTTTGTAAAAACTAATTAATATTTAGTGGTTAAATGGAATTGGACCACTAGCCACTGGCACCTAATAGTTAGGGGAATAATACCACTTGTGTGCTCAAGTTGATGGTGTTAGTGAGGAGATACTCTCGACCTTTCTGGGTATTTGTTGAATCATAAAGGGGAGAGGTAGTGAGGCTAGTGATTATTTTCTACATGTGAGCCTTGCCTTCTATAAAATTGAGCCCTTTGCATTTGTGGGTACTCCTGGAAAGATTCTCTAACTGGGAAAATCATTTTTGTATGCCCTAATTTGTAGAATCCTAAAGAAATTGACCCCAAAACAGTTTCCTCTCCTTTTAGGCTCTAATTGTATGGTTATTTTTATGGTATATGCTTTTCTTACAAGCCAGTTCCATTTGAGGTGATGTTTGCAAACTTTGCTTTTGTGATTCGTTGACTGCTTAAGTATTGTTACATGCTGTATTACTGAATCCTGTCCAAGTATTGGTATTGAGTCTAATATGAGAAGTATGGTAAAATGCTGGTAACTATTTGAGAAATGTTTATATTTTTCTTTTTGCATTTAAAAGGATCTAGACTAGGGGGGGCGGAGCCAAGATGGCGGCTGGTCAGCACGGACTAGAGTGAGCTCCATACCCGAGTCCCTCCAAAAACCTATAAAAATGGCTCTGAACCAATTCTAGAACAGCAGAACCCACAGAACAGCAGAGGGCAGCAGGGCTCCAGCCCAGGACAGCCTGGATGGTCTCTGGGTGAGGTCTATTCCACACGGAGCTGGGAGCTGGGAGCTGGGAACCGAGTGGAGCAGAGCCCAGCCTGAGCGGCGTGGACGATCCAGACCAGAAGCCGGGCGGAGGGGGCCCTAGTGCCCTGAATATGTGAGCTGCGGCAGTTACCAGACCCCTCGACCCACAAACACCAAAGACTGCGGAGAAGGTTAGTGGGAAAAACTGCGGGAGTGGAAGGAGTTCGCGGTTCGGCTTCCAGCCCCGGGGGCAGCAGAGGTGGGGCAGCTACAGCTGTTGTTACTTCTGGCTCCAGGCCCACGTGGTGGGAGGAATTAAGTGGCGGATCAGAGCAGGAGTGCAACAGCCTGCTGAAGATCTAAGCCCAGTCTGGACTGGGGGTCCTTGGGGAAGGAGGAGTGCGGCTCTGACAGAGCTGGCACCTCCCCCCCAAACGTAGAACATAGAACTCGTTAGTCTACAAGCAGTCATACCCCACTGAAAAACTCAAGGGTCAAGTTAGTTGGTTGGGAATATGGCCAGGCAGCGAAAACGCGCCCAGATTCAGTCTCAGACTTTGCATTCTTTCTTTGCTGACAAAGAAGACCAAAACATACAGCCTAAAGAAGACAACAAAGTCATAGAGCCTACAACCAAAGCCTCCAAGAAAACCATGAACTGGCCCCAGGCCATAGAAGAACTCAAAAAGGATTTGGAAAAGCAAGTTAGAGAAGTAGAGGAAAAATTGGGAAGAGAAATGAGAAGGATGCAAGAAAACCATGAAAAACAAGTCAATGACTTGCTAAAGGAGACCCAAAAAAATACTGAAAAATACAGTGAAGAAAAGAACACCTTAAAAAACAGACTAACTCAAATGGCAAAAGAGCTCCAAAAAGCCAATGAGGAGAAGAATGCCTTGAAAGGCAGAATTAGCCAAATGGAAAAGGAGGTCCAAAAGACCACTGAAGAAAATACTACTTTAAAAATTAGATTGGAGCAAGTGGAAGCTAGTGACTTTATGAGAAATCAGGATATTATAAAACAGAACCAAAGGAATGAAAAAATGGAAGACAATGTGCAATATCTCCTTGGAAAAACCACTGACCTGGAAAATAGATCCAGGAGAGATAATTTAAAAATTATTGGACTACCTGAAAGCCATGATCAAAAAAAGAGCCTAGATACCATCTTTCAGGAAATTATCAAGGAGAACTGCCCTGATATTCTAGAGCCACAGGGCAAAATAGAAATTGAAAGAATCCATCGATCGCCTCCTCAAATAGATCCCAAAAAGAAATCTCCTAGGAATATTGTTGCCAAATTCCAGAGCTCCCAGATCAAGGAGAAAATACTGCAAGCAGCCAGAAAGAAACAATTTGAGTATTGTGGAAACCCAATCAGAATAACCCAAGATCTGGCAGCTTCTACATTAAGTGATCGAAGGGCTTGGAATGCGATATTCCGGAGGTCAATGGAGCTAGGATTAAAACCTAGAATCACCTACCCAGCAAAACTGAGTATCATGTTCCAAGGCAAATATGGAGTTTCAATAAAATAGAGGACTTTCAAGCTTTCTCAGTGAAAAGACCAGAACTGAATAGAAAATTTGACTTTCAAACACAAGAATCAAGAGAAGCATGAAAAGGTAATCAAGAAACGGAAATTGCAAGGGACTTACTAAAGTTGTACCGTTTTGTTTACATTCCTACATGGAAAGATGATGAGTATGATTCATGAGACCTCAGTATTAGGGTAGTTGAAGGGAATATGCATATATATATATATATATATATATATATATATATATATATATATATATGTATATATATATGTTTATGTATATATATAAGTGAATGGGTATGTATGTATATATCTATGTGTATATGTATGTGTGTGTATGTATGTGTATATATATATATGTGTTTATATATATATATATATATATATATATATATATATATATATATATATGTAAAAGAGAGAGAGCAGACACAGGGTGAGTTGAGGATGAAGGGAAGATAGCTAAAAGAAATAAAATGAAATTAAGGGATGAGAGAGTAACATACTGAAAGAGGGAGATAGGGAGAGATAGAATGGGGTGGATTATCTCGCATAAAGGTGGCAAGAGGAAGCAGTTCTATGGGAGGAGGGGAGAGGGCAGGTGAGGGGGGAATGAGTGAACCTTGCTCTCATCAGATTTGGCTTGAGGGGGAATACCATACATACTCAGTTGGGTATCTTACCCCACAGGAAAGAAGAGGGAGGAAGATAAAAAAAAATAAAAGGGGGGTATGATGGAGGGGAGGGCACATGGGGGTGGAGATAATCAAAACAAACACTTTGGAAACGGGACAGGGTCAAGGGAGAAAATTCAATAAAGCGGGATGGGTTGGGAAGGATCAAAATGTAGTTAGCCTTTCACAACATGAGTATTGTGGAAGGGTTATACATAATAATACATGTGTGGCCTAGGTTGAATTGCTCAACTTCTTAGGGAGGGTGGGTGGGAAGGGAAGAGGGAAGGGAATTTGGAACTCAAAGTTTTAAAATCAGATGTTCAAAAACAAAAAAAGTTTTTGTATGCAACTAAAAAATAAGATACACAGGCAATGGGGCATAGAAATTTATCTTGCCCTACAAGAAAGGAAGGGAAAAGGGGATGAGAGGGGAGGGGGGTGATAGAGGGTAGGGCTGACTGGGGAACAGGGCAACCAGAATATAAGCCATCTTGGAGTGGGGGGGAAGGTAGAAATGGGGAGAAAATTTGTAATTCAAAATGTTGTGAAAATCAATGCTGAAAACCAAATATGTTAAATAAATAAATTGCATTTAAAAAAAAGGACAAAAAAAAAGAATAAAAATATTATTTTTGTAAAAGGAAAAAAAAAAACAAACACTTTGGAAAGGGGACAGGGTCAAGGGAGAAAATTCAATAAAGCGGGATGGGTTGGGAAGGAGCAAAATGTAGTTAGCCTTTCACAACATGAGTATTGTGGAAGGGTTATACATAATAATACATGTGTGGCCTAGGTTGAATTGCTCGACTTCTTAGGGAGGGTGGGTGGGAAGGGAAGAGGGAAGAGAATTTGGAACTCAAATTTTAAAATCAGATGTTCAAAAGCAAAAAAAGTTTTTGTATGCAACAAAAAAATAAGATACACAGGCAATGGGGCGTAGAAATTTATCTTGCCCTACAAGAAAAGAAGGGAAAAGGGGATGAGAGGGGAGGGGGGTGATAGAGGGTAGGGCTGACTGGGGAACAGGGCAACCAGAATATAAGCCATCTTGGAGTGGGGGGGGGTAGAAATGGGGAGAAAATTTGTAATTCAAAATGTTGTGAAAATCAATGCTGAAAACCAAATATGTTAAATAAATAAATTGCATTTAAAAAAAAAGGATCTAGACTGTTTGCTGTTAATATCTTTTAACTGCTTTAATATCTGTTAACTGCTTTTTGTTAATATCCATAGAAATATGCAATATGTACAAATCTATAGAAGAGGTTGCCCCAAACCCCCATTATCGATTGTCGGTGCTTAATTCTTTTCTTTGGGTGGGGACCCTAGTTCTCCTTCAGGCCTTATTTGACCTTGTTTTATATTGTCTCTGAGTCAAGTCAAGTCAACAAACATTGATTAAGCTCCTATTCTGAGTCCACTTATTTTGTTATTTGGTGAAGTCGGGTTCTAGTAGCATTGCTTTCAAAGTGGAAGGGATCCACCAAGGGAAATTTCAAATGCGAAAATTTGTCTGGACCTCTGAGAGTATCACCCATTTCATTGTATAGGGCCTGTTAGAGAAATTATTCTGTACAATGTATAGAAAGGGACACTTAAAATTTTTGTCAAGTACTCAGTTGGATAGTCTTATATGCTGAATGACTTTTGAGAGTTACTTTTGGACATAGACTAGTGATAGCTAGACCAAAGAATCATCTGACACTCATGCTGGATCTGAATATGAAGTTGATAGGAACAATGCTATGTAAAAACTGTGCTAAGTCTGAGCCTGCTCTCTCTCTGTCTCCAAAGAGTGAGGTGGCATAGGGCATAGTGTGCCCCCAATGTGTTGGGGGTTAATGTTAGTGCTTTATTCTTAACATATCTTCAAAGTAAATATTATATTGGAAAAGCTAATCAGTGTTAATTGGTAAAATGGAACTAGGGCACTAATCCCCCAAACTGATACCTAACATGGGAGGGGTGGAGTAACACAACCATTTGGGATTTTAGCCAATGACATTAGAGAGGAGACAACTTCAACCCCTCAGTGTGCCCCAAGGAACCTGATGGGTGATGTACCTAGCTCTGAGAGAGGACGTCAGAGATATTACTACAAGCACAATGAATATAACAGTATAAATGGAAAGAACAACCACCACAAAATATTCAAAACTGAATGTTGTGAAATTATATAGATAAAGCTTAGCTCTAAGGTGGAAATATGAGAAAATACCTTCTTTTTTTTCTTTGCAGAGTTGGGGATCCATTGGCATAGAATATTGCATATAACATTTTCAGTGTGTTGACAAGTTTTATTGATTTTTTCTTTTATTCCAATTTAAAAAAAACACATCTTTATTATAAGGGATTGCTCTCTGGGAGGAGAAAGGGAAGATTGAGTTTGGGAAATGTAGTGATATAAAACCAAAGAAACAAAGGATACTAGTGAAAATCTATTAAAACAAATATAGCTTGTCCTTTATATGTTATTAAGATTATTATCTCCTTCCCAACATAACATTACTCAAAAAGAAAATACATACAATCATAGTCTATGATACATTGCCTGAATGAAATAAAAAGATAATTAAACATAGTATTAAGACTTCCCCACTTGCCGGCTCTAATATGGCCTAAACTGTTAACTCAATTTACACTTTCAGATTAATAAGAGAACATGCAGCTCCCAAAAGTCACTGCCAGAGGAGAGCCATCTTTCATTGCCTCTCGGTTATCACTGTCACCCATAGGTAGAAATACTGCTTCATTGTACCGTCATTTGTTTTTTTTTTTAAGTAGTTCATCGGGGATTCATCTTAAGATGCCATTTTAGTTTTTGCCCAGGGATACATGCTTGCTATCTCCCCTTTCCTGATCCCTTTCACTAAATCCACTTAGTGCCCTGTCACTTTTTCTACTTTTTACTCTCTTTGGGCTTCAGTAGGTCTCCCAGATATTTCTAGTGAGCTTATAGCCACAGCCTCTAGTCTCTAGATGCTCCCCTAAAAGAGAGAGAACCTTGTATCCCAGAACTACATGGCTACCACACTGTCCACATATTCTTTTTCATCGACATTTAAAGAAGCCACTTGTTTAATAAACTCTTCTAGAACCTTGTTGGAGATAAGTACTTGTTGACTTGACTCATCAAATTTTCAAGTAGAAAAAAAAAAGCTGATTAGACTATTCAATTACACATACAATTATTCAAATTCACACATATATTGGCAGGCTAGATTAACATTGGGGATAAAGGAAAACCCCTGAATTTTGGTTAAGAAAATCATTTATGCTAGTATTGGATGAAGAAGCCCAATTTAGCAGTATTGCACATGAAAAAGATCTGGGAGTGTAGTTGATCACAAGCTAAATATGGACCAGTGGGGTCATGTGGCTGCCAAAAACCTTTAACACAACCTTACATTTCATTATTACTGTTATTGCTGGTTATGCTACCACCACCACCACCACCACCACCACCACCACTACCACTACCACTACCACTACCACTACCACTACCACTACCATTACCTCCACTCCTCCTCCTCCTACTACTACTACCAGTGCTTCACATGCAACTGGTGGTTTAAATTCTATTTAATATCTTCTTTACAAAAGCTCAGTGAGGCTAAGATCAAGTTTCTCATCTCTATTTTGCCAATAATAAAATAGAGATTTGGAAAGAGGTTAAATGATTTGCCAATGGTCATGCAGCTAATTAGTGTCAGAGCAGAGACTAACCTTGACTCTCAATTCCAAGTCCAGGGGTTCAAGAGAAGAAATCAGATGAATGTATTGTGAAGTGGTAAGATGATACCTTGAGTTTATCTAGTTCTGAGACTATTATGTAAGAGGGATGTAGATGAGCTCAGAAGTATCCTCAGGAGAGCTACACTGCAACATCAAGTGATCTGTAAGCCATGTGCTATGAAAAATGATTGTAGCATTTGGAAATATTGAGCATAGGGAAGACAAAATGAAAATAAGACATAAGTCTTCAAATATTTGAAGGACTTTCATGTAGAAGAAAGAATAAACTTGTTCTGTATTAGTCCAGAAGATCAGATGAGGACCAATGGGGAAAAAAAGAAAAAAATGAGAAAGAATTTTGTAATGAAGAGAACTATCCAACAACAGAATAAGCTTCTCTGGTACTAAAAGAATTTAAGGCAATGATGATTCCTTTTTCCATTACCTTCTTCTTCCATTCTTCTTTGTCCCCTTGTTCTTATAGAGCAGTAAAGAAAATGATTCATAAAATAAAGCACTGGCAAATTGTCTGCCCTTTCCAACGTTCCTTTCATTGACTCAGCTCTCCTTCATCTTCTTCCACATCAAATGGTGTTTTCAGAAATGACTACAGAATGTGAGACATTATATAATGTCTATAACATTATAAATGACATAATTTCTTCCCCTGAGTTTTTCAAATATAAAATGATATAGAATGTTAAACCTAGAAAGGACCTTTGAGATCATCTAATCCAACTACCTTATTATACAGATGAAGAATCTAAAGTTCATAGAGATTAAATGATTTGACTGAAACCAGAACCAAGTCAAATTCTTTACTTTGCCATATTGCTTTGTAAAAGAGAATCTGCAGTATAAAAATTGCAGGTGCAAATATTAAATGAATCTTGGTCTAACAGAAGTGCTGTCTTCATTCCTCTACCTCAGCTGATACCAGTACTGTCACTGCTGTGGAAACAAATGCAAGCATCCTTTAGAGGAAGAGATTTTCAATAGCTTTCCAAAAAAACCTTAAACTAAGGGAAATATTTACTTTGAAACTCTATACTAAAAAGCTTTCCCTTTATTATTTCACATTTATTCTAAACTCGTTTGGTCAGACTCTGTGAAATAATGATCTCTATATCAAACTGAGGCTGCATTTGGCAGCGTTGTAAAGGGAATTCATGCTTTAGGTAGGCACTGAGTCAAATAACTTTGGAGATCTTCCTAAGTCTGTTCTATGATAATGTAAAAACAAGTGCACAGAGCAGGTTTTTTTAAAAAATAAAATGGACAAGATGATGTTTATTATGAAAAACTATTCAAGGCATCATCTGTCACCTTTCAGCTCTCTGAAGACATAGTGAGTTAAGCACAAAGGCAACAAGGCAAAGTGAGGCAACAAATATTTATTAAACTGTTACTATGTGGCAGACACGGTGGATACAAATACAACAAAATGAGATAGTCCTTACTTTCATGAAATTTATAGTGGTGGAAAACAATGACAAAAGAGAGCTGAAATGGAGGGATGGAAGGGGGAATGAAAAGTTCCTGGGCAGGTCCATCATGGTAAAGTTCTGAGAGTCAGAAGCAGAGCTGGGTGGGGGCGGGGGGGGGGGATGAAGCATGGCTAGACTGAGTCCATTCCCCAAATGGAGACCTTGGGGGAACTCAACAATGGAAGAATGGGGCCAGAGAGGCATAGCGTAGCTCCAGGGTGAGAAAATCGCTTTAGTGATGATGGAGATCTCTTAGAATATTCACTTATGCTTCATATCCTATGAAAGCTAGGCATACAAATTAGTAATAAATGTCTATATCAAAGTCTACAATATTTTAATTCAACAAACAATAAATGCTTACAGTGCTTGATGTGTATAAATAAAATAAAAGTCTCTTCAAAGAATTTATGTTCTACTGGACTTCATACTCTGTTTTTCTTTTCTCTTTCAACACTATCCACAACATTGCTCTTTTCACATATACTTTATTCCCCACCCCAAACCCCTTCAAAGCTGTCTCTTCACTACTGCATTCACAGCAAAATGCTGACTTTGAATGTGCTCATGTCTAATGAACAACCCATCCAGTGGTAACCCAATTGTGTCATATGTGTCAACCAAGTCAGTTAGAAATTCATTCAGGCTAGGACTTGGCCAAAGTCTGAGAAGTCCAGTCAAATGTATTATTTATTTCTGCTGAGCCTGTAGCACAGATTGAAATATGGTTTGGAACACGTTTGCAAAATATTGCTTTTAAAATCACAAAATTTACTGCTGTAAAATGTCCAGTGATGTGGTGAGAAAATAAAACAAGCAGACTTTTCCTCATTTGGTGATAGAATCTCTTCATGACATCAGTGATACAAACACTGTGTTATCCTTGGCCTCTTTCCAATAGTTTTCGGCCCCTACTTCAATTGCGCCAAAGTCATGTCAAATATGTCGAAACGAAGGATACAAGACAGTCTCCCAAACTTAATACTTAATATGTAAAGTGTGTTCAGCTAAGCTTCACTATCCATTTGCTACCTGGGGAGTGTTTGATGCATTTGGACAGAGTACAAGTGTTTTTGAGCCAATTAGTAGTGTCTTACAGGATGTTTTAGGCTACTGATGCAAAAATTAGTCAGCACTTTAAAACCAAAGGAACTTCATTGTTGGGCTGCACATGGCAATAGTTATCTGGGAAGATGAGTAGAAATGGAAAGAGTCACCTACTACAAAGAGTATGTGAGGGTGGTGATGTATAAACATGACTAAAGTTGACAAACCTTTTAGAGGAACAAAAAGAGCTTATATGAATAATGCCCGTATACTTTACAACAGATTCTCAGAAAGTCCAGTCATGTTTGTTTTTGAAGCCAGCAAATTTTCATTGCTATGACAAAGGCCCATTGGAGGTATTAAGCTAACTGAACTCCACTCATAGTTACCAGCTCTCAACTACTCATGGCTGAAGAAGGAAATGACAAAACGCTCTCTAGCTCTTTAACTTTGACTATTCAGGTTCTGGCCCTGAAACTGGTCATATGTTGTGAAGAAGTGCTGAAAGTGACCATCAAAGAAATATCTACTCTGGCCAAGTGCAATGTGAAGCCCATGTGAAGGACTTTCTTTGAGTGCTATCTGGTTGGCTTTTTTCATGTGTTTGTTTGGCAGCTACTGTCTAAAGAACACTTATAACAATTCAGTGGAAGCACTCTGCTAAATATGTGTACACAAGGCAATCTAGTTTGTGAACTATGAAACTATATGACCAGGGCTCTCTGCTTTCTCCAGTTCTTCTGAACTTGAGTATTATTAGTACTATAATCTGGCCAACATGACCTAAAAAGGCAGAATGAAAGGACAAGTAGGAAAAAAAAAGATAATCAAGTCATTTTATTTCCCCCCCAAGGGCTCAATTTATTTTCCTTCCGAACACTTTGCATAATCAGTGTTTTTATTTCAACCAGAGTACAGCATCATTCGCACACTCAATAAAAGATTCAGAAGCACGTGGGATGATAGATGACTTTGGAGCTAATACAAGGCTGTAATTCAGTGAGAGGGCTTTGTGGATGTCGTGAACTCTGAGAGCACAACGAGAGTGCTGAGTGAACGGTAGCGGAGCCCTTGGAGTGAATTACAGCCCTTCATTCTCCCCAGGGTCATCATTAGGTATTTAAGAAATTCATTGGTGAAAGTTTAGTAACTGCCTCATCCATGCTCTGTGGGGCCCCTTGGGTCTGTAGGGAAGTCTGGGTACATGGCCAAAAGCTTCATCCATGGTTTAGGGAGAATCTGAAAAGTGGTGTAGAAACTCTCCAGGGAGCTTGGAAAGAGAAGAAATAATCTAATTCTTTGTTCTGGGCTAAAAAAAGGTATCATGTAACATGAATGTAAGGCAAGGGGGAAGAGAAACTTTTTTGTCCCCAACCAAGGAGGCACAGTATAGTGGAAAGAACACTAAGCTAACAGTAAGAAGATGTAAATGCTAGTCCCAGCATCACCATCACTAGCTATGTAACTGTTCATTCAGTCACTTAAACTTTTCTGATGTTCAATTTCCTCAACTATAAAGTAGGAGTAATATTTCTTTCATGACATGGTTTTTCTTATCATCATCATCATCATCATCATCATCACCATCATCATCAAATGTGATTACTTTGAAATGACAAATTACAATACAACTACAAGGCATGATGCTGTTTTTAAGTTGGCATGCTTTTCCAGGAGAATTCATCTGAATATGGCCTTCATTACTGAGGAAGTGGGAAGACCTGCTTCTTAGTCAAGAGACAGTGAATGAATCTGACAAGGTGTTCATTTTTTTCTTCACTCTTAGTTATCCTAGCAAAAGTAGTAATGAATGGATACTATTATTGCAAATCATTATCAACATTCACTGAGTCTTAGAACTACCCTAGATTGGATATCAACACGATTTAAACAACTAATGGGAAGACATATGTATTTCCTAACTAATCACAATTTAAAGAAACAAAGGGGGCTTCTTTTTGTCTTAATATTGATTCCCTAGCCACCATTTGAGCAATATGTCTTCAATTTAATTTCATTTACTCTTCTCATCTTATCTTTTTGTTTCTAAAATCCATACCAATTTTCTATAAGAGGACATATACCCAAAGACGTATTTTAGGATAAACACTTCCAAAATTCTCTTAATTGTATATTTCTAACCACTACCTTCAACCTTAATTACCAGTTCGTAGTAATAGTACTGTAGCTTTAAGCTGTATAGGTGGGACGTAACTATCCACAGTGAAAAAAAAAAACAAAAACTGGCATTCATCAACATCCCTACTTCTGGCTTGTGCTCAGTGCTTGTCTCTTGACCTGTCCTAGTGTGGATGTTATTTGATGTTCCATTTCCTGCACCTGTAATATCCATCAGTAGCAAACTCCATTCCTCTTGATTGCTTATCAGAGAGACATAGCCGCTCTCTCTGATTTTTTTGGTTTAGACCCTCCGCTTTTTGACCTATGGTGGATCTTCTTAATTTGACTTTTCATTATTTAATCATTCATTTGTTGTTTGGATTCATCCTCAGAGAGCAAAGGCCCCTGGATGAGAAAATGATTAATCTCAGTCAAATCATTGTATCTCTAGCTAATGACATAAAAAGCTGTTCAGTCTGTTAGATCAGCTCAGCCAGTGAATGGAGAATTAGGCTGGTTCCATAAGGGGGAGAATTTCTGAAATAAGAGGAAAATTAGTCAAGGATAAGAAGCTATTTGGTGAGGAGAATGAAGGTCTAGGCTCAGGCACATGTGACATAGGTTTAAGAGATTAGTCAATAAGGACAGATATAGTCAATCAAAATGACTTCAAGTAGACAATGCAAAGTAATGGTCGTGGGACAATGTGAGGAAAAAAAAGGTAGCTTTAAGGAGACCAGAATAAAAATCTATAAATAAGGATGGAGGGAGTTGGCAAAACTCAAAACATGAAAGGAGATAGTTTTGAGCACCAGATAAAGAAGAATCTTTATCATTGAAAGTTGGAGATCAGGAGATAGAGAGGAAGCATGTTCCTGGGAAAAAGGCCCAGGACTCAAAGTGAGATATTCCAAGAATGTCCAACCTATGGGAAATTAGGAGAGAAGGACTAGTTTAATCTTGTACCTATAAGTGAGGGCCAGAGAAGGCCATTCATGAGAGCTGAAGCAGCCTGGTCAGCCAAAGCCATGGCAAGGGAAATAGAGGCTAAGTTTAATTAGGAGCTTTGTCAACAGGGAACAAAGGTTAGGTTGAAAGTTCTGCAGTTGATTGCTGAGGATCGGCTTTTAACTACCAGAACCTTTGCAGCATAGGAAAACTTTGCCTTTTTTTGGCTATTACTGTGCTCTATTTGCGTTGTAGTGATTGATAGGAATTCCTCCCTTTTAAATAGCTAAGAGCTTTTTCTGCTATTGGTAAGTGGGAGAAACAAAAACCTGTAGCCTTCTCCCTTGAGGAATTCTGGTGGGAAGGAACCCAGGAAAGCTAATAAAAGTAATGATGGCAGAAGACCAATAAGTCCTGATGGTTGGGCTTTAGACTGGCTGGAATCAATAGGAACAAAAATTAGGTTGTGTCACAAGAAAGAAGCTTTAAGAGAGTTGTCATTTCTGGACCTCTTCCTTTTCTCTAACCTTCATATAATAAACTCTCTGTTGCTTAAAAATCTAATTGTTAGCCCCTGCTAAATCTGACACCTGAATGTGACACCTATAGCTATAGATACCTTGAACATAGGAGGATAGAAATGCATACAGACATTCATCTCCCTACAGTACAGAACTACTGTATACGTAATCCTTGCTTGGGCATTTCGACCATATATACATCCGCAAACTTGTTCCATTTAGCTAAACTTCCTATCTTTCCTGGTGCTTACCAAACTGCTCTGCCCCACAATGGGTGCTTAATAAGTGCTTGTTGAATTAAATTGAATCTCTGATTTCTATATCTAAACATTTAACTTTATGGAAAAATAATAATTCAATCTTACCTTCAACTACTTATTGTATTATAATCTTTTATCCCTTCTTTGTTTCATTTCTAGAAGAAAATGGCAGTTTAAAGTTTTAGATTCTCATCCTTAGGCCATGAAAGCTCTCATCTGTGGACCTATAGCTAAAAGGCAATATTTGGTGTGTCTAGTATCAGGGGTGGGGAACTTGTGGCCTCCAGGTGGCCTGGAGGCCACAGGTCCCCCACCCCCGGTCTAGTTCATACACCTTCTAGTGAACATGAATGTATTTTTCTATCATGAGTTATCAATGCTGCTTCCCTAATTAGGCACTGATTGCTGCCAGAAATGCTTATTGTGGCAACCTTTGCTGTTCTGACAGCTCTTTGCATCCTTGCTCCCTAGGAAAAAAAAATATTTTTCTTTGTATTATTTCTGGCAGGCCTGGCCTTTTTCCTCTAAAATTTGGCTTTGTTCATTTGATAGTACTGCCTTGGTCAAGCAAACTATATTACCAGACCACAGCTGCACAGCCCATTATGGAAGCACATTGAAAGAATTATTAATAAATATATTTATTATTATTATTGTTGTTGTTGCTATTTTATATTTTGAAAAATATATGCTTCTAGGAGGGACAGGCTTAATTTGTGTGTGTGGATGTTTCTGCCCACCTCTTCACAATCTTCACTCTGCTTCTGGTTAGGCTGGCCCACAGTACATTACTGTTCTACATACCACACACATGGGCCACAGATGGCCATTTTAATTTCAGAACTCAAATGTAATAAATTCAGCAGATTAACATTTGGCCAAGATTGAGTGCTGGGATTGTTGGATTGGCTATCATGGAAAACGCATCAGTGAACTTCATCTCTAACCAGACAGTGGTGATTCCATTCCCCACAAACAAAACCTTTGTTATACCTCTCCCCAACCACTCCCCCCCACCCCCACCCCGCCTTGCCCTGTTACTCTTTCCTAGTGAGTAATATGTGAATCCAATCCATACTCTAACATTTGCTTACAAGCTGCCTGAAAGGTCTCAGAATTCTTGGCATTTGACTGTTGTCTAGCTAAAACATTCCCTTTGAGTATGTTCTGAGAGAGAGAAAGAGAGAGAGAGAGAGAGAGAGAGAGAGAGAGAGAGAGAGAGAGAGAGAGAAAGAAAGAGAGAAACAGGCAGATATATAGACATCTAGCTTTCTTTTGTCCTTGGCTTTTCTTTTTCTTTTGATGGATACACAATATATGTCAGTCAGTTCATTAATAGCACCAATAGAAGAAAAACTACATGTAGGCTACTATACCAGGCATTAAACGGAGATGAGCTCACTGTACTAGGCTCAAAGGAAATTGAAGACATGAAAATTCACAAACTAATGGAAATATAGGACAAAATCAAAGATATATAAAACATACATGACAGAAACATATGTAGTATGGATCTGCTGTGAGGTTGCTGGAGAGAAGTGATAATGGCCAAATGAGACAATTAGGGAAGCTCTCTGCAGAAAGTGAGTTTCCAGGAGCCCTTTGAAGGAAACAAGTGATATAGTTTCCTAGAGAAGAGAGATGAGGAAAGTATGGG